>NC_079331.1:9855769-10166538 GCF_029931775.1 Euleptes europaea | reverse complement strand
TTTTATTTGCATTTAGACATAGGCCATACCAATCATAACATAGTAAAGGAAATAGGAGGTTAATAAATAGTAAAGGAAATGTGTGTGTGTAAAGTGCCGTCAAGTCGCAGCCGACTTATGGAGATCCCTTTTTGGGGTTTTCATGGCAGGAGACTGCCATATGGCAGGAGACAAACAGAGGTGGGTTTGCCATTTCCTGCCTCTGCATAGGGTCCCTGCTAAAATATACATAATTTTTTTTGCTAGTCTTTAAGGTGCTACGGGGCTCTTTGTTATTTTATTTATTTTATTGCCAGATAGATAGATAGATAGACAGAGACAGACAGACAGACAGACAGATAGATAGATAGACAGATAGTCTTTAAGGAGCTACCGGGCTCTTTGTTATTTCATTTATTTAATTGCTAGATAGATGTTATTTTATTTATTTTATTGCCAGATAGATAGATAGATAGATAGATAGATAGATAGATAGATAGATAGATAGATAGATAGATAGATAGATAGTCTTTAAGGAGCTACCGGGCTCTTTGTTATTTCATTTATTTTATTGCCAGACAGAAAGACAGTCTTTAAGGTGCTACCGGGCTCTTTGTTATTTATTTTATTGCCAGATAGATAGATAGATAGACAGACAGACAGACAGACAGACAGATAGATAGATAGTCTTTAAGGAGCTACCGGGCTCTTTGTTATTTCATTTATTTAATTGCTAGATAGATGTTATTAATTTTATTGCCAGATAGATGGATGGATGGATGGATGGATGGATGGATGGATGGATGGATGGATAGATAGATAGATAGATAGATAGATAGATAGATAGATAGATAGATAGATAGATAGATAGAGTTTTTAAGGTGCTACCGGGCTCTTTGTTATTTTATTTATTTTATTGCCAGATAGATAGACAGACAGACAGACAGTCTTTAAGGAGCTACTGGGCTCTTTGTTATTTTATTTATTTAATTGCCAGATAGATGGATGGATGGATAGATGGATAGTCAGTCTTTAAGGTGCTACCGGGCTCTTTGTTAACTTATCTATGGCATTGCCATTTCTTGCCAGCGCGCTGCCCATCAACGCCCCACCGCAGGCATTCCCGCACGAGGCAGAGAGCGGCGCCGCCCAGCCAGCCAGCCAGCCGAGGGCCTCGAGAAGAGGCAACCCGTCGCTATGGCAACGCGGCCGTCTCCTCCGCGACGGACGGAGAGACCGTTGTTCCCCCCCTCTCCTCCCGGCCGCCGCCGCCGCCAGCTCTCGCGAGAGCCTGACGGGAGGCCCCGGCGAGGAGGAGGAGGCGAGGCCGAGAGGCGGCTGGCGGAGGGGGTGTGTGTGTGTGGTGTGGGGGGGGGGCGCCCCTTTTCAAAAACACCCGGCGAGAGAGAGAGAGAGAGAGAGAGAGAAAAATGGCGGAGGACGACAAGTTCGAGGCCGCGGCGCCGTCGGGGGACGCCGAGGAAACGGCGGGGGCCCCCGGCAGCAGCAGCAGCAGCAACCACCACCACGAGCAGGAGGAAGAGGCGGGCGGAGGAGGAGCGGCGGCCAGGCCCGAGAGCGGCGGCGGCGCCAATGGCGTCAAAATGTGTGTGCCCGGCCGGGGAGGGGGCGTGGGTGGCCGGGCAGGGCCCGGTACCTGAGGGCCGGGGATTCGAGGGGGGGGGAGGGCCGCGCGGGCTGCTGGGAGATGAAGCCTGGAAGGGGGGGGTCTCTCTCTCCTCCCCTCCCCCCGGCGCTGGTTCTCTGAGGGGGGCGAAACGACACAATGCCCTTTTACCCCCCCCCTTCCTCAAGAACCTGCAGCGCCCCCCCCCTAAAAAAGCTGGCTTCTCCCCCCCCCTTGTAGGCTCACGATGTCATCAAGGGGGGGGGGAGAAGGGGGCGCTTTGGGCCTGGCTCCTTTCTGAGGAAGGGGGTGTGTTGTGGTAGTTTGGTGGGGGGGGGGTTTTGGTGGGGGGGGGCGTGTGTGTGCCTCACCCAGTGACCGGGAGTCAAGATGTCTAAACATGTCAGAAACTGGTTTAAATTTTGTAATGCGGACATGGGCTGTTACCGCACTTTGTATTCCCACCGACGTATTAAGAGTTTGAAAACATTATTAAAAAAATACTGTTCGCACTTCGTATGTATTCCCACCGACGTATTAAGAGTTTGAAAACGTTATAAAAAATCCTGTTCGCACTTCCTATGTATTCCCAGCGATGTATTAAGAATATTGTCGAAGGCTTTCACGGTCAGAGTTCATTGGTTCTCGTAGGTTATCTGGGCTGTGTTCTTCCTTAGGAAAGAAAATACCAAGACCACGGTTACAAGGAAAGAAAATACCAAGACCACGGTTACACAGCCCGGATAACCTACGAGAACCGGTGTATTGAGAGTTTGAAAACGTTATAAAAAAATCCTGTTCGTACTTCCTATGTATTCCCACCGATGTATTAAGAGTTTGAAAACGTTACAAAAAATCCTGTTCGCACTTCCTATGTATTCCCAGCGATGTATTAAGAGTTTGGAAACGTTACAAAAATTACTGTTCACACTTTCTATGTATTCCCACTGATGTATTAAGAGTTCGTAAGCGTTACAAAAAATCCTGTTCGCACTTTGTTTGGCCCCTTTAGCTGTGAAGACTATTTATAAGCCGTAGTATCCAAAAACCCTTTTAAAGCGGTGTTTTTTATAACATTTTCAAACTCTTAATACATTGCTGGGAATGCAAAGTGTGGTAACCCCCAACGTGCGAACAGTATTTTTTATAACGTTTTCAAACTCTTAATACATCGGTGGGAATACAAGTACGGTAACAGCCTTTGTTTGGCCCCTTTAGCTGTGAAGACGTCTTCCAACCATTTATAAGCCGTGGTATCCAAAGACCCTTTTAAAGCGATGGGGGTTACCATACTTTGTATTCCCAGCGATGTATTAAGAGTTTGGAAACGTTACAAAAAATACTGTTCGCACTTTGTTTGGCCCCTTTAGCTGTGAAGACGTCTTCCAACCATTTATAAGCCGTGGTATCCAAAAACCCTTTTAAAGCGATGGGGGTTACCGCACTTTGTATTTCCAGCGATGTATTAAGAGTTTGAAAATGTTATAAAAAAATAACGCTTTAAAAGGGGTTTTGGATACTACGGCTTATAAATGGTTGGAAAATGTCTTCACAGCTAAAGGGGCCAAACAAAGTGTGAATAGTATTTTTTATAGCGTTTTCAAACTCTTAATACATCGGTGGGAATACATAGGAAGTGCGAACAGTATTTTTTATAATGTTTTCAAACTCTTAATACATCGCTGGGAATACAAGTGCGGTAACAGCCGATGTTTTTTATAACATTTTCAAACTCTTAATACGTTGCTGGGAATACAAAGTGCGGTAACCCCCAAGTCAAAAAGGAGGCTTTGTGATGGAGGCCCTTTACGCAGGGGAGGGTTTTGCCTTGGATTTGCTGCTCTCTGTGGTTTTTTTAAAAAAAAGAATTTTTAATATTTATTTTCAGTTTTGTAGAATCGTACAGTTGGAAGGGACCGCCGGGGTCATCTAGTCCAACCCCCTGCATAATGCAGGAAATTCACAACTACTTGGGTTGCCAACCTCCAGGTATTGAGAGAACAAAGTAGACACCACTGTACAAGTATCAAGGGCTTTGGAAATCAGTACAGGAGCGAAGCCAATTTAAACAAAGTGCAAAATTCTTTATAAGCTACCACATATAGTTCAAGACAATACAAGACAAAATGTACAACAAAACGCACAAAATTCTATATATACATATGTACAGAAGTTGTTTGACATAGTTGTCTCAATTGTGAGTACAAAATCTTATTGAAGACAAATATCAGGTGATAAGCCTGACATATCAGGTGATAAGCCTGATGATCAGGTGATAAGCCTGATATATCAGGTGATAAGCCTGATGATCTCTGGCTTATCACCTGATATTTGTCTTCAATAAGAATATTGTGTACTCACAATTGAGACAACTATGTCAAACAACTGTACATATGTATATATGGAATTTTGTGGGTTTTGTTGTACATTTTGTCTTGTATTGTCTTGAACTATATGTGGTAGCTTATAAAGAATTTTGCACTTTGTTTAAATTGGCTTCGCTCCTGTACTGATTTCCAAACCTCCAGGTACTAGCTGGAGATCTCTCGCTATTGCAACTGATCTCCAGCCAATAGAGAGCAGTTCACCTGGAGAAAACGGCCGCTTTGGCCATTGGACTCTATGGCATTGAAGTCCCTCCCCAAACCCTGCCCTCCTCAGGCTCCGCCCCAAAAACCTCCCGCCGGTGGTGAAGAGGGACCTGGCAGCCCTAACAACTACTCCCCCCCCCACACCTCCAGTGACCCCCTACTCCATGCCCAGAAGATAGAATCATAGAGTTGGAAGGGACCACCAGGGTCATCTAGTCCAACCCCCTGCGCAATGCAGGAAATTCACAACTACCTCCCCTGCCACACACCCCCAGTGACCCCCTACTCACACATATACACATACCTTTATTGGCATAATTACAATGCTTAAGACAAAAAGTGACCCCTACTCCATGCCCAGAAGATGGCCAAGGTGTCCTCCCTCTCATCATCTGCTTAAGGTCATAGAATCAGCATTGCTGACAAATTTCATATAATACAAACAAAAACAAGCATTACAAAACAATGCACTAAAAAAAAATAACTACTGAAACAAACTAATAAATCTCTAAACGCACATTTGTCGCTTCTCGGCCTTTTGGCTAAGATCAAGCGTGTAGCATTGATGCACATTTCTTCCCCCTCTGAATTCTCAAAACTGCATGGGTGAAGGGGGCTTATTTTTGAGTCTTGAGAATTCGGACAGGAAAAAATGTGCATCTACAGAGGTGGCAAATCCAAGGCAAAACCTCCTATGCATAAACGGCCATAGCTTTTGAAGATCAGCTGGTTTACTGGCCGTCATCCTTATGCATAAGGTTGTCCATCATTATGGATCATGAGAATGGTAGTGTTTATCATCATAATAGTGGAAAGCGTAGTGGACCTATGGCGACCCAGTAGGGTTTTCAAGGCAGGAGACAAACAGAGGTGGGTTTGCCATTTCCTGCCTCTGCATAGGGTCCCTGGATTTCCTTGGTGGTCTCCCATCCAAAAAACAAACAAAAAAACCCAAATACTAATATGCATTGGTTTTATTGTATAATAATGTTGTACGCCGCTCTGAGCCCGGCCTAATTATGACTATTATTATTAGCCAGGGCTGTCCCTCCTTAGCTTCCAAGAGCTGATGAGATCAGGCTAACCTAGGCCTTTCTTCACTGTAAACCCCTCCCCCCTTAAAGTGATAATTTCCTAAATTACAGTTTACCTTTCCAGGCTTGTAAGTAGCTGCTCACCTGATTGCCTCTGCCAAGTAAAGAGGTTTCCAAGCAACAAGACTGGGAAACTTCAGGCAAATGTCTGCGTCAGTGTGTAAATGCTTTTATTTAATTTTATCTTTGCACAAATAACTGTCAGTCAAATTGCGACCTGAAAAGGGGCACGACCCAGGGACAGACACCAATGTTTCCCTAGAAGAAAAATATTTTCTTTATTTCATGATTGACTGACCAAAGTAGCCTAGTAAATACTTTGGTATCTTAGCAACTTTGCTGTCTTGTTTGGAGTGCATTCCTTTGGTAGCTAAAGTCTGTCCTCCTGGTTCTAAATGTCTTCCTTTAAAATGTGTATTTTTGGAGCTTACTGGACTGCGATCCTGTGAACATTTACTAGAAAGTAAGCACTAAAGAATAACAAGACTTACTTTGAATAAAGGTGTAAGATTGGGCTGCAAGGTTTAGGTAGATTTGCAGTATTGCAGTGCCTTCAATTATCTTAGCATTGGTTCTTGTAGGTTATCCGGGCTGTGTAACCGTGGTCTTGGAATTTTCTTTCCTGACGTTTCGCCAGCAACTGTGGCAGGCATCTTCAGAGTAGTAACACTGAAGGACAGTGTCTCTCAGTGTCAAGGGTGTAGGAAGAGTAATATATAGTCAGAAAGGGGTTGGGTTTATCTTAGCATTGATTTATGTTTTTATAGGGGTGTCTTAGAATATTTAACCAAATAGTATTGGATCCCAGTGAAATATTACTTTTCTGGTTGTTCCCAGGTTCACATTTTATTTCTTGAGATCTGTCTACCCGTTTTCAACTTGTAGGTTTGCATTCAGCATTAGATCCTATGTGGATGTCTATCATCTGGTTAAGCCATCCCATGATTTAATTTTAGATATTACGATGAGCACTTTTGTGTTCAGTGAATACTGTAGCCACGTACTGCTTTCTAGGATATAACCTCAGCTATGTAGACGGCAGCATCTGTTGCCTAGTCTGGAGTTCGTGCTAAGGAGATAAGCGTCTGCGGGAATTGCTGTATGCTCTAAGACAGCAAGAACTTAAAGTTAATAGATTTCATGTAAGCGGTGAATCCATTTCATCCCTAGATATACAGTCCTTTCTTGCGGTCTGATTTGTTTGTAAATCTTTGGGCCATAACACTTTGCCTAAGTCTTTGTTTTTGCCTAAGCAGTTGCTAATGCTGCACTTGAACACATGAACACACGAAGCTGCCTTATACTAAATCAGACTTTTGGCCCATCAAAGTCAGTATTGTCTACTCAGACCGGCAGCGGCTCTCCAGGGACTCAGGCAGAGGTCTTTCCCATCACCTACCTGCCTAGTCCCTTTAACTGGAGATGCCAAGGATTGAAGCTGGGACCTTCTGCATGCCAAGCAGATGCTCTACCACTGAGCCATGGCCCCTCCCCATTAAACATTACTGCTACAATGCTTTTCCCCCTCCTAACATTTGTCTTAGTGTTTCATAGCAGTTCCATTAGACTACAGGTCTCCTTTGTAGGTTTAGTGAAAACACTGAAATTTGCTTCTGGTCTCTTAAAGTTCTAACCTGCTGCTGTATCTACGCAATCACTCTTGAAATTATTTAATTAAAATATGTACACTTTGCTTTTTCTCCTTAATGGGGGAGCCTAAAGCACCGTCCAACAGCAACCCTGTGAGGTAGGGTAGGTAAGGCCGAGAGAGATTTGGCCCAAGGTCACCCATTAAGCTTCCATGGCAGAGCTGAAATTCAAACCTGGGTTTCCAAGACCCTTGTCTGACATTTGGTCAACTACACCAGAGGTTCCCAAACCTTTTGAGTCACGGAGCACTAATTTTCACCTAGCAGCTATATACTAAACCGAATGACAGTAGTATTTTTCTTTCCAATCTCTTCACGGAGCACTAGGAGATGCTTTGCGGAGCACCAAGTACTCCTTGGAGTACAGTTTGGGAACCTCTACACTATACCATGCTTATTTTTCAGTGTAGGGTTGCAAATGCTACAATAATTTCTTTCGGATTGGGTCAGGAACATTGATTAGCGTGTTCCTGTTCTGTCGAATGTTCCCATTACATTGACTGGCTGGTGTACACAGTAACCATCTAACACATGTATTTGTTTAAAACATTTATATCCCACCTTATTTCCTTAGGCTCAAAGGAGCTTACAGCATATGTCAAAGCGGCTTACAATCAGATTGTGCACATTCCTCATGTGTTTTTATGAATGTGTAGAGTGTGTGTATGTGTGTTTTTCATTAACAGCCAACGTGGTTACGAGTGGTGGTCTGGAGCGATGGACTCTGATCTGGAGAACTGGGTTAGATTCCCCACTGCTCCACATGAGCTGTGGACGCTAATCTGGTGAACAGGGTTGGTTTCCCCACTCCTTCACACAAAGTTCTGGGTGATTTTGGGCTAGTCACAGCTCTCTTAGAGCTCTCTCAGCCTCACCTACCTCCCAGGGTGTCTGTTGTGGGGAGGGGAAGGGAAGGCGATTGTAAGCCGGTTTGATTCTTCCTTAAGCGGTAGAGAAAGTCGGCATATAAAAACCAACTCTTCTTAACCAAAAGCACATGCACTATCAGGGATTCCTGGTGCTAACTTGTATATTAAGGTTAGCGTGTGATGCTCTAAGGGCCTGTTCTGTTGGGCATTCTGATCTCCTAAAATGCAGTAAATTTCAAGTTGTTTCCAAATGATATCTCAAACTTACTCTAGCCTCTGGTAATTTGAGAACACGGTGCCCTTGTATCGGCATGCTTTTTTCGGTGGGCAGCCTGGTAGAACATTGTGCAAAATCTCAGGTTTGCACATGGAACTATAGTGCACACACAAGAACCTGTTACTGTAAGACTCAGAGCTCATTGGCATTCAGTAATTCATAACTAGTCTCTTCTCGCTTTCTCTCTCTCGAGGGAATAAAATAAAAGTGAAAAGCGATAGCTGTCAGAATATTCATAATGTGTTTTTAAAATAACAGTTTTGTTTACTCGTTCAAGATACATATATTATGCCTCTTTTGCTGTTTGAGGTGAGAAAAGCAAAAACAAAAGTGATGAAAAAACAACGTAACAGGAAAACAGCCAAAATGTTACTAAAATCTTGCACGGGTTAAAATGCTTTGTAAACACTGAATAAGGAGAGCCTGCTTTTGCTTTCTAAACTGCTAGACATCTGTACAAACAGGTGGGCTTTGCATACTTTTTCTTGTGGAAAACCATTAAGGAGGAATATGCCACATCTCTTCTGTAATAGCCTTCTTTCGTGGGGGGTGGGGGAGCACAGCTGTGAAGCACTGACCTGAATAGCCCAGGCTAGCCTGATCTCATCAGATCTCAGAAGCTAAGCAGGGTCGGCCCTGGACAGTATTTGGATAGGAGACCTCCAAGGAATACCAGGTTTATGATGTGGAGGCAGGCAATGGCCAACCAACTCTGATTGTCCTTTGCCTTGAAAACCCCACCACGGGTCGCCATAAGTCAGCTGTGACTTGATGGCAAAAAACCCCAACAACCAGCTGTGAAAGGCCCTGCTCCTTGTGGCAGAGTTTTTTAATCTCTATGGGAGCGATGGGGGAGATCCCTCCCTGAATACCTTAATTCATTTGGGCGTGTGCTGCGTCCATTGTAGCGGCTTCCTGCACCTGAAGTATCATTCTGTGCATATGGGAAATGGGTAGCGCTGCTAGCCAGAAACGGCTTGAAGCTCCAGGAGAAAAGGGTGAATTGTGGTCGGTGTTAGTCTGGTGCTTAAAACACTCCTAACATTGCATTTTATAATTGAAAGCACAACAATAAGACTTTTCCTGCCAACTTGGAAGGCTTTAAGAAGGGAGTGGACATGTTCACGGAGCAGGGGGGTATTCATGGCTTCTAGTGAAGATGGATACTAGTCATGATGCATGCCTATTCTCTCCAGGATGGGAGGAGCAGGGCTATTATAGTAGGTGCTTTGGAACATAAGCAGGACAATACTGCTGCAGCCATCTTGTTTGTGGGCTTCCTAGAGGCCCCTGGTTGGCCACTGTGTGAACAGACTGCTGGACTTGATGGGCCTTGGTCCGATCCAGCATTGCCTTTCTTATGTTCTTATGTTCTTCCTGCCCTATTTTTCTTCCGAAATTTAGGGAGAATGATGAAACCGTGAAAGACGAGAGGCCACCGGGGAAGGAAAAGTATATGTCAAAGCCCAAGGCGATCCCGTCTCTTGGACATCGGAACAGATTCCACCCCTACGCGAAGGAGAAGAGCGCCGGCACCGGAGAGAAGAAGGCGACTAACCGCAACCGAGTGTTCATTAGCAACATCCCCTATGACATGAAATGGCAGTCCATTAAAGATCTTATGAGAGAGAAAGGTAACTTGCTCCTCCCGGCCTGCTTCACACAGGATTGGGGCAAGCCAAAACGATACCTGAGAGCCGGTTTGTTTGTCCTCCTCAACTTCCGCCTGACGTATCTTTCCCCTCTTCCCCCCCCTCCACCCCACCTCTCTTTTCATTTGAGACATTTGCATTGTAGGCTAGGATGGGCAAATGAATCAAGTATCCACAGCCTCCTTCCATTCTAGTGGGAGAGTAGACAGCCTTAGAGCATATTCCTTGAATTTTATTAAAGGGACCCGTGTTCTGCCTCGCTGTTAGTTCTGCCTGTAAGCAATATTTAGTGTGCAAAAGCATGAAATGACCAAAGGATGTCTTCCAAAAGAAGTTTCTGTATTTTTTTTCTCGGTAGAATCTGGCTGTGGAATTCACATCTCTGCTTGTATTGTCACTTCTGCCACGATTGGTCTATCTGGAGTTCTGCATCAAGCGTGTTACTACTGTTGTAGTTTTGACAGAACTATTTGAATGCCCCAAACTTTTACCTCTTTTCTTGCCATGGGCAGCACTGGGGCGGGAGAAATCCCAGTTCTTGAAATGTCAAAAGTTAGTTTTGTATTTAGCTTGGGAATAATGTGTTTTAAAAAAATAGATTGCTTTTAACAATTACTCTATGCCTACTTTGGAGATCAGGCTTTTTAATCAAAGCAAACCTGTAACTTCTGCTTAGGTGTATCTGTTGTAAGGTGACGTGACTATTTGATTGAGTTTTTGTAATGAAACTTTAGAAAGCGTGTGGCTTGCTGTGAAATATATATTTTTTGCCTTTTGTCAATTGGTTATTCTATTTGAAGTCAACCTCTCTACTATTTTGAAGCTATTTCAGGTAGAAAGTCACCTTAAAACAGCTGTTGTGAGGAAGATGGCAAATATTTCTGAAAAGTGTTCTTGTTGATGTTCTAATTTGATAGGTGAAGGGACTCTGATTTGTATAGCTGAACTTGTTCACCAACTATATCATACTGGCCAAAAAAATACGATTTGTAGTACGAATTAGGTTAACCATAGTTGTTTTTCCCCTTTAGCTTTTTGAGAATGTGGCTGTTGCATAATCCTGAAAACTAGCTAAATTTCATAGCCCTTGACAGGAGGTTATGTTGGTCTGGTTTTGATTGTTGGTGAATAATAGGTGCTTCTTCGTAGAGTTGTGCTCAGGGGCAAAGCAAAGCAAAGACACTGGTGTTTAAATGCATTGTCTCTTGGTATTTTCCCTTTGTATGTCTTATGTAGTTGGTGAGGTTACATACGTGGAGCTGTTTAAGGATGCAGAAGGAAAATCAAGGGTAAGTGCCGTGGGCAACGATCTGCAGAGGTTTAAAGTCCCTCAGCAGTTTTATTTTTGTATTATTCTTGTACCAGTAATTTGGAAAGTAAGTTTCATTTTTTTTTTTTACATCGATGTTCTTACAGACTTGAGGTTTCTGCATCAGATACAGTTTGTTCTTCTTTCTTTTTTTTACTCTCTATATAAATCAGTCTAGCTGGATGACAGGGGAAAGATTTTTTAGTGTTTTAAACAAATGGCATTTACCTAATCAATTTAAAACTAGCAGCTCATTTTAAGGGTTTCTGTTGTGTTCAGATGTGTTTTTAAGGACTTGGAGACCAAAAAAACAACAACACACACACACCCCAATTACTGAAATGATAAAATTGAGCGTAGCATTTTTAATTGGAGGCTGAGTTTTCCCAGACTCGTTGATGGGCCTGAAGATGGCAGGTGCTGCATCTGGATTATGGAACTTGTCGAGGTAAATAAAACAACGACAATTGAATGGAAGGAGCTGGTGTTTCGGCAGGTGGATGCCGGCAGTCAGGGTCGCTTCAGTGCAAAGAATGTTAAAAGCCGCTTTGTGTCTTTCTTCTTGAAAAGGTCAAACGTTCAAACTATAGTAAAGTCTGAGCCTGCTGTGTGAACATGAGAAATGCAGGTTTGATTCGAACATAAGCAAATAAACCTGTTGGGTGTTGGTTCCCCTTCCCTCCCCCCTTTAAATATATTTTTTAATTTACATGCAGGGTTTTTTTTTGTTTGGCCTATGGGGATGTCTCTCTTTCTATATATATATATATATTAAAAATATCAGATCTAAACTGGTTGCTTAATTTTTTTATTCGAAGAGTAATGCATTGATCACAGCAAACAAACGCCATTTTGTTCTTAACCTTGTTAATATGGAGAGGGTGCCAATGAAGCAATCGTATATATGGAATACCTGAGTGACATACTTCCTTATTATTGGCCAGCAATGCTCTTGGGCAACTCACTCGGTCTTTCTCCCCTTTAGTCTATGGTGGGGATCTTTGTAAACGTTTTCACATTCTGCTCCTTTCTGGCTCGAGGAAAATACAGAGTCAGTAAAATCGAATAGCAACCTTCTCTGCCTTTAAAACTAGCAATGCATTGTGCCGTGTGTGAAAAGTGGTAGGAGAAACTACCTATAAGTCAAAGATTGATGCTTCTCCTGCTCCAAAACTTCTGTTCTTTGTTCATGTGGTCTGATATCTTCAAAATGTTTTACTACAATTGCATTTACTGACTGTTTTTTCCCCCCCTTTCTCCATGTTGTCCAATCTTCATGTGGATCTAGGGTTGTGGGTAAGTAGCTTGTATTCTTGTTGTGCAAAAAGATCTTTAAATAAATTAAACTTAAATGTTTGTTTTTGCTTATTAAAACATGTCTACCCCACTTTTCCTCGTGGTCCAAGACTGCTTACCGTAGTAGCTTTAAAAATATTTCCAGTTAAAAAATCAAAAGAAAATAACAACCGTTCCCCCCCCCCCCTTACTTTAAAAGATGCCTTAAGAAAAAGCAACTTTATTCCCAATTCTCTTTCTCCTAGGGTGGTTGAATTTAAAGATGAAGAATTTGTAAAGAAGGCACTGGAAACTATGAATAAATATGACCTTAATGGCAGACCATTGAACATCAAAGAGGTATGCATGTAGTTTTACAACAGAGTAATTCCAGGATATCAGACTTCTTTTAAAGTAGAAGAACCTTCATAAGAGTTGTGAAATGCCTCCAAAGAAGCTTCAGTGCGGTGAGCGACAGAAATCGTGCCACACCCCAAAATAAGCAAATAAATCAAAAGAACGGATTCTCATTGAAAATTGCAGCTGTATCCAACCCTCACTGCCCCTTACAATTACTGATTAGTTCACTAATTACAGCCTCAGTGAGATAGATTTGCCTTGGAAACATCCCAGACAGTTTGCAGAATCAACACTTCCTATAACCCCCGAGTGCTGGATCGATACAGATCCAATCAGGTTGTGTGTGCGTGCATGCGCGTGTACATACCTTCTGTGCTCAGCCGATTTTCTGCAGGACTTACCTGATTAGATCTATTGTTTGTACGGACAACGAATTCACGTTCTTGAGGGACTCGATGTATGATTTGTATCTTGTTCTGACCGTGGGTGGGTGTCTGTTCTCCTTGTGTACATATGCTCCTACGAGAAGGTTGTCTTCCACTTATGATATCAACAGATAACATGTAGCTGTCAGCTGAAAGAACCAGAATCAGTAGAACATATTCTCCTATATTGTCCCTTGTACTATAAACAACCTCTAGAACTAATTAACCCTCTCCTTATGTCCTTAAAAGATTGGGCATGTGATGGTATCAAATTTTTATGAGCAGATAGGATGCCTGCTGTTTCTGAACAGGTTAGAAAATTAGTAAAGATGCGAAAATTATTAACAAAGTGCAAAAATGTTTATAAGCTACTCATTAATACACAAACACATCATAGGGCACATATAAAGACATGACCTACGATATAACAAAGTAAAAGATATCCAATGAAATAAAAAAAGTTTTAATAATGTCTCTAGGTAGAGTACAATGGATTCATTGAAGAAAAATATCCTGTAGTCTTGTAGAAGCCACAATTAAGATGAGGATTTGGCAGTACTGCTACACAATGTATCCTTACCCTTCATGGGACGTGTGATGTAACCTGCAACTTATTGATGAAAAATGTAAGATTATAAGAAGACCAATGATTGAAGGACTGATGAAGAATTATTAATTAAGAATTTGAAACGGCCGTATCCTCATCTTAATCGTGGCTTCTACAAGACTACAGGATATTTTTCTTCAATGAATCCATTCTACTCTACCTAGAGACATTATTGAAACTTGATTTCATTGGATATCTTTCACTTTGTTTGTTATATTGTAGGTCTTGTCTTTATATGTGCACTATGATGTGTTTGTGTATTAATGAGTAGCTTATAAACATTTTTGCACTTTGTTAATAATTTTCGCATCTGTACTAATTTTCTAATCTATTTGATATCAGTACAGGGGTGTCTATCTTTCCCCCCGTTTCCGAACAGGTGGCCGAGTTTCTGGCGATTGTTATTAAAAATAAAAAGAGGGTAAGGGAATAAATAAACAATAAAACCAACTGAGGCAATCTACAGACACTGGGAAATAATACATAAAAGGGTACTGGTATTACCTGTGCTGTGCGATAGGTCCTGGTTCTTAATTGTCGTTTGGGAGAATGTATTATTACGGCATTTAAAACTGAAGAGTTTTAAATTGATGGTTAAGTTTTGGCTATATTGTTGTATGTGAGACTCTTTTGAGCGAGTATGGAGTTTTATGTATTCCTGTTACTATTATTACTATTATCATGCCAATAAAGGTGACTGAAACTGATTAACAGAGAACACCCAAGATCACTGAATTCAATTTTTTTGTTTTGAAGAACGTGTTAGGCTGACAGATTTCTACTTGTCCGTAGGCTAGGTAACAGCATAAGAAGTAGCAGTGCAATCTGTCTCAACCCTCATCCGAAAGGACCACCTCTAGAGGTGAGGGAGCTAGGTCTCCACACACAACGAAGTACTTATTCCTTCTGCTGCCACTGATTAGGATGCTAACTGCTAATTTCGGGGTCTTGTGGATCTTAAAAAAAAGAAAGCGCTGTTCCTCTCTTTGCCTCGGGCTTTGCGGTTTTACCAGCCGCCCTGCCGGGCCTGATTTCGGGTCTCGTCGAATGTGTTGTAGGATCCGGACGGTGAGCATGCTCGTAGGGCACTGCAGCGGGGAAGCGGACAGTTCTCGGGAGGACACGGCCCCGATGTAACGCCCGGCCTGATGAACCTTCCACCTTCTATTCTTAACAACCCAAACGTTCCTCCTGAGATTATCAGTAACCTGCAAGCTGGCCGGCTTGGGTCTACTATTTTTGTAGCCAATGTAAGTATAAAGATAAACGAGATGTGCCTGTCTTAATTTTGTGCTCAGCTTTACCATTCTTGGCGAAGAACGTTACCCTTTTTCCCCACTCCCTCCATGAAAAAGAAGTAAATTTGGGAGGGAAATTGAATATATACAGTGCTTATTGCCCTATCAAACCTAAACTGATTTTACTGCTTTACCAACATAAGAAAGGCCATGCTGGATCAGATCACAGTCCATCAAGTCCAGCAGTCTGTTCACACAGTGGTCAACCAGGTGCCTCTAGGAAGGCCACAAACAAGACGACTGCAGCAGCAATGTCTTGCCTGTGTTCCACAGCACCTAGTATAATAGGCATGTTCATAAGAAAGGCCATGCTGGATCAGACGAAGGCCCATCAAGTCCAGCAGTCTGTTCACACAGTGGCCAACCAGGTGCCTCTAGGAAGCCCACAAGCAAGACGACTGCAGCAGCGTTATCCTGCCTATGTTGGACATATTTATGGAATTAAAGTTATAAATGCCTTAGTTTTGTACAAGCAAAACTGCAAATATACCCAATAAACAGAAAACTGAAGGTATTCTTCTAGGTTCAGAGATAACACATTGGATTTAAGAGCTGTATAGTTTACAGCATGGCCACCTTTTCTTTAAAAGTATTTCACTCATCCTAAAAGAAAATATTTCGTACGAGTTACCCCCCCCCCCCGTACTCCCCCAAATTTTCAGTTATCGTTGGATAAACTAAAAAAAGGGCCTCGAAAAAAAATGGGTTTTTTTCCCCCTTCCAGAATTTTCCAGGTTTTTATTCCTGGACTATATCTCTAGTCTGCAGTCTCAGATAGGTGGGGGCCCTCTGCCTTGGCACAGTCCTGTTTAGCTTCTCTAATCTAAGCCTGCTGGTTTCACTAGCCTTACACTGGAGTAACTCCGCAAAGGGACAGCACTGCAGTTTGCATCTTCAGAAGGAATGATATTTCAGAGCTGTTAATCTGTATACGTATTTAAAACGTTTGCCATTGCTTACCTGTTTTTAAGTCCTGACCTGGATGGCCCAGGCTAGCCTGATCTCGTCAGATCTCAGAAGCTAAGTAGGATCAGCCCTGGTTAGCATTTGGATGGGAGACCACCAAGGAATACTGTGCAGAGGAAGGCACTGGCAAACCACCTCTGTTAGTCTCTTGCCATGAAAACCCCAAAAGAGGTCGCCATACGTTGGCTGCGACTTGACGGCATTTTACACACACACACACACACACCTGTTTTTAAAGGCTTTACTCTTTACCTATCCAACAGTGATATAAAGTTTTTTTCCCCTTTTTTTTTAAAAAAAGCTCGACTTCAAAGTTGGCTGGAAGAAACTGAAGGAGGTGTTCAGTATTGCAGGAACCGTGAAGCGTGCAGACATTAAAGAAGACAAAGACGGCAAGAGCCGAGGAATGGGGACCGTGACTTTTGAGCAGCCGATCGAAGCTGTTCAGGCAATATGTATCCTGGCCGGTGTTTTGGGAGGGCCCTGTTAAAGGAGTGGCTTGTCACATGAGGAATCTGATAAAAACTGATGGCACACACACCTCTCCCTTTCACATCGCCTACTGCCTGTTCCTTTTAGCTGGAGATGTCGGGGATTGAACCTGGGACCTCCCGCCTGCCTGCCAAGCAGAGGCTCTGCCATTGAGCTGTGACACTCCCCCACCGAGATCTGCAGTGATTGGTTAATTGGTGGAATTGCTAATTTTGTAAATGCTTGTATTTTAAATGAGCCGCCAGCACCAGTTGCCAGCACAGAGGGAGGCGTGCCCTCTTCTCTTACACAGGAGGGAATTCTTTTTCTAAGATGTCAACTGTTCTGACGCGTGAATCAAGTGTCACTTGGGTGACAGGCAGCCCTAGCATATTGTTCTGGTTGTGTGTGCATTTGTGTGTGTTTTAATCTAGTCTGTGTTTCCACCTCTAATAAAAGCAATGCTCCTTAACTCTGTGCTCAGCTATGTTCAATGGGCAGTTTCTTTTTGATAGACCAATGCATGTTAAAATGGTGAGTTTGTTTACTTATTTATTTGGAGCACTTCTACGCCGCCTCTTGAGAGATTTACAAAGTACAACATAAAAACCTAGAGCATAAAAACGGCACAAAACGTTCGGTGGCTTAAAACGTTCTCATTACTTTCTGTGTTGTGGCCGGAACAAGCTGCGACGTCCTTCTAAATGCCTCTCTGTCTTCTTGTTAGGATGACAAATCAATCCCTCATGATGATTTCCGTGCGACAGACTCCAAAACGCCGCAGCTCCCCCGTGAGTATGGTTTGGTGGTGTTGTGAGAGCTGGCGTGGTGTGGTGGTTAAGAGCGTCGGTTTGGAGTGGTGGACTCTTAATTTGGAAAACCGGGTTTGATTCCTCAACTCTTCCACGTGAGCGGCGGACACTAATCTGGTGAACCGGGTTGGTTTCCCCACTCCTCCACATGATGCCAGCTGGGTGACCTTGGGCTAGTCGCAGCTCTCTTAGAGCTCCCTCAGCCCCACCTACCTCACAGGGTGTCTGTTGTGTAGAGGGGGAGGGAAGGCAATTGTAAGCTGGTTTGATTCTTCCTTAAGTGGTAGAGAAAGTTGGCATATAAAAACCAACTCTTCCTCTTCTTGTTGTTTGTTTAGTTGGTTTTGGCTCCCCGTTTGTGTAGATCTTAATGCACTGCATCTGTGGGTATCTTCTCTGCTCCCTTGCCTTTGGCTGTTCGCAGCCACAGAGCTGCTCTGGAACCAGCAGAAACTCCGACCTCTTAGTGAGATCTTTTGCTCCCCCCCCCCCAGGTGGCCTTGGAGGCATCGGGATGGGACTGGGACCTGGAGGGCAGCCCATAAGCGCGACCCAGCTGAGCATGGGTGGTGGAATGGGAAGCGTGGCTCCAGGAGGTAAGTGCCCTCTCCCCACCCAAACCTGTTCAAATAAAAGCTTTTTTTTCCTGCCTTGGGTTCTGGGCTCCTGAGGGTTGAGGCGCAAGCTGGAAGGCCTGCACGTGGAATTATTGGAGAGGAAAACGGATCAGAAATCCACCCCACCCCTAAATCTCCCCCTCTCCCCTTTTTCATCTAGACATTCTGTGGTCTTGGAGCATATTCAGATTTCATCAGAACAGGCTTTTTGTTGGTCTTGCTTTTCTGTTGGTATATTTACAAAGTCCCACTTTTCTGCATACCTGGGGAGTTCCCACAGCTGTGTAGCAGCTCCTGTCTCGGCCGTGAGTGGACCCGTTGTACTATTTTTGTACGACTGGCACTCGACCATCAAGTTTGCTATTAAGTTGGGTCTGTGAAGAATCGTTGAGAGTGGGGGTGGGAGAATTTGAAATCCTTGCCATTTTCCTCTTCAAGATCCTCTAAGCCAGGGGTGTCGAACTCAGTTGTTACGAGGGCCGGATTTGATATAAATGTCACTTGGTGGGGCTGGGCCATGCCTCGCCAGCCCAGATTGAGAGTGGTGGGGGTGGCTGCCTCAGCTGGCTCTCAGGCCGGATAAGAGCTCTCAAGGGGCCAGATCCGGCCCCCGGGCCTTATGTTTGACACCCCTGCTCTAAGCTCTTGGGGCAATGGTTCAAGCTATTTTTACTCCCATTTTTTTTCCTGTTAACTGGAAGTCAGTCGTTCTCAACATTCTGTCCCTTCTGGAGGGCATTTTGTCCTCATCGTGCCATTGTTTATCCTTTTAGTTACTTTACAGAGGCTTATTTCTTCTGCTCCCTTGGGTGGCCCCATGAATAATGCAGAGGCACCTGCCTTGTGGGGTTTCCATCATGCGCACTGGTCAACCTCTTGACCGCAGGGCCTAGTCAATGGATTGGGAGCATCGTCTGGAGTTTGCTATTACATTTTTAAAAAAAGTGTTAAGGGTGAATGGCAAGCCCCTTCGTTTAGGCCACAAAGGACAAAATAATAATCAAATCAGTATGTGTTTGTATGTGCGTCGAGAAAAGCTCTTATAATCGTAATCTCTGCATCTGTACCTCTTGTTTGTTCAAGGAATGGGAGTGGATGGTCCGGGCTTTGGAGGAATGAACAGAATGGGTGGAGGTAGGTCTGTCCCTCCAATTCCTTTGTTCCTATACCAAAAGTATGAAGTCGGTGAAAAGCTTTTTTGCTTACACTTCAGGTGTCGGTGGATTCGGCGGCATGAAAGCAATGGCAAATGTGGGAGGATTCGGCGGAGTCAACCGGATGGGAGGTAGGTGGCGGCGGGCGGTTCATTCTAAAATCGAATGAAGACAACAACAAAACAAGTTAAATCTGGCTTTGCTGTAAAAACCTGTTCTTTCTAGGCATGGGCAGCATGGACGATTTCAGAGGAAACCTTGGCAGCGGAATGAGCGGTGGTCTCGGAACAGGCATGGGGGGTATGGCGGCAGGCATGGGAGGTAAGCCAGTGCAGATCCCCCTTCTCTGAATACCGGCTTCACTGCAGACCTGGTGCTAACCAGTGTGTTGCAGTTTTTAAGAGTGGTGGTTTGAAGTGGCGGACTCTGATCTGGAGAACCGGGTTTGATTCCTCACTCCTCCACATGAACGGCGGGCTCTAAACTGGTGAACCGGGTTTACCTCCCCACTTCTCCACATGAGCGGCAAACTCTAATCAATCGATCAATCTTTAATTTACAGCCATTTGACCAAATCAGCGGACTCTCATCTGGAGAACCGGGTTTGATTCCCCACTCCTCCACATGAGCAGTGAACTCTAATCTGGATAACTGGGTTTCTTTCCTTGCTTCTCCACACGAAGCCAGCTGGGTGACCTTGGGCTACTCACAGCTCTCTCAGCCCCACCTACCTCACAGGGTGTCTGTTGTGAGGAGGGGAAGGTGATTGTAAGCCGGTTTGAGTCTTCCTTAAGTGGTAGAGAAAGTTGGCATATAAAAAAAGCCAACTCTTATTCTAATACTGGATTCCAGGCTGGAGGGGAAGAAAGATTAAATACACCGATGTCCTTTGAGGGGGGACGCGAGGAATTTTTCAGAACGCTCACCTCCTTCAGTGGTCTGATATGTTCACAGCCAACAATTTTCACAGTCATGTTCATCAAAGCTTGAGAAGGGCACTCATCAAGGCGTACTTTCCAGACAACACCCACAGCACTCGTAGGCAATAGATGCACAAATATACCATTGTAGTCAAAACGTAGCAGAAGGCATAGTTCCCTGTGCTTTGCTCTGCCTGCTTTTGGAGGGGGAAGATTCTTTAAGGGATTTGCTTAAATTCTGACAAACACTTGAAGTTAATAGTTGCGTATAACCTGGAGGCTGTACAGACCTCAGTGAGAAATCCTATCCTAGTGACTACCTGTGCTTCTCAACCTGGCCCCTTGATGCAGAGAGGAAACAGCTTCCGCGCTCCAACCTCAGCCAGTTAAAATTGGTTTGCGTTTGGCCGGAGCCTGGAATCACATGAGATGAGTGCGAGCATGCCCGAGGCACAGGTTGAGAGTTCACAGGCGCCCACAGGTGTGCTGTGGAACTTTGCCTTCTGGGTTCAGTAACCTCCTGAATTGTTAACTGCTGGGATCCTAGCAAGTGCTTTTGGGAGACTGCATTGTGCATGTGCCGTTGGAAGCATTCACCTTTCAAGGTCGACAGCTGTGACTGTTTTAGAACTTCGCCTTCCTGAAGGACTAAATCCCACAGTTATTATCGTGGGGTGGGGGAGGGGGCCAAATAATGTCATGGAGCTAATGAAACTTCATTTAGATGGCTTACTGAACAATATACAGTAGGTTACCCTTGTCAGATGCCAGGCCCTACCATCGGCTGTTTTAGAAGGGAAATATAAGAAGATCCCTAGATCAGAGAGGTTTTGTCCATGTGGGACAGGGGACATTGAAACCATTGAACATGCACTGATATGTTGCCCATTCTACCATGAAGTTAGATCAAAGCTTATTTCCCCCCTGCTTGGTAAATTCCCTGAAGAGTCAGTTGAGCTTTTGGCAAAGAAGCTCCTATTAGGAGAAGACTCTCAGCTTACGCTCCAAACTGCCAAGTTCTGCGCCGTTGCTATTAAAATATGCAGAACTTTATTAGAGAATGATCATTAGAATATTTTGCAATTTTATCCATTTTAAGGTGATAATTTTAACCAGGGGTTGTTTTTATCGATCTTACACCTTTATTTGTACGGGTAGTCTGTGATTTTCCAGCGCAAAACTATTGCGTCTGGAAATGTTGATGTGTTGGCATGTGATTGGTCAGTCAACCGTATTAATAAATCTGATTTTATATACAGTAGGTAATATACACTGAGCCGCATTGCACTTTGGAAATCGTGCTCGAAATAATTGATTTTTAAATAGGAGTTTTCTGCTGAGTGGCGTGCGGTACCCATTCCAAGCTAAACCTTTCTGTTAAAACGTTGTAAATGTGAACATCAGCTATAATAGAAAGCCTGCCTGTGTTTATCTGCAGAAATGTTCCGCGGTGGAATGGGAGGGAGCATCGATCGTGACTTTGGACGAGGCGATATGGCAATGAACCGCGGCTTTGGAGACTCATTTGGAAGAATGGGTATGGCCCTTGGCTACTTCCATTTTCTGAACTTACCACAGACCATCAAGCATGCCCCGTGCATACCATTTTCACAAGCGCACGTGACGTCATTTCATACCCATCGCCCCCCCCTTTTCCGTCCCTCCAAGATAGTTGTCTGCCTAAGTACTCATTCTAGAGACTGCGAAACAGGGGAGCAGGTGTGGCTTTCCCCCCCACCCCGTGCCACCTTTTGAAGTCAGGATAAAAGCAGAGAAGAATCAAATGAGCATCAATCGCCAGTAGCCCTCAAATGCCCCTTCACTTTTAGGAGGCACTTCTGGGGGCGGGGGAACATGCAGGCTTGTTACTCTGCTGCCAATCTCCTTTATGGCTTCTTTGAAAAAATGTTTTTAGCGAAAACGCTGTTGTGAATATACCCTTTGTTCCCTCTCCCATGCCAGCAGCTGCCCTAGTTCAGCTCTTTTATTTTCAGATGAAACACATCCACCGAGTGGTATTCTCAGAGAGAGAGAACCTTTTCTGATAAGAAATCGGCTTGGTACGGTTCCCTAGCTTTAAGTCAAAGTTATATAACTTGATTTTTTTCTTCTGTCCTTGTTTAGGTGGTGCAATGGTTGGTGGTTTTGCAGGAGGATTGGGAGCTTCTAATATGGGCCCAGTAGGAACCGGAATGAGTAGGTTAATCAGTTTCAACCAGATATAAATTATAGCCGTACAAAGACTGTTTTGGTAGTATCTTATCTAAGCGGACCCGGAGAAACTTGTGGTTCAGTGGCAGAAAACCAGTGATTCACCGTTCCTCAGATTTTGCCATTCTAGCTGAAGTTCTGCCTTTTTCTCACTCTGAGGTCGAGGACATCTTCAGCAGTGGGTGGTTTCCTTCTCATGCTCAGGGAGGCAGGATTCTAACCTTCTAAACTTCCCCTTCCTGTCCCCTGAGCTAGGACCGCCCTCTATATTTCAGTTTTCCTCCTGCCTCAGAGGGAGAAAGCAGTATGGAGCCTTAGCTCTACATTACTAGATTAGGATTATTCTTTTAAACTGTTTATCTACCTATCCTACTTATCTAACCCTACCTACTACCCTTATCCTGTTCCCCAATGAGTGTTCTCTGGGAGAAGCATAAGCTGCCCCAGAGTAAACAATGGCTGTAAACGCCGGAGCAAATACTGCAAGATAACATTGAGTAAAAACCACAGATTGTACATAATTCTAGACCAGTGGTCGGCAAACTCATTAGTCAAGAAAGCCAAATATCAACAGTACAACCATTGAGATTTCTTTTGAGAGCCAAATTTCTTAAACTTAAACTATATAGGTAGGTACACTGTTTATTAACTTAAAAAACTAATTAAAGTTTTTAAGTCTTAATTAAACTATAGGTACACTGAATAAAACTTGATATCATACTTAATAAGGTATCTTATTTATTGATAAAAATTAAATTGTAAGTAAGGTATCTATAAAATTAAATCATGACAATGACTGACAAACAATGTGAACAGTGGCCTTGCATCTCCTTGGAAAGTTTGGGTAAATCAGGTTTGTATGTTGTTGTTTTTAATTTTAGGCATGATTCCAGGTTCTCATCAATAAGACGACTTCTCAATTTACTCTTGATAAGGTTCATGCTTGAAAAAGATTGTTTGCATGAATATGTAGAACCGAAAAGGGAAAGAACAGCAAACGCTAGTAGAGGAAGGAAGAGGGGAGGAATGGAGAAAGGAAGGAAGGAACTGGGAAAGGAAAGAAGGAAGAAAGAAGGGGGAGGGATGGAGAAAGAGGAAGGAAGGAAGGAATTGGGAAAGGAAAGAGAAGGAAGGAACTGAAGAAGAAAGGATGAAAAGGTGGAAGGAAGGAAGAGTGGGGGGAGGGACAGAGAGAAAGGAAGGAAGGGGGAAAGGAAAGAGAAGGAAAACTGGGGAAGAAAGGATGAAAGGGAGGAAGGATGGAAGGAAGGAAGAAAGAGGGGGGAGGGACAGAGAGAAAGAAAGGAAGGAAGGAACGGAAAGGAAAGAGAAGGAAGAAACTGGGGAAGAAAGGATGAAAGGGAGGAAGGATGAAAGGAAGAGTGGGGGAAGGACAGAAAGGAAGGAAGGAACTGGGAAAGAGAAGGAAGGAACTGGGGAAGAAAGGATGGAAGGAAGGAAGAGTGGGGGAGGGACAGAAAGAAAGGAAGGAACTGGGAAAGGAAAGAGAAGGAAGGAACTGGGGAAGAAAGGCAGCCTGGAGCTGGACTTTTGGGAGCCGCCTGAGGGAGACGAGGAGGAGGAAGGCAGCGAGGAGGAGAGTTTACCCCTTCCAAGTGGGCCGGTGATTAAGGCGCGAAATCCGCCCCCCGCCCTAGAAGTTACCCCACAAGATCCCGGCCAGGCAAGACGCGGCCTGCGCGGGGGGCAGGAAGGCGATGCGCCGGACCTGCTCCAAACTCTCAGTCTGAGGTGCGGGGAGGGCGAAGCGAGCTCAGTCCTGGCCCAGGAAGCATCGTCGCCTTCCCCGCCCGGGGCCAGGCGGAGCCAACAGGAGGAGGAGGAGGTGGGGGGGTGAGAGGTCGCGCAGCTCCGTTCACCCATAGAGACAGAGGAGGGAAGGTGGCGGCGGCCGAAACGAGGAACGGACAGCCACGCCTCACTCCTCACGGTGGAGAGAAGGAAGGGAGGAGGGAGGGAGGAGCCCCCTCTCTGCCAAACCAAGGCGCGCAGCCGGGCGGCAAGAAAAGACGGGGGTGGTGGCAGCTGAGGGGCTCTTGTCGTTCTCCAGCCGCTGGCGCAACGGTGGGAGGCGGGGACGGCGCTGGGGCGAGAAGGAGGAAGGGCCACTCCTTCCTCTCTCGGAGACCCTCCTGCTGCTTCGGCCGGCCTAGGGCGCTGCTTTCGCATGTGGGAAGGGCCGCACTCAGGGGCCCAAAGAGCCACTTGCAGCTCGGGAGCCGCTCTTTTACGACCCCTGTTCTAGACAACTAATTTATGTGGCTACAAAGGTAACTCCCAAGACGCACCTTCTGTACTGTGTTAAGAGCACTAACGCCTTTCACCCATAAGTACGAACATATTTTCACAATGAATGGAGGAATATGATTCTAGCATTTGCTCCTTGATAACTTTGAATATGGGGTTTGGATCACAACCATTCCATATGCATGGGACACATCGTGTCTGTTTTGGGAGAAAACACAGGCTTTGGGTGAGTCAGTATCTTCAAAAACTGCTTTCTTTTATTACTAAACAAAAAAAAGGTCATTTGGGGGGCAAGGGAGATTTGTCTTTGCACTTTAAAATGTACTAACCCATGCGGTGCATGCTTGCGTCAAAGGCGCATGTAGTTGGTATTAACAGAACTGGTTAAGATAACGAGAGCCCGTTTCAGTAGATGATTGTCTTATGGTTGCAGTCATGCTGAATTTCTGGTATACCATGCTAAACCACCCTAATTTGAGGTTAGCCGTGGAGCCCAAAAGCTCATCCTTGCAGAGTTCTGTGTTGTGACTGGCATCCATGCCACAGATGTACCTGTGGACTGATGCCCCTGGAGACCAGTGTGGGTTGACTGAAACCCGTAGCTGCCCCAGTGAAATGAGTCATGTGAACAGACACGCTTTCTGTTGCCCGGCGGTCTGTTTCATTGTTGTTTTCCGAGGGGAGGGGATTCCACATACATCGAATCATAGAGTTGGAAGGGACCACCAGGGTCATCTAGTCAAACCCCCTGCACAATGCAGGAAATTCACAACTACTTCCCCCTATGCCCCCAGTAACCCCTACTCCATGCCCTCCCTCCCATGATCTGCCTAAGGTTACAGAATCAGCATTGCTGACAGATGGCCATCTAGGCTCTGCTTAAAAACCTCCAGGGAAGGAGAGCTCACCACCTCCCGAGGAAGCCTGTTCCACTGAGGAACCGCTCAGACTGTTAGAATGTCTAGACGGAAACTCTTTTGATCTAATTTCAAATTGTTGGTTCCTGTCCAACCTTCTGTGGCAACAGAAAACAATTCAGCACCCTTTGTATGACAGTCCTTCAAGTACTTGAAGATGGTTATCATATCACCTCTCAGCCTTCTCTTCAGCTTGTGCATAACTCACGCACCGTTTTAAAACAGCTGCACAACTTACTGGCATGCCCCTTTTAGAGAAATTCACGCACAAACAGCTCAATGACTGAAGATGCCGAGTGGTCGCGAAGGTGGATTGATGGCAGATGACCAGTGCGGTTGAAACTGCAACCAGTTATGCGCTCTTTAATCTGAACGTTTCCCTCCCTTGAATTATTGGGACTCCATTATGGGGAGGGGCCGTGGCTCAGTGGTAGAGCCTCTGCTTGGCATGAAGAAGGGTCCCAGGTTCAATCCCCGGCATCTCCAGTTAAAGGGACTTGGCAAGTAGGTGATGGGAAAGACCCCTGCCTGAGACCCTGGAGAGCTGCTTCCAGTCTTTTAAAACAATTCTTTGGTATACATATAATTTTACCTTTACTAGGCAGGTAGGTGATGTGAAAGATCTCTACCTGAGACCCTGGAGAGCCACTGCCGGTCTGAGCAGACAATACTGACTTTGATGGACCAAGGTTCTGATTCAGTATGAGGCAGCTTCACATGTTCATGTGTTCACTGCAGGTGAAACCGAATTTTCCCCAGCTGTGTAAGAAACAGTGCTGTTTCTCTTCCTGAAGTGCAGACTCATTCCCACCCCCTCCCACCCGCTGCATAACATTAAGCACAGTTCACAAAAAGAGATCATCTGAAGCTCGTATTCACTGTTGCGGGTATTACTCTTCCTAAAAGTTTCTTTCATTCTCTCTTTTTGGTCTTTGCAGGTAGTGGGATAAGCGGTATGAATAGTATGACCGGAGGAATGGGGATGGGGATGGGAATGGATCGCATGAGCTCCACTTTCGACCGAATGGGACCCGCCATGGGAACTGGCCTAGACAGAAACATCGACATGGACCGAGGATTTGTGCCCGGCCCGATGGGGAGCGGCGCGAGGGACAGAGTCGGCTCCAAAGGCAACCAGATATTTGTCAGAAATGTAAGCGTCTGTGAGTTAAAACATCCCCCGCAGCGTCTGTGGCTTTTGCTTTTCCTCCTTATGTTACTCTATGCTTGTCTTCATTTTCAGCTTCCTTTTGACTTGACCTGGCAGAAGCTTAAGGAAAAATTCAGCCAGTGTGGTAAGTATGTAGGTTACGAACGTTGTTTGCCTCTCCTAGCGAGGAAAACGTAGCCACTTGTAACAAGGAACGTGTTAGATGTGTGGCTTGCAGACGTTCGGCCCTCTTGGGTCCCTTTCCACATCAGCGCATTTGCAGTGGAGCCTAGTTGAGTTGCAAGAGGGTTTGGGGGACATATTCTAGGGCTTCTTAAACTTCTCCCACTCGCGACCCCTTTCCACCCGATAAATTTCTGCGACCCCGGGTATATAGGTGTATAAAATAGGTATACGAATCAAACATTTATCATAATAATAAATCATAAAGAAATTTATTTTAAAACAATTCTTTGGTATACATATAATTTAACCTTTACTAGGCAGGTAGGTGATGTGAAAGATCTCTACCTGAGACCCTGGAGAGCCGCTGCCGGTCTGAGTAGACAATACTGACTTTGATGGACCAAGGGTCGGACTCAGCATAAGGCAGCTTCATAAGTACCATTTACTGTTGCCAAATTTTTCACGACCCCCCACATTCAATTACACGACCCCATATGGGGGGTCGCGACCCGCAATTTAAGAAGCTTTGTTCTAGGGCAGCGTCCCGTGCAGTTACTCCGTTCTAAGTCCATCGAAGGCTTACACTGGTGTGACCGGATAGGGTCGCACTGTGCGTTTAGGATCATGATCTGGCTGTTGCTTTGTGGGAGCTGAGCATGCGCCCTGGCCACATAAGCCACACTCTTCTGCAGCTGCATGGTTCGAGGCGAGATCTAGCGTCGGGTTCTCTTTCTTGAAACCTTGTCCTCTCTGTTGGTGATTTTTTTTTTTTTTTTTTTTTACATCGAGGAGCTTCTAGCAAATAGCAAGGTTTCTTGGATTGCTATTCGGAAAGAACTGGCAAGAAAATTAAACCCTGCAACAAGCTGCTTGATATACCCTCGATAACTCAGCCCGGGCACCAGAATCCTGCAGAAACGCTTGCCATTCCCACAAGCCAGTGTAGCGCTGAGAGACTTTCTCGCTGTTGTATGTGCGGTCTGTGCAGCGCAGAATAATTTTTAAGTAAGAAACCGCGCATGTCCCGAACGTCCCAAGTTCTGCTTTTACGGCATTCTGAAATGGAATGTAATCCTCAGAGAAGCATAGAGTCGGAAGGGACCACCAGGGTCATCTAGACAACCCCCTGCACGATGCAGGAAATTCACAACTACCTCCCCCCACACACACCCAGTGACCCTTACTCCATGCCCAGAAGATGGCCAAGATGCCCTCCCTCTCATGATCTAATATCATAGAATCAGCATTGCTGACAGATGGGCCATCTAGCCTTTGCTTAAAAACCTCCAGGGAAGGAGAGCTTACCACCTCCCGGGGATGTCTGCTCCACTGAGGAACCGCTCTAACTGTTAAAACTCCATGTAGAGTTGGAAGGGACCAGCAGGGTCATCTAGTCCAGCCCCCTGCACAATGCAGGATATTTACAACTACCTCCCCCCCCACACACACACACCAGTGACCCCCTACTCCGTGACCAGAAGATGGCCAAGATGCCCTCCCTCTCGTGATCTGCCTAAGGTCATAGAATTAGCATTGCTTTACCATTGTTTACCATCCTTCTGTGAAAGGTCATCTCCCCCCCCCCCCCCCATTTTGGGGAAATCTGTATGAAGATGGAGGAGGTCGTTGTGGCTTTTAATGGGAGTCCTTTAACGGGAGTACTTAATCTAGAAAGGAAGATTTTTCTGGTTGAATTTGGGATTCTTATAATGTTCTTGACTCTCTGTACCTTTGAAACCTGTGTGTGTTTTGTGATTAAATCTTGCATTGGAATTCACAAAATTGTCCAGTTCTGTCGGCTAAACCTTATTTTCTGTAGCTTTTCCTGTTAGCTTAAATTGTTACAAAAAATATCATTTCATGCATTTGTTCTTTTATGACATCTTCCTTTTTTATTTGCTTGGCACATGAAACGTGTTCTTTACGGTAGCTTCCATGTAGCTTTCAAAGTTTTGCTGTGGTTTTTTTTTTTTACGCATTCTGTAAACTTGTGCTGTTCCGGTGTGAAGTGAGTCCTCTTAGTGCGTCTGGAAGCCCTCTTGAATGGGATCCACTTAATGTAGATTTTATGGCTCTCACCCACTAACAAACATGAAGAGCCCCGTGGTGCAGGGTGGTAAGCTGCAGTACTGCAGTCAAAAGCTCTGCTCACGACTTGAGTCCGATCCCGACGGAAGTCGGTTTCAGGTAGCCGGCTCAAGGTCATCTCAGCCTTCCGTCCTTCCGAGGTCGGTCAAATGAGGACCCAGCTTGCTGGGGGCAAAGGGAAGACGACTGGGGAAGGCAATGGCAAACCACCCCTTAAACACAGTCTGCCTAGTAAACGTCGGGATGGGACGTCATCCCATGGGTCAGGAATAGGGTTGCCAGGTCCCTCCTTGCCACCGGCAGGAGGCTTTTGGGGCGGAGCCTGAGGAGGGTGGGGTTTGGGAAGGTTAGGGACTTCCATGCCGCAGAGTCCAATTGCCAAAGTGGCCATTTTTCTCCAGGGGAACTAATCTCAATCGGCTGGAGATCAGTTGTAATAGCAGGAGATCTCCAGCGAGTACCTGGAAGTTGGCAACCCTAGTCAGGAATGACCTGGTGCTTGTGCAGGGGGACTACCTTTACCTTTCCGCTAACAAACACAGTCTGAATGTAAAACTGTGAAGTGTTGTATGGCCATTTGTAGAGCTGTCCAAGAAATGCATGTTGTCTGTCCTGCTACTTGGGTCACTCAGGGGATTCGCGCATTAGAGGTTCAAGTCACACATCGCTTTGCTTTTACACCGAGTTTTTTTACTTGCTGGATTTTCTTAAATGTACAATACTATCCTGTTGCGTCAGCCTGGCGGGGAGTGGGGAGACACACCCGCTGTGGCTCAAACCGTTAGGGGAAAAGTACTGCGTAGAACTGATGCAAGCAAGGTAGCTGGTGTTTGGGGAGACAGCATGAAAAACAGAGACTGGGCAGGATGGGGTAAATAGAAGCTGAGGGTGTCAGGTTGGTTGTTGACTAAGAAATTTGTTAGCTACTAAGCCTGATCTGAAGCTAAGCAGGGTCTGCCCTGGTTAAAATTTGAATACATGAACACACAGGAAGCTGCCGCATACTGAATCAGACCCTTGGTCCATCAAAGTCAGTCTTGTCTACTCAGACCGGCAGCAGCTCTCCAGGGCTGAGTTCTTTCGCATCACCTACCTGCCTAGTCCCTTTAACGGGATGCCAGGGATTGAACCTGGGACCTTCTGCATGCCAAGCAGAGGCTCTACCACTGAGCCATGGCCTATCCCCATGAAGCTGCCTTATACTGAGTCAGACCCTTAATCCATCAAAGTCAGTCTTGTCTACTCAGACCGGCAGCGACTCTCCAGGGTCTCAGGCAGAGGTCTTTCACATCACCTACTTGCCTAGTCCCTTTAACTGGAGATGCCAGGGATTGAACCTAGGGCCTTCTGCAGGCCAAGCAGATGCTCTACCACTGAGCCGCGGCCCCTCCCTTAATTTGGATGGGCAACCTCCACGGATTACCAGCGTCGTGACGTGGAGGCAGGCAATGGCAAACCACTTCCGAATGTCTCTTGCCTTGAAAACCCTACGGGGTCACCATAAATCAGCAGTGACTTGACAGCGCGCACATACACACGATAGAGAAGGGAGTGGTATGCAGCTGGAAGCTGGAGGAGAACGGGTGCAAGGGCTCGCACTGGAGCAGACATTGAGTGCCAGAGTGACATTTCTTGGAGCATCTCACAGTGAGCTGTGGGCTACAAGATGGCTTTCGTGGCAGCTATTAAAGTAAAAAATCCAAAATTGAGTAGATATACCCTGGAATGTAGATTTATGGATTTTATAAAAAACGACCCAGAGTGGAGGGGACTCACCACATTTCGAAGTTAATCTGACCTTTGTTTTTTTGTTTTTTTTTACTTTGTTCAGGTCATGTAATGTTTGCAGAAATAAAAATGGAAAACGGAAAATCGAAAGGCTGTGGGACGGTCAGATTTGACTCACCAGAATCCGCCGAAAAGGCCTGTAGGATAATGAACGGCATAAAAATCAGCGGCAGAGAAATTGATGTACGCTTGGATCGCAATGCATAATTTATAACCACATGTTCAGGAACATTCCTTTGTCTGTTTAGCCTCCCCCTCTCTTCCTCTCTCCTCCCCCCCCCCGCCCCCTTAGTTGGTCATTTTTAGTATAACATTGTACGCTTGACTTAAGTTGGAGAAACTGAACTTTTAAAACCCACCAGCCTTTAACAGTATAGTGTTTAATATACTGTGAACCTGTTTAACTGACTCTTAACAAAACATTTTGGGTTTTTTTTGAAGAGAACCTTTTCCTGACTTTCAGCAGTATGAGCTTCCACACCTCCTTCCCTTTCGGAGCTGTGGCCGCTCGATACCTCTCCAAAATCATGCTAGGTGTCTCTAGTCATTCAGTTTAAATGAATGGTTCTACTGTTTTTAATAAAACAAGCCATTTTTTTCTCTCTGTTAAGAAAGGCTGTATATTGGGACTTGTTTGCGTCACACTACCCCATCTTGCGGTTGTCATGTAAAGAGTATGCACCTTCCCCCCACTTCTCCAATTTTGGTTTTATATGATCAGAATCATTGCTGCTGCCAACTCTGAAAGAACATGTCCTCGCTTAATTCTTGACAGTTTTGAATTTTAACATAACTTTGCGTAGCAGTGTAGGATTTCTTGTACATATGTTTGAGGGCCAAAGGGAACTCTTTGAACATATTCCTGTTTAGCAAAATGAAGATGCTAGACCCTTTCAGTGCTTATATTTTGTTTTATTTTTTAAACTTTGAACTTATTAAAAACAACAACAACAACAAAATCTTAGTCACCGCAGACCCTGATAGGATTATTTCCTATAATTCCAAGTTCGTATAGAATTGATAATACTGCAAATCCCAAATACATCACTAGGAAGACTGCCCCGAGTTTTCTGTTCAGTTTCCAGCCGTTCAGGTGAACCGCCAGAAAAACGAAAGCGATGGAGCAGACAAGAGAAATGGCGGTGTACGTCAGGCCGCTGCTGTTCACCGCCACGGGACCTGACGTGTCGACGAAGGCCGTCTTGATAAACCAGGGTAATCCTAAACACAACAGATCGAAGACATTGGATCCCACGATGTTTGACATGGCCATATCTCCTCTTCCTGCATGGGGGAGAAAATGATTTTTAAGCACGCCAGGTTTAAGGGAAAACATCAGCTGCGGACTTCCACTACATCTGAGGTCCGGCTTAAACGTGAGGTTGCTGAAGCAGAAGAGCCTTCTGTGTGACTCCACGCAGGCTTGGTGCCTGGTTCAAATTGTGCCACAATCCAGACCCAGCCGCAGCGCCTGCTTAGTTTGCATGCTGCCGTTCTGTAGCCCGGTGCTGATATTTGTGCTGGCTAAGCCTGTGTCACTTACTTTTTGCGCGGGTCCAGCATCTCGCTTAAAGCCGTACGAAGCCCTTTGCCTTGCCAGACCCTTCTTTTAAACCGGGCCGGTGCACGATGAGACCCAACAACCCAAGCACAACGTGTCTAAAGTTCCATGATAACAGCCATTCAAAAATCGCCTTGCTGGCTCTAGCTGAGGGCCCGGCTGCTACTCTTCCAACAGTGGCCAAACAGACGCCTCCGGAAGCTCATGAGCAAAGCAGAAGGGCTGCAGCCGCCCCCTCTGCTGCTTGGTAGCATTTAGCATTACTCCTTGAATTGTTCTCTGATCCCTAACAGTTTAGAAGCAGAAGGAAGGAATTGCATATCGGAAGCTTACCGTGTTCACTTCATGCTGGGTCTTATAGCGTTGCCCTCAAGCATGATCATGGAACTCCCTGCCCCAGGATGTGGTGATTGCTGCCAACTTGGAAGGCTTTAAGAGGGGAGTGGACATGTTCATGGAGGAGAGGGCTATTCATGGCTACTAGTCAAAATGGATACCAGTCATGATGCACACCTATTCTTTCCAGGATCAGAAGAGCATGCCTATTCTATTAGGTGCTGTGGGACACAGGTAGGACAATGCTGCTGCAATCATCTTGTTTATGGTCTTCCTAGAGGCACCTGGTTGGCCCCTGTGTGAACAGACTGCGGGACTTGATGGGCCTTGGTCTGATCCAGCATGGCCGTTCTTAAGTTCTGACTTCTCTTCCCAGGGTTTTGCGTGAACTCGGGTGGAAGTGACAAAAAGCCTACCTTTCCTGGCCACCAGCACGCTCGCGACTGTGTCTGGTATGCTTGTCCCCGCTGCTAGTAACGTCAGACCCATTACGGTTTCTGGAATTTTCAGAGTTTCCCCTGTAGTGGCAGGTTTGGGGGGGGGGGAGGAAAAAAGTAATCAGTGGCCAAGCTCTTCCATTTTCTTCAAAGGACAGAGTGGATTAGATCTTACATGATAAAGTTTATTGTTTGTGGCCAAAGGCCGTCACAATCTATCATAAAAAACATTAAAATAACATTAAAATAACTTTAAAAACAGTCTGACCCCCCCCCAAGAAGCTGGTAATTAAATATGTTAAATACCCTGCTTAAAAACAGCTTTAGCTCAGATTTTCTTGGCTGCTAAAGCAAAGAGTGACACTTCGTAGGAAACATCAGGATTGGGGTCTTATGTACAAACCTGATGATCTCAAAAGGCCAGGTATAACACAGTCAACAAATACAAATCTTGCAGTTCTACGGTTTTTGCATTTGAAGAACGACGTATGAGCCGCAACTGCTCTCTTGTGTCTGCTCAGCAACACCATGAAACCTTCCCAGCTCTGTGAAAACCTTTTTGATAGCGAGCACCCGGAAAAGCCTGCGCCGAGTCTCCCTTCCAATTCTCTCAGAAGCCTGCCCTCCTTGACAACGGCGGTCTTCCCTGGAGCGGCTGTGACGAGCATAATCCCTTTTGTTCCCTTTTCGGCATCTTCATCACATGAACTCTGGGAAGTCACATGAACCACTAACCCTTTTTAATCATCCGCTCTCGAAAGAGCAGCACACAGAATTGCCTTGGGGGCGCAGGCGGCTGTGAAGTCTGCTGATAATCCTTACTGCAGAACTTGCCAGCCAGATTGCTATTAAAAGCTCAGATGGTTGAAAGGCCAGCTTGGACGTCTAGAAATGGACGAAAAGGGTCTAATAACAGGATTCCCCATCTCTAAACACTGTCCTCTCCCCCTTCTCTACGTTTCCAGTACTGGGAAACAAAATGTTCATTTTACCAAACAATTTGAGGTGAAACTGAGAATTCAATAGAGCAATTCAGTACAATGCTATTTTTTTTACTGCTTTGATGAAAATCACTGAAGAAGAAGAAGAGTTGGTTTTAATATGCTGACTTTCTCTACCACTTAAGGGAGACTCAAACCAGCTTACAATCACCTTCTCCTCCCCACAACAGACACCCCGTGAGGTAGGTGGGGCTGAGAGAGCTCTCAATAGAACTGTGACTAGCCCAAGGTCACCCAGCTGGCTTCATGTGTAGGAGTTGGGAAACAAATCCAGTTCACCAGATTAGCCTCCGCTGCTCATGTGGAGGAGTGGGGGATCAAACCCGGTTCTCCGGATCAGAGTCCACCGCTCTTAACCACTACACCACACTGGCTCTTTAAGGAATTACTATAGGCCTTTAAGGAATCACTTTACCAACAGCAAGATTTGTGGTCAAAATGATGAGGGCAGCTGAAAGTTCTTGAGTGGTGTTTTTGGTACTAAATAAGTAGTTTAAATGGAAGAAGGCGGCTGCTGGCATTCGATCGCACAATATAAAATCTAGGAAGCAGGGTGATTGGACAAGCCAACAGGAAGATAATCCTCCCATTTGGAAACCATTAAGGCTTTTAGTTCTTCCCTAGAAAGGCTCCTTTCTGGACTATCCTGGATTACTGTGCATAAAGTGCGCGCCTGCCACAGAACCCAAGAGCTACCCCTCTTCTGCGCTGTTGCCTTGCAACCAGCAAGCCAAGCGCGTGTGCTCCGGGGAAGCAGAATCGCCCCCAACATCTGACCGGGGAAGCAGAATTGCCCCCAACATCTGTAATAACCACTCTGCCATTTGATGAGCCTCAAAACAAACCAGGCTTGAGTGGAGAGTGAAAGGGCTACGATCTTTCAACGAGATGATCACAAAAGAATCTGTAAGGTTTCTGTTCTTGAAGTTCCGTTGCCAATTTCACGACTGTGAAAAGCGGGGATTGGGTTCCGGCGGCACTGTGAAATACACACCCACTATGGTTACCATCCACACGAGAATGTACGTGAATGCGGCGATCCACAGCGCCGCCATGAGGAACGTAAGCATGAACCAGTTCTTCCAAAACTTCCTCCTGCAGTCGGGTGTTGTCAGATAGAGCAGGAGAAGAATCGGGAGAGAGAGGACCCACAGGATCCTTTTCAGGTCTGCTTCGGGCACAGTGAAGGTGCTCGGCGGGTCTGTCAAGAGAGTGAACCGGTTAAGCGATTAGATCGTATTTTTACAAACACGAGGCTTTGAGATGTGCCTAGCTTTTTCTCCAAATGTTCACTTTTTAAAAATAAAATAAAAATACCCAGTTACTTCCCTCTGCCTGAGTTGTGAAGAATTACCTTCTCAAGCAGTAGAAAAGAGGAGGAATCCAGTAGCGCCTTAAAGACCAACAAAATTTCTGGCAGGGTATGAGCTTTCGTGAGCCGGCAGAAGTGAACTACTGCTAGTGACAGACTAACATGGCTACCCGTCATGATCTTCCTTCTCAAGGTAATGCGCAAAAAAGAGGAGTAACATAATGTTTGTTGATGGCTAGGTCCTTACACTGCATAAAATACTGTGGTAACGTTTCTGATGAAAAAAAGCATCCTGTTAAGTAGGTCTGCTTTCTGGAAAATTGGCACCTGGTTATCTGGCCCTTCGGTTAAGGTTGTGTGCTTACCTGGGTGGAAGCCCATTGGCTCTGGGATGTCCAAAAAACTGGTTTGCAGATACCAGTTTAGCAGAGTGCAAGATCCAAACAAGAGGCTTTCTGCTGAAACAGTGTAGAAAGTGGGGTGGAAGAGGGAAATGTAGCTGACCCTCCACCCCCCACCCCCAGCTTGCTTTCCCCCAATAGGTTCCCTCCCCGAGCGCAATTCTCTTAGCCAGGCTCACATCTAGTACAGGAGTGCCTGGTAGGAGGAAAGACATTTGGAAGTGATGTGGGGTGGGGGAAGAAGCTGCAGGGAGTAAGCGGGGCACAGTTCCCACCCACTTGTCCGCTGTGCTCCTTGAAACTGGGGGCCCAGCCCTCTTACAGGCACAGTTCTGCTGTAGCTGGGTCCAGTTTGGCCCCCACATGTGAGCTGTTAGCTGGGACTTCAGAGCAGCTTTTCTCAACCTTTTTACCCTTGCAGAACCCTTGAAATAATAGTCATGTCTCAGGGAACCCCTGCATATGATTACATATAATTTACATATGATTAGAATCATAGAGTTGGAAGGTACCATCAGGGTCATCTAGTCCAACCCCCTGTACACTGCAGGAAATTCACAACTATCCCCCCCGCACCCCCAGGTGACCCCTACTCCATGCCCAGAAGATGGCCAAGATGCCCTCCCTCTCATCATCTGCTTACGGTCATAGACTCAGCATTGCTAGATGGCCATGTAGCCTCTTCTTAAAAACCTCCAGGGAAGGGGAGCTTACCACCTCCCAAGGAAGCCTGTTCCACAGAGGAACCGCTCTAACTGTTAGAAAATTCTTCTTAATGTCTAGACGGAAACTCTTTTGATTTTATTTCAACCCGTTGGTCCTGGTTCCACCTTCTGGAGTAACAAAACAACTCGGCACCATACTTTATATAACAGCCCTTCAAGTACTTGAAGATGGTTATCATATCACCTCTCAGTCTTCTCCTCTTCAGGCTAAACATACCCATAGCCTATTCATCACTATTTCTCGCGAAACCCCGAGTGATTTCTCGCGGGACCCCAGGGCTCCAGGGAACCCTGGTTGAGAAACGCTGCTTTAGAGGTTCAGATTTTACTATCTCAGCTGTGAATTTGCGGGGCATAAAATTCACAGAGTAAGAACCTGCTCCTTTTGGGAGAGGGGAGTTTGGACTCCCTCCTCCAAATCCAGGACAGGCATTTTCACCACCCTGCCCGTTCTGCTACAGACTTATGCCTCACATGAGCCTCTGCAAAACTTAAAAACATTTCAAACGCCAACCTTCAGGCAGTCTTTGCAGTTAAGGAACTTTACTGAAGAAGGCATTCGTTCAGAAAATCCTAATTCTAAGTGCTGCTAGTAAAAGTTAGTGCTTTGGGGGCGGGACGACTAGAGTTTCCAAAGTGGACCAGGCTAGTGATTCAGCCCCTTTCTGAAAGAACCACCAGTAACGGTTGCAGGATTACCTTCGGAAATGGTATCTAGTCCATGAAAGCTCATTGAAAGCTGAGAATAATCAGACTCGTCCTGAAAAATCCCACTGTCTGCTCTTGAGAGTCGACGAATAAGGGGGCCAGTCTCCTTCCATCCAGTTAGCGGCTGGTGTTCAGCCTCATCCCCGTTTACTTCAAAGCAGTTACAGCAGGGGCTAAACTTCTTCATGATGTACTGGCTGATTTTAATGTCAAAACAGAGCACCAAAATGTACGCTCCGTATATTAGCAGCAGCGAAGCACATTCATACCTAGAACAAGAGGGAGCGTTCACGTTAATATGATCTCTCTGACTTGAACACATGAACACTTGAATCTGCCTTATACTGAATCAGACCCTTGGTCCATCGAAATCAGTATTGTCTACTCAGACCGGCAGTGGCTCTCTGGGGTCTCAGGCAGAGGTCTTTCACATCACCTCCTTGCCTAGTCCCTTGAACTGGAGATGCCAGGGACTGAACCTAAGATCTTTTGCATGCCAAGCAGATTCTCTACCACTGAATCATGGCCTGTCCCCATGAAGCTGGGACCTTCTGCATGCCAAGCAGATGCTCTACTACTGAGCTACAGCCCACTTGTTTTGTGGTGTTTCTGTCCGTGCATTTTAGAGCTGCTAAAGAAGCAATCTTACTTTTTTAAAAAAATCCACATTGATGGATGCATTTTAATGAAATGCTAGATTAAGAGATTTATTTGGAGACTCAATTTACAGACCAAGATTCTGTCCTGTGTAAATATGTCCAATTGACACACTCATTAATTTGGAGTTTCCCTTTTCAGGTACATATGGGATATCAGATACCAGATAGAGACATAACGTTGAAGCCATGGTTTATTTTAAGTGTGCTTAATTTGTGAAACCATGGCTTCATTTTAACCATGCTTAATTTGTGAAACCCAGATTCGGCTTGCAGGCCATCAAGGTTAGCCAGGCAGCGTGTAAGGGTGCCACCAGGAAACAAACCATGCCCCCCGCGTCCACTCGCTCTGCAGAACCATGGCTAAGACTAACTGGTTAATAAACCACTTTCACATAAGCGACTCCAGATCCTGATTTCGTGGAGCGGCCTGCGTTCAGACAACTGCGCTAACCAAAGTCAGTTTACTCCCCCCCCCCTCGTTTTGTGTTGCATCTGAACTTTTATGTCACATCTGGACTCTCATCATCGAAATGGGTGCCTAAAAAGCACTGGAACACCGGGGCAGGATACGGCCATTTAACAAGACTGTCCCTCCGGAGAGGTGGCGATTATAAATAAAAGCACTCTTCGCTTCGCGGCTGAGCTGCATGTGACCGTTATCGCATCAGCGAGTCCCGCATCATGTGAAAACAGACATTTGTTTCTATTAACGCATATCCTAAAATAGGTCTTGCTATTTTTTTCCTGCCTCAAGGGATGCAATTTGCTATTGGCCATTAGAATGAAACCTCTTATATTTTTCCAAGCGGAAGGTTGTTCTGATGGAGCGCAGTCCCCCGTTCCAGAGGCCTATTCATACATATGCTTCTCCTAGGTAAAGCCAAGAAGGGAACTGCCACCTTTTCAGACCCTGATACATCTCTCTTCTGAGGTGAAGCAAAACAGAAGGTCTTCTTGTTTGAAAACCAGGCCGTCCATTTATTTGATTATTCACCAGCCTTTTAAATAATTAAAGATGACCTTCCACCAAAATAAATCTGTTGGGAGATACTGAAGGGAAAATCCTTCCTGTTCAAGGAACAAAAGTTAAATACCAATTTTTAGATCCTTTTTAATAACAAAAAATCCTTACTGCTTCCCTGCCCTTCAACCTGACTCCCTGAGGCAGTTTACAACCATAAAACCGGAATGCAAAAGAATATCTTTTAATATCTTTTCATTATCGGTTGCAGTAACGTGCCGGAACCCGACAGCCTTAGAAAAACGAACCGGAGACCCTTAATTCTCAGTCCCGCCAACCAAGCACTAGATAAAGTCAAACTGCGTCCCTACTAATAACGTTCTCCAATACTGAAAAGCTTGCAATACATTGGATTAGTGTTCATTAGCCAGCGGTTGGTAACCATGCTGGTGTATCAGTGTTAATCTTTGGTGGTAACAGAGAAAGAGAACGGAAAACGTTAGTGTATGTTGGGTGGCCTCAGCTGGGAATGAAATGCCACCCGGGCTCTTACCAGTAAACCTTGTTGTCAATTATCATGGCAAGAACCGCCGCTGCGCTGATTGTGTACGCCAGACAGTCTCGGAATAACGGCCAACAAGAAATTCTCGACACCTGCAGAACATATTTTAAGAGATGATTTTACGGCCGGCTGTCGCGCTTACTGAGGTCTGCGTGGCCGCTGAAGCATCCGTCTTCATGACAGGTACAGTAACAGTGGGGAAGGCAGGAGTCTGTATATTGTGTTAAGATGTATTGCGCCTGCTTTACGGGATCACAACTGGGGAGGGGCCCGGGCCAGCGGCATCAAATGTTGACACTAACGGTTCCAGGGGGTAGGCGTGTTAGTCTGTTGCAGCAAACCAAAGTGGAAATCCAGTGGCAACTTAAAAGACTTAACTACATTTATTCTAGTATGAGCTTTTGAGAGACGGAGCTCACTTTTTCAGTTATGCTCACAGAATCAAACCTGATTTATCGCACTAGGCCTTTCTTCGCTCAGCTCCTCCCTGTCCCCCTCCGTTTCTGTAATTTCCCAGGAGAGTGAGCTAAAGTGGTTTCTTTCTCCTGTTTTATCTGAAGAAGTGAGCTCTGTCTCATGAAAACTCATGCTAGAATAAATGTCATTAGTCCAATACGGTTCCATCGGGATTTTTTTTATGAATCATTCGTTCATATGCCACATTGGTCCAGGTCTGTCTGTGTTTCAACTTGAAATTAAAAGAGTTTTCGGCTCAACATTAAGAAGAACTTCCTGACAGAGCGGTTCCTCAGGCTTCCTTGGGAGATGGTGGGCTCTTTGGAGGTTTTAAAGCAGAGGCTAGATGGCCATCTGTGAGCTTAGGCAAATTGTATGGGTAGTGGAGCAGGAAGGGATAAATCAGTGCTTGGCTCTTGTGGCCCTTTCTTACACGCCCAGGGTAATGCTGAACCCAGGGCCGGATTTAGATTTGATGAGGCCCTAAGCTATTGAAGGTAATGGGGCCCCTTATATGTCCAGCTGTCCTTTGTCAACAACAAACTGTTGCTGTTTTTGTGTGTGTTGAATATATGCTATATAGTAATTTATGGACCTAATAGGTATCTAAAGCCATTTGCAGATAACAAAATATGTATTTTATCAAAGTAATTGTTGAACTGAAATACAATTAAGAAGAAGTATATTAATAGTGAAATAATTATTAAGCTCTAACTTAAAATGATAACACTGTTGCTGAATGTAGGTTTTACTTTATTTGTTTTTTATCTTATATTTTGGAAATGTACATCCAGTTTTTTTTCCCCTTTAATTTTTTTGGGGGACCCCAAGAGAGTGGGGCCCTAAACTATAGCTTGTTTAGCTTATACGTAAATCCGGCACTGGCCGAACCCCACTCAGAAAGGAATTTTCCTCCAGGCCAGATAGATCTGGAGGGGTTTTTTTTGCCTTCCTCTGGCCATAGAGCAGGGGTCACTGGGGGAGTAGGAGGGAAGGCAGTTGTCAATTTCCTGCATTGTGCAGGGGTTGGAACTAGATGACCCTTGAGGATCCTTCCAGCTCTATGTTTCTGGAAGTTATCAAAACACAGTGCCTATGATAGCTTACTCTTTTTCCAATGGCTCACATCGGAAAATACAGCTAAATTAAAGTGGCCTCGTATTGACTTGGCTTTGCCACCGGCTTAGGGGGGGTGTCACAGGCACCAGCACGTACCATGCTCGACAGGAGCCCACATGCGGCGGAGATTGCAAGGAGGTTGTAGATTGCAGAACCGAGGATGGTGCTGACCCCGATGTCTCCTTTCGTGACGAAAACCCCTGTAAGCAAAGCATCGTTTTGCAGGGTTAGGTTTGGTGGCGGAGGAAGGGCTTCGGTGTTCCCGTTTAGAGGATCGCTTAACTTTACCTAGAAAAGCGGTGACTAGTTCGGGCGCAGAGCTTCCAGCTGCCATAAACGTGGCTCCTGCGACATCCTGGGAGAGGCCAAGAGCTACAGAGACAAGCAAAGCAATAAGGCGCCAGACCAACACAAACCAGCCTCGGGGCTGTGCATAAATCTGGGTCTCATCAATTCTGAGAGCTTGGTTGAAGCGCTAAGAGAATGCGCTGTGAACTACGAGGTCCCTGCTTCCAATGTCACCTCTGGAACAAATGCAACAGCTGGCCTAAGGAGAGCTGTCCTAACTAGACTTCCATCCTCCAGTGTGGTGTAGTGGTTAAGAGTGGTGGTTTGGAGCGGTGGACTCTAATCTGGAGAACCGGGTTTGATTCCCCACTCCTCCACGTGAGCGGCAGAGGCTAATCTGGTGAGCTGGATTTGTTTCCCCACTCCCGCACACAAAGCCATCTGGGTGACCTTGGGCTAGTCACAGCTCTGTTACAGCTCTCTCAGCCCCACGCACCTCACAGGGTGTCTGTTGTAGGGAGGGGAAGGGGATTGTAAGCCAGTTTGAGTCTTCCTTAAGTGGTAGAGAAAGTCAGCATATTAAAACCAACTCTTCTTAGTCCATTAAAGTCACTGGGCTTAAAAAGGCATACTCTGTTTAGGATTGTACTGTTAGTCTATCCGCTTCAGCCCCCACATCTGCAATATGAGGGAAATAATACCAGCCTGCCTTACAGGACTGTTGCAAGGACTGCAGCAGCAGAATGTACGAGACATGCTTTGAACGCTAAAAAAAAAGCTACATAAATGGTGGAGGGAGGCTCCTTGGAGGGTAGTTGATGGGTGCATGTAAGGAATTACGGGGGGAATCAAATCCCACCCCATGCCTTACAACACATTTCTCTCCAGGATACGCTAAGTTCTCAAGGGCTTGAGGAAACTGATTTCTCCTCTTCCCTCCTTTTTCGGCTGCTCTCAACAGTCCATCCCTTCTGGGGGCATATTGAGTCCTCATCAGACTGGTTTTTCCGCAGCAGCGGTGGTGGTGGTGGGGTTACTTTGCAATTTCATATTTTTCTGCTTATGTGGGGAGTCCAAGTAGGTAGAGACTCTGACGTTGTCTGTGATGAAAGCAGCACCATGTGGAACCAGCCAATTTAGTATTCTGATATATGGTTATAACTATATGGTGGCAGAGCCATGCCTTAGCGTAGTTTACATTGAAACACGGTAAATAGATTGTGGGGAACAGGGGGACTGATTTCAAGTGTAAAAACGGGAAGCGAGCTGAAGAAAAACTGCAGAGGAAAAGGGTTGGGGAGGTGGCTTTCCTAAGTAATTTCCCCCAAAACACTTATCTTTAAACGAGAGGAACATCTTCAATATCTTTGACTTAGTGATGGGTGCAATTTGTTTGGTTCTCTGCAATTTGCTGCGTTAAAAAATTGATAGGCGACGAAGTAATTTGCTGGTGTTCTTTACCAGCCTTAACCTTTCTTTGCTTTTGATACTACCGAATTACGTGTAACTTTTTGTGTGTGCGCGTGAAGACTTTTTTACAGTGGCATTGTTGCGCGGAATAATGATCTCGGGGACGGCTGTTTAGTTTTGCCGAAGAGATTACCGGCCCTCTTTTTAAAAACACAAAACACAAAAACCGAGGGGGCGAATAAAGAGAAACTTACAGTCGCTGATAATCTCCAGGGAAGGTAGGAAGTAATCATCGCACACAATGGACACAGCCAGGAACATATAAAGGATGATTATGAAATAGATAATGATGCCTCCTTCTTCTCGTTCCTGCGGCGTAAAAAATCCTTCTGGGAATTCCGACGCGGGAGAGAGAACACACTGGGTTTTATTTTCTGAAAAAGGCAAGGGGTTAGAAGGTTTTATTTGAAAACAGCACCTTTTTGTTGTTGTTTTGTGCTGGTTGAACGTCGACTGTGAAAAGTTGTGAGGCTTCCCCCCCTCGCCCGTGTAGGTTTTTCTGTGTAGGTTTTGGACTTCAAAACAAGATAACCCTGTGGGCGGTTTCTGGTTCTTTATTGGGGAAAGGTTTTTAATCGGTATCACTTCACCTTGACTCCATCTGCCTCGTTTTAAATAGAAAACTTTGGATGAGTTTAGATTTGTTGCATTAAGTGGGGGGACTGGTCTAAATGGCCTGAAATGCTCCTTCCAGCTGTAGGATTTCTCTGCGGTCTGTGAACTAGCAGTATGACCTGGATGGCCCAGGCTAGCCTGATCTCGTTGGTTCTCAGAAGCTAAGCAGGGTCAACTCTGGTTAGTACTTGGAAGGGAGACCACCAAGGAAGTCCAGGGTAGCTACGCTGTTCATCTCTTGCCCTGACGACCCTACGGGGGTCACCGTAAGTCGGCCACCGCAGCATCGTAGGAGAGAGATGGTGAGTAGGTGGTCTAAGACTGACAGGGAAGGCAAAAGGAAACATGGGAGTGGAAGGAAAAAAAACTGGCGATCAATTAAAAGACATACGGGGTTGCCATAAGTTGGCTGCAACTTGACAGCGCACACACATCAGTGTCTGAACCAGGGGTGTCAAACTCAAGGTCTGGATATGACATAAATGTCACTTGGTCGGGCTGGGCCATGCCTTGCCAGCCCAGAATAAGAGCTCCCATGGGCCTTACGTTTGACACCCCTGGTCTAAACAATTCTACGCATTCAGACCAAGTGTTGGTTTCAATTTCTATGCTGTATTATGTGGCCTAATCCTGTGCCCGTTTATTTGGGAGTGCTGATGGGGCTTCCTCTTGAGTAAATGTGCACAGCTTGCGATCTTCAGCACACTTAATGGACTTCATCCCCATGTGTGTCAAGTAGGGAAGAGGAAACAGGTTACACTGAAAGCTATTTAAGTGGCATTCCGAACATTTCACTTTTTAGCATATTTCAAAACAAAAGGGGGAGGCTGTGTTAGTATGTTACCCCGCAAGCAACCGTTCAGTACCACCTTAAAGTCTAACAAATCAATGTAATAGAGCGATCCTACGAACACTTTCCTGGGAGTAAACCTTATTGAATAGACCTGAGTAGGATTGCTCTCTGAAGCTGGAATGGCATAACTTCAAGCTATTAGAATCCCCCTTGTCAACTGAAGTGTATGAAATTTACAAAGCAAAGGGTGCACATGCCAAATCTTTTAGCAGTTAAGGCATGTATGTGGTCAGTAACCCTTGAAAGGGACTCCCATTTAAGAACATGTGCCCACCAACCATTTTTGCAAGAGTCACAGCAACCGACAGCTGGACCAAGGGGAAGAGGAGAGCCAGTGCGGTGTAGCGGTTAAGAGCGGTGGTTTGGAGCGGTGCAGTCTGATCTAGAGAACCGGGTTTGATTCCCCTCTCCTCCACATGAGTGACGGACACTAATCTGATGAACCGGATTTGTTTTCCCACTCCTACACAGGAAGCCAGCTGGGTGACCTTGGGCGAGTCACACTCTCAGCCCCACCTACCTCAAAGGGTGTCTGTTGTGGGGAGGGGAAGGGGAAGGTGATTGTAAGCCAGTTTGATTCTGCCTTAAGTGGCAGAGAAAGTCGGCATATAAAAACCAACTCTTCTTCTTCTACTACCTGTGTGCTTCATGAGAAGTTATCCAGTTGGGATGGCATCACAGAAAAACAACACAGGGCTCTTTGCTGAACTAGCTGGAACAAGGTCTCTCTGATCTTACTGTTTCAAACAAAAATGGTTCCAGGAAACTACCAAGCAGAGTAACAGCTGGATTCACACGCACGTTGCCACATTGATGACTTCAAAATCGAGAGATGACTTGTATGTGTGAATGCATCCATTTTGTAGATGTTGCCAACACCGACTTAATCCTGGTATCGCCCGAGCCAAAGTTTACAACGGGCTGTGTGCAAGTAACAGATGCCTGTCCGTGCATGCACGAACCAGACATCTGTGGTTGTAAACCTCATGTAACACATGTTGCAGGGAGCTCCTGACCGCCATGCATCTCAACAGTCTGAAATGTAATGCAGCTTACTTCCTAATAAACATGTTTAGGACGCCAGCCGGACTGTCTGGAATAGAGGCGCTCATGCTTTGCATCTAGAGCAGTCTGCAAAAGTCAAATTAGTACTAACCAGTCCATCAGGCAGGGCTTTGCCTAGGGATTAAGTCGGTCGGATTTTTGAACTTCACAGCGTTAAGAGGCGGTAAGTCACAGGTGAGGCCCAGATGGCTCTGAAGAGCCTTTAAAATCTGGACCGATGGCAAGAGGATTCACCCAGCACTGCGGGGGAGCGAGTGAGCCGCAGTCCGGGTTTGCCCCTTTGCAACCGGGGTTTCCAACTACCCCTCCAGCCTGCCAAGTGCATCCTTTTGCGCCTAACGAACGGATTTGGCGCCTTCAAAACAGCCCCACGCGTCCTACCATCCTGTGCCATCTCTGTGTGGAAAGTGGAAGTATTCCCCCCACGTTCCCCGATTTGGAGCTTTATTCTCGGGGCTGCATTTGACATGTGAGTAAAAGTACGCCTTCCAAGATAAAAGTTTTCCAAGCTGGTTTGGCAGGCTCGCAGCCTTCCAGAGCCGCCTTAAGCCAATTTCTCCTCAATTGTCTTCCTGAGCATTTACTCCCTTGTAATCGTGCAATTGTGGAAGCCAGTGTGGTGTAGTGGTTAAGGTGCCGGACCAAGACCTGGGAAGCCCAGGTTTGAACCCCGACCCTGCCATGGAAGCTTGCTGGGCGACCTTGGCCCAGCCCCGCGCTCTCAGCCTTGACCCTGGCAAGTATTTTGATGGGATGCCTCCAAGGAATTACCAGGGTTGCTGTGCAGAGGCAGGCAATGGCAAACCGCCTCTGACCGTCTCTTGCCTAGAAAACCTTGTAAGGTAGAAGAAGAAGAGTTGGTTTTTATAAGCCGACTTTCTGTACCACTTAAGGAAGAATCAAACCGGCTTGCAATCACCTTCCCTTCCCCTCCCCGCAGCAGACACCCTGTGAGGTAGGAGAGGCAGAGAGAGCTGTGACTAGCCCAAGGTCACTCATCTGGCTTCATGTGTAGGAGTGGGGAAACAAATCCAGTTCACCAGATTAGAGTCATAAAAACATTGGAAAAGCCATGCTGGATCAGACGAAGGCCCATCAAGTCCAGTAGTCTGTTCCCACAGTGGCCAACCAGGTGCCTCTGGGAAGCCCACCAGCAAGACCAGTGCAGCAGCACCATCCTGCCTGTGTCCCACAGCACTTAAGATAACAGGCATGCTCTTCTGATCCTGGAGAGAACAATAGTAGAAAAGAGCAAGAGTCTAGTAGCACCTTAAAGACTAACGAAAATATTTTCTAGCAGGGGGTGAGCTTTCGTGAGCCACAGCTCCCTTCTTCAGGTACAGCTCGAATGTGAACCCATCTGTCTTTAATTCCCAGTGGGTCGCCGTGTTAGTCTGTCTGCAGGAGTAGAAAAGAGCAAGAGTCCAGTCGCACCTTAAAGACCAACCAAAATATTCTCTGGCAGGGTATGAGCTAGAGCTCACTTCTGCAGATACCACGAAAGCTCATCCCTTGCCGGAAAATATTTTTGTCGGTCTTCAAGGTGCTCCTGGACCCTTGCTCTTTTCTACTACTGCAGACAGACCGACACGGCGACCCACTGCGGAGAGAACAGGTCCGCATCATGACTAGTACCCATTCTTACTAGCGGCCACGAACAGCCCTCTCCCCCGTGCGCAGCATGTCCACTCCCCTCTTCGAGCCCGCCAGCCCCACATCCCGGGGCAGGGAGTTCCACCGCTCCCAGCCACCGCTCTGAACCACTACACCACGCGACGAAGGAGTCGTGCCTGGGTGGGTCGGGATCGGCACACCTACCGGGCTCCTGGGCGAGGGGCTGGGCGGAGGGGTCGGCGAGCGCGCCCAGCAGCGCCAGCAGCGCGCAGCCCCCGCGCATCCTGCTCCAGCCGCGCACTGGGCAGGCCGGGCGGAGGCAAGACGGGATTAGGGGCCCCGGCGGGGGTCATGTGAGCCGGGGAGGGGGGCGAGGAGGAGGCGTGGCTTTCCGCCTGGGGGCTGGCCGCTGCCCAGATGCGCAGCTCCCCCCATCCCAGTCCTCCAGACTTGGCACGGGGGAGCTGGTTCTCGGCCGCTGATGCAGGGGAGAGGTTTTGCCTTGCCTCCAACTTTAAGGGGAAATTGCAGATGGAAGAGTATCAGCTCTCTCTCTTGCAAAGGATTTCAAGGGGAGATTGGAAAGAGAAACTGCTGAATTGCAGTCGATTATTCCAACGAAAGTCCATGCATTTGGGTGTGTAAAGCGCCGTCAAGTCGCAGCCGACTTATGGCGACCCCTTTTTGGGGTTTTCACGGCAAGAGACTAGCAGAGGTGGTTTGCCGGTGCCTTCCTCTGCACAGCAACCCTTGGTGGTCTCCCATCCAAATACTAACCAGGGCTGACCCTGCTTAGCTTCTGAGATCTGATGAGATCAGGCTAGCCTGGGCCATCCAGGGCAGGGCCAATGCATTTGCCTGGGCTGAATAAAGACCTTGCATTCATGGCTCATTACCAATGCTGATTTCTCCACACCCATCTCTCCCCTGGACATCACAGACTCTTCTGCAAACCACACCTAATCCCATCACGCCTGCTATTCACATTTACATACTGTTGACATTTACATACTGATGCTTGTCTGAATTCACTCTCCTCTACTTAAAGACAGATGGATTCACTTTCTAGCTGTATCTGAAGAAGTGAGCTGTGGCTCACGAAAGCTCATACCCTACCAGAAAATATTCTTGTTAGTCTTTAAGGTGCTCCTGGACTCTTTCCCTTTTCTACTACTGCAGACAGACTAACACGGCGACCCACTGGGAATGAGGAAATTGAAATTGTTCAAGACTTTCTATTCCTTGGCTCCACCATCAACCAAAAGGGAGGCTGCAGCCAAGAAATCAGAAGGAGATTGAGACTGGGAAGGGCAGCCATGAAGGAGCTAGAAAAGATTTTGAAGTGTAAGGATGTGTCACAGGCTACCAAGACTAGATTAATTCATGCCATCGTATTCCCTATTACTATGTATGGGTGTGAAAGCTGGACAGTGAGGAAAGCTGATAGGAAGAAAATAGATTCCTTTGAAATGTGGTGTTGGAGGAGAGTGTTACGGATTCCGTGGACTGCCAAAAAACAGATCAGTGGGCTATAGATCAAATCAAGCCTGAACTGACCCTAGAAGCTAAAATGACGAAACTGAGGCTATTGTATTTTGGTCACATTATGAGAAGACAAAGAGTCACTGGAAAAGACAATCATGCTAGGAAAAGTTGAGGGCAGCAGGAAAAGAGGAAGACCCAACAAGAGATGGATTGACTCAATAAAGGAAGCCACAGCCCTCAATTTGCAAGATCTGAGCAAGGCTGTCAAAGACAGGACATTTTGGAGGACTTTGATTCATAGGGTCGCCATGAGTCGGAAGCGACTTGACGGCACTTACACACACACACACCTCCAGGTACCGGCTGGAGATCTCCTGCTATTACAACTGATCTCCAGCAGATAGAGAACAGTTCACCTAGAGAAAAGGGCTGCTTTGGCCATTGGACTCTATGGGGAACAGATCTCGATCGGCTGGAGATCCGTTGTAATAGCAGGAGCTCTCCAGCTCCTACCTGGAGGTTAGCACAGGAAAATCAGTACAAATATAGAAAATCTTATTGGTGACTATGACATAGATGACAAAATACAAAATACAAAGTGCATAACAGCAAGCATATACAGTCATAGTGCCATCTTGCAAATATATACATATATACAAAACAAGTATATTGCAGACTCTATGCAAAGTATGTAACTTGTGTTACATACTTTGCATAGAGTCTGCAATATACTTGTTTTGTATATATTTGTAAGATGTCATAGTCACCAACAAGATTTTCTATATTTGTACTGATTTTCCTGTTCTGATTTCCAAACCTATGTGGTACAGGCACGGGGGTGCCTTTTTGTTCGATTTCCTGCCTGGAGGTTGGCAACCCACAGCACACAACTAGAGAGGAAAAAGTTCTCTCTGGCAGCTCCCAGCAGCTGCCTGCTTCCTCCCCCTCCTAGGCTCTAGTTCGTCCCCTCTGAGCCCAGGGGCTGCCCAGGTGGGGCCAATCTCCCTTGATCCCACCCAGCCCAGAGGCTGCTCCCTGCATATTGGGGCCAGCTGGGGCCTGAGGTAGCTGGCTTCCTCAGAGGTCTCTGAGTGGGAAAAGTCACACAAGCACGTGGGACCGGACCCGGGACGCCCTCTGCGCGCCAAGGTGGTGCTCTGCCCCTGGGTCACGGCCCCTTCTTCGGAGAAACACCAAAAAGGAGACTGAGCAACCTTTGAGGACTTGGTGGCCATCTCATGGGTGAGTGATAGGACGCTGTCCTTTTGCTTGCTTGCATGGGCCTGTCTGTTTCCTCCCTGCTGCATCCTAACTTGAGTGTATGTCCCCTAGGGTTGCCAGGCCCCTCTTTGCCAGCAGTGGGTTTGGGGGGGGTGGAGCCGGAGGAGGGCGGAGTTTGGGGAGGGGCTTCAATGCCATAAAGTCCAATTGTTACAGCAGCCATTTTCTCCAGGGGAACAGATCTCTTGGCTGTTGTAATAGCCGATCTCCAGCTAGTACCTGGAGGTTGGCAACCCTAAATTGTCCGCAAGGATGCACTCCTAAGCAGATTTGAGTCCTTCAATGGGCTTAGAAGGGTGTAATTTTGCTCAGGATGGTGGTTATTCAAAGGGTTGCCAACTTCCAGGCGGCGGCTGGAGATCTCCCGATCTCCCAAAACCTCCCGCCGATGGCACAGAGGGACATGGCAACCCTAGTTACGCAGCATGTTGCATGATGTGTCTCTTCTGTGCATTGTGTCTGGGCAGGGGGAATCATGGCTCGTTCTTACGTGCAAATCCGGTCTTGGCGCCACTGACGTAATGAACATTTTTGTGTGAAACTGGTCCTTGGTGTTTAAACCCTCCCCCCCCAAAGCTTGAAAACAATTTGTGGGTTAATTCTTTTTCCAGAATACTGCCAAGTGTTGTCAGGGGGGCAATTGCGTCGCACAGCCCGGCCTCCTGAGTAGACGGACAACAAGCATGTGTGTACATTGTCAATGTGATTGTCACAGGCGTCGTGCGTTCATTCCTGGCCTGCGTTGCCCCCTCTGTAGTCTATATAACTCATTTTATAGACGCAGTAACTGGGGAAGTTTGACACCAGCAATGAAAATGATCCATGGAAGAATTTCACCTGGCAGAAAGCATGAGAAAGAAGGGGATTGTTTGATTATTTTTTAAGAGAACAATGAGGAGTCAGAAAGGATTTGAGGCAATTTCATGGAAAAAATGAACGATGTACCAGAGAGTGTCTTCTCTCTGTCTCCCCCTCCCCCCCCCAACATCTAGAGTGGTACATTAAAGTCTCAGTTTGTACTAAGATATATTTAATTCTGGTTTTCTGCTCAGGCTGTAGCTTTCGAGTGAGCTTTCCGTGTTAATTCAGCTTCAGAAGGCAACTGTGTAGGTCTGTAGTCGAACACTTATTTATGCATGGTCATTTATGCACGGGAGGTTTGGCCTTGGATTTGCCACTCTTTAGATGCACATTTTTTCCCCCATCCGAATTCTCAAAACTCTGCATGGGGGGCTTATTGTTGAGTTTTGAAAATCCGGATGGGGGAAAAAATGTGCATCGAGAGAGCAGCAAATCCAAGGCCAAACCTCCCATGCATATTAGATTAGCCTGAAGAGGAGAAGACTGAGAGGTGATATGATAACCATCTTCAAGTACTTGAAGGGCTGCCATATAGAGGAGGGTGCCGAGTTGTTTTCTGTTGCCCCAGAAGGTCGGACCAGAACCAACGGGTTGAAATTAAATCAAAACAGTTTCCGTCTAGACATTATTAAGAATTTTCTAACAGTTAGAGCGGATCCTCAGTGGAACAGGCTTCCTCGGGAGGTGGTGACCTCTCCTTCCCTGGAGGTTTTAAAGAAGAGGTTAGATCGCCATGTGTCAGCAATGCTGATTCTGTGACCTTAAGCAGATGATGAGAGGGAGGGCATCTTGGCCATCTTCTGGCCATGGAGTAGGGGGTCACTGGGGGTGTGCAGGGGGAGGTAGTTGTGAATTTCCTGCATTGTGCAGGGGGTTGGACTAGATGACACAGGTGGTCTCTTCCAACTCTATGATTCTATGATTCTAATGGAATTAGAAGGGTGTAACTATGCTTAGGATTGCACCACTGATCTTTCATCCTTTGGAACAGTCAACATCTTTCTCCCCATTTTCCCATCCACACACACTTGTACTGTATATGGCGGTGGATTTCAATTGTAAACCAATCTGGGAAGTTCAAAAAAATGTGTAACTTGGACAAAAATTCTAGTAAATGTTGATATTGTGAGTCAGCTGGCGCTGATCTTCTACACATGTGGTGAAGCTGCAGTAGAGGGCAGTAGATTCGAGTCCAGCAGCACCTTCAAGACCAATAAGACGGTGGTTTATGAGTTGAGAGTCATGGCTGGTTATGGAAGGTATTGAGATGGGGTGGTTTGGGGGCTCTGGGTCTAGTAAGCAAAGCTGGCTTGTGGGGTGGGGTTGGTATGGTTGGGCACCTGCCAAGGCCCACATCCTGATGGGGGGGCCCAGCACCAACTAAAGATGTATGGTTGATGTCCCATGTCACAATGGTAGAAGTGTCTGGAAGCACATTCAACGATGCTGCTATTTGAGATATGAGGATGTCGGAAGGGAAACTGATGTGTCTGTGTGTGCGTATGCATGCAGCCCCAAAAGTTGAAACAGGTGCATATGCATGCAGTCCCAAAAGTTGAAACAGACTTACCAGAAATGGGTACCAGCACATAGGGTCTGCCTGTTAAAACGTTACGCTTGGGGTGTTCAAAATGCACTTCTGTTATACCATCAAGCTTTGGAAGCTGGCATTATGTTTGTCTAAAGACAGCATTTGCCACGTGGTTTGGCTTACTTGCTTGAATCATCTGCGACGTGACAGCATTTCCCACCACCACTTCCTATATTATAACCCACTGTGCTGACCACACCACTACACTGGTTCCAGAAACAGAGACACAATATATTGGATACAAATCATGACTCCAATAAAATGGTTGCAAATAATCCCCTACAACTGTTTCATTTGTTGGTCCATCAAAGTCTGCATTATCTACTCAGACTGGCAGTAGCTCTCCAGGGTCTCAGGCAGGGGTCTTTCACATCACCTACTTCCCTAGTCCCTTTAACTGGAGATGCTGGGGATTGAACCTGGGGCCTTCTGCATGCCAAGCAGATGCTCTACCACTGAGCCACGGCTCCTCCCCAAATGATTTCCAGAGGAAGCAAACAAGAGGATCCTTAGCCCTGATCTGGCTAAGCCTTTTTAACAGCAATTTTTACCAGCACACCTGTAGCCCCACTGAGGGTCATGCATGAAATGAAATGACGCCGATTTGGTTTCACAAACGGGTCTGGGAGATGCGAAAAAGCGGACTGGGTTTACAGCTGTCTCTGGGTGCCTGAAGACTGCGGAGAAGCTTTTTATTCCTTCTCTGCTGCAAGGGGGAAGAAAAGGGGGACCTCGTTTTCCGCAGGAATCTGTTCTGCAGAATTATTGTCGTCTTTGCTGGAGTCGTGAGCCCATTTCTATGCAAATGAGAGCGGCTTCGCTATCAGTTGGTGCCAGCTCCTTATCAATTCACAAAGGACTTTTTTTAAAAAAAAAGAAGGGGGGAAAAAGAGCTGAATTACCATTTTCATCCAAGCCTCTCCAAACTCTATTAAGAGCCAGTCAGGGACTTAAACATTCCTTCCTCCATGGCTGTGTTCTTGGACAGGTGCAAAGCCAGCCGTCAGGAGGAAAGTAGGATGTTGACATCAATGACGCAAACAGAATAGCCATGTCCCCCTCATCCACTTCATTGCTGTTGCTGCACGGTTTTATACCCCCCCCCCACAAAAAAAAGAAATCCAGTTTTTCTTGTGCCAGTAACAAAGGGTATAACTGTAAGGCTTGTTCCTGGAATTCATTATGTGCGGCAGGATTCAGAGTTAAAATTCATGGACTAGTAACCGAAGACTAGGGTTTCTGAGCATGTGCAGAGTGCATTTTATTAGCAACTAACCATAGACATACCAGCATGTAGGGTTGCCAGGTCCCTCTTTGCCACCGGCGGGAGGTTTTTGGGGTGGAGCCTGAGGAGGGCGGGGTTTGGGGAGGGGAGGGATTTCAATGCCATAGAGTCCAATTGCCAAAGCGGCCATTTTCTCCAGGTGAACTGATCTCTATCAGCTGGAGATCAGTTGTAATAGCGGGAGATCTCCAGCTACCTGGAGGTTGGCAACCCTACCAGCATGGTGTAGTGTTAAATGCACTGGGGTAGGATCTAGGAGACCCAGGCGCCTTTCAGCGGCAATTCTAGCCAGGCAGGGTCTGAGCCCTTTATTCTGCTTGCTTATAAACCTTGGGGGGGGGGGACGACGACTTTAAACTGAAAGATGTTTTTACTAAACAAAAATATTTTGCACATGGCTACATATACCAGTGTGTGAAAACCGTGCTCCTGTATTAGTTGAAAATGCTGCATGCCGTATTTAGGCAGAGGGCATTGGGGGAAAAGGCAATGACTTACCGGAGGCATTCACAGCTAAAGCAAGACGCAAGGGTTTTGCGCTCGGCTGTCTTTTATTACTTAAGGTGCCATGCAAAGGCATGATCAGTTTTGTGAAACTCTGATTAGTTTTGTGAAATGTCACTCATGGGCACAGTCGCTGGGGGGAGCTGAAGGGCAGTAGATTTCCTGGATGCTCTCCGTCCCTCTTCCTTGAAAGGTTGTAAGAAATGGGGAAAGTGATGAAATAGAAAAGGGTGGTGGGGTGGCAGTGGAGGGGTGGGATCTCTGACACTGGCATGAGAGGGAATTTCAGGAGCTGCAGTTTCTCACTCCTCGATTGCCCCTGCACCTCTTCAATGCTGTAGGGGTCCTGTCCGTCTCGGCATTCATAAAAGTGCGGTCTCTGTGCATTTCATAAACGTGTTTCTGCGTTGCCATTTCATGGTTGTTCTATAAAGGCAGAAAGACCGCTCTGTTTCTCGAAGGGGGGTTGTTTCATCCTTCAGCTGCCTTATAGGATGACCTCACCACCCCGGAGGAAGGGTTGAAGAAGAAGAAGAGTTGGCTTTTATATGCCGACTTTCGCTACCACTTAAGGGAGAATCAAACCGGCTTCCAATCCCCTTCCCCCTCCCCACAACAGACACCCTGTGAGGTAGGTGGGGCTGAGAGAGCTGTGACTAGCCCAAGGTCACACGTTGGCTGCGTGTGTAGGAGTGGGGAAACAAATCCTGTTCACCAGATCCGCCTTCCGCCGCTCGTGCGGAGGAGTGGGGAATCGAACCCGGTTCTCCAGATCAGAGCCAACCGCTCCAAACCACCGCTCTTAGCCACTACCCCTCGCTGGCTCTCTCACAGAGACTTCAGTGCATTTGTTTGGGTTGACGTGCTTGCGATTGTGGGCTGGGTGACTTCTCTTCTTCTAGCGTGAGAGGTAGCCGCCGTGATCCCAGACGATCCTGACGCAGGCGTGACGATGCAGCAAGCTGGAGCTGTGGCTAATTTTAGTGACAGATGGAAGGCCCCGGTAGAAACCTTTGTTGCTGTTGGCGGCAAGCCACGGTTGCTCCTTGGCCAACCACCAGATCTGTTGCTAATATATCATGATTTGAAACAGCGAAAAGAGCAGCTGCCCTTTGATTCGGCACATGCTGATGCTCCATGTTCCTGCAACAGCCTTCCAACAGCCTGTATCGCTTCTGAATGCAAAGGCGTCCCTTTGATTGTGGGTCCGGGCGGCTCAGTTTCTGCAGAGCTGTCGATGAGGAGGGTTTCGCAAGGCTTGTGGAGAGGGTGCCCCCAAATGCCACGGGGACTTGCAGTCAAAAGACAGCTTGGGGCAATTAGCATGAGAACATAAGGAAAGCCCTGCTGGATCAGACCGAGGCCCATCAAGTCCAGCAGTCTGTTCACACAGTGGCCAACCTTAGGAAATGCCAAGGTGGCGGTTGAAGCACAGGCCTGTTGCCTCTTAGGGTTGCCAGATCCCTCTTCACCACCTGTGGGAGGTTTTTGGGGCAGAGCCTGAGGAGGGCAGGGTTTGGGGAGGGGAGGGACTTCAATGCCCTAGAGTCCAATTGCTGAAGCAGCCATTTTCTCCAGGTGAACTGATCTCTGTCGGCTGGAGATCAGTTGTAATAGCAGGAGAGCCCCTGCTAGTACCTGGAGGTTGGCAACCCTATTCTTGCTCTCTTCTCAAAGTTGCCCTACAGTGGCTAATCAGAGTTATAAAGCATCCCTAAAAGGACAGCGCCCTGACCTGGATGGCCCAGGCTAGCCTGATCTCATCAGAGCTCAGAAGCTAAGCAGGGTCGACCCTGGCAAGTATTTGGATGGGAGACCTCCAAGGAATACCAGGGTTGAACACACGAAACTGCCTTATACTGAATCAGACCCTCGGTCCATCAAAGTCAGTATTGTCTACTCAGACCGGCAGCGGCTCTCCAGGGTCTCAGGCAGGGGTCTTTCACATCGCCTTCTTGCCCGGTCCCTTTAACTGGAGACGCTGCAGATTGAACCTGGGACCTTCTGCTTGCCAAGCAGATGCTCCACCACTGAGCCCCAGCCCCTGACTCGGAGGCAGGCAATGGCCAACCACCTCTGAACGTCCCTTGCCTTGAAAACCCTACGGGGTCGCCATAGGTCTGCTGTCACTTGACGACACTTTCCTCTACCAACTCTGTATCTGTAACTATGGTCAGGCTGCCTGACACACCAGATATTTTACCCGTTTTGGAAAAATCGCCCCATACTGTGCAGATCCTGTTGCCTCCCAAACACTGACCCCTTTTAAGGAAAAGCCCCCCTTTTAACTGTATCTTGCTTGGGGCTAAGAAATTAGTCTGTCGGATTACTATAGATCTGCTCAACAGCCACGGCTTGTTTTTAGTTGAATGTGGGTTCTCTTCTAATTCTGACAGCCGGCGGAGCGCTCTTGTCGCTTCTAGCCAAATTAGTGCAAGGTTTCAATTTCCATCTTAAACCCCAGCGGATGGATTCATAATCATATCATTTTGATATACAGCCCGGGGCATCCTGAGATCAACAGAATGAGGAAAGTGATCCAAGAAACTCAACGCAGCACAGATACAAAAATTGTAAGCGGTGTGATAAATCGTACATTATGTTGGTTGGGGCGCAAGCGCTGTCTTGACGGTGCTCCCGTTGGAGGCGCAAGAGACTAGAAGAAGAAGAGTTGGTTTTTATATGCCGACTTTCTCTACCACTTAAGGAAGAATCAAACCGGCTTACAGTCACCTTGCCTCCCCCTCCCCACAACAGGCACCCTGTGAGAGAGGTGGGGCTGAGAGAGCTCCAAGAGAGCTGTGACTTGCCCAAGGTCACCCAGCTGGCTTTGTGTGTAGGAGCGGGGAAACAGATCCAGTTCACCAGATTAGCCTCCGCCGCTCATGTGGAGGAGAGGGGAACCAGACCTGGTTCTGCAGATCAGACTCCACCGCTCCAAACCACCCCTCTTAACCACTGCACCACGCTGGCTCCCACTACTTGGGAACCCGTGATTTAGGACTTGCGTGGACTTTTTGGCAGCCCTTTTATACCCTGATAGTCACAAACAGAAGATCACATGCTTGATGTCTTGGCTTGGCGATCTTTCACTTCACAACAGAGCTGAAGTACCCCCATTCTCTTAATATCCTTTTGCTGAATAGGACTCAGGCGCCATAAGGACAGGCGGGCGGAAGGCCTCTCCCAGGAACGACATTTGTTTCCTGCACAGATAGTTCGGGAACGCCTGCTTGAAAGTGCCATTTAAAAAAAAAGGAAAATGTGGCTTTTGAGTAGTTTTCCTCCTCCTTCTCATCTTATCCGTCTGCAGAGGATGCTCCCGAGCAATGAATGTCTTCCGCTTTCTTATATCTCCAGCCAATTTTGCTGCCTCCCAGCGCTTCATCCTTTTCTCGGTCACAATTCCTCTTTACGACAGCCATCCGTCTCCTCCTCAGCCGTCATCCTCTTCTCCTCGCCCCCCCTCCCACTTTGCACATTGGTTGCTGGGTTGGGTGTACTTTGCTGTTCCGCTCCGATCTCATAACCAAACTATTCCCTTCTTCCCGTCGGTCATTGCCCTGCGAAGGCCAACCCCATTCCACAAATTCTTCATTTCACAGCCTGTAGTGAAGCAGAGATGATAAATTTTCAGAGATATGGATATGGCATTGTAAAACTATCCTCTCCTGTGTGGTCTCTTTGCCGAATCAGTTTTGCAGTTCTCTATAGCGTTTCATCAGTACTGGTGAAAAGTCAACGCTAGATGCAGACAATAACAGACGCAACACGTCATAGAATCATAAGAGTTGGAAGGGACCACCAGGGTCATCTAGTCCAACCCCCTGCACAATGCAGGAATCTCACAACTACCTCCCTACAAACACACCGAGTGACCCCTACTCCATGCCCAGAAGATGCCCAAGGTGCCCTCCCTCTCATCATCTGCCTACAGTCACAGAATCAGCATTGCTGACAGATGACCATCTAGCCTCTTCTTAAAAACCTCCAGGGAAGGAGGGCTCACCACCTCCCAAGGAAGCCTGTGCCACTGAGGAACCGCTCTAACTGTTAGAAAATTCTTCCTAATGTCTAGACGTCATCCAGTACTGTTGCAGCAGATGAAGGCAGGCATCTATTGGATAGGATGTCACTGATAAGGAATGTTGCTTATCTAGCAAATAACTTGTTCCTGCCCATTGAGAAGGGGACATCACCGTGCTTTGCATGAGGAAGACCCTTGGTTCGATCCCCGGCATCTCCAGTGGAGATGAGCATCCCTAAAGGGACAGTGCCCTGACCTAGATAGTCCAGGCTAGCCTGATCTCCTCCAGTCTCGGAAGCCAAGCAGAGTTGGCCTTGGTCAGTATTGGGAGACCACCAAAGAGGTCCAGGCTCACTACACAGAGGCAGGCAATGGCAAACCCCTCCTCTAAACCTCTCTTGCATTGAAAACACTACAGGGTAGCCATAAAAAGCTAAGCAGGGTTGGCCCTGGTTAGTACTTGGATGGGAGACCACCAAGAAATACCAGGGTCTCTATGCAGAGGAAGGCAACGGCAAACCCCCTCTGTTTGCCTCTTGACTTGAAAACCCTACGGGGTCGCTGTAAGTCAACTGCAGCTTGATCACACTTCCCCACCACCACCTCAAACCCAGTGGTTAGCTCACAAAAGGTGGATATTCAAACACACAGTAAGTTTGATCCACTTCCTTTAAGATGGTATTTATATATGTAATTTTAAAGCAAGTGGCACTTAATGGGCACGTACGTTTTTCTGTAAGCTCTCTTCAGTGGGGCTGCAAGCAATGGTGGGGAAAAGGGACAAAGATTCAACAAACCCTCCCTCCCCTGTATTGGTCTTCCCCTTTAAGTAGCGAATTGTATAAAATAAACTGTGAAAAAGTACTACAAAACTCACCCAGTAATATCCAGGTTCTCTTTGCGAGGGGAGGCGTGTTCTTTTTCCAAATTAAAACCTTCTTTGCAAAAGTGTGTGTTCTGTTTGTTAATATGTAGCTTATAAATAATAGTAATTTAGCACTTCTTCAGCACCTGCTAGGTATTTCTGAGGTTTCAAGGCTTGGGCTAATTTTTGTTAAAAAAAAAAAACAAGGAAAAAGCCCATTGTAGCATTACTGTTTACACTAAATAATGTTGGTTCTTGTAGGTTATCCGGGCTGTGTAACCGTGGTCTTGGAATTTTCTTTCCTAAATAATGTTGTTTGGAGTATCCAGACTGTGTAGTTGGAAGGGAAGGCGGCATGGTGTAGCCTGATCTCATCAGATCTCGGAAACTAAGCAGGATCAGTACTTGGGTGGGAGGACGCCAAGGAAGACTCTGCAGAGCTAGGCAATGGCGAACCACCTCTGCTTCTCACTTGCCTTGACAGTCCCTTGCTGGGGTCGCCATAAGTTGATTTCGACAACGGTGCTTACATTCATACTTTTTTTACTTGCACGAAGCTTTGTGGGAGGGAAGGCAGCCGGGTATAGCTTGATCTCGTCAGCTCTCAGAAGCTGAGCCAGGTTAGTACTTGGAAGGGAAAGCACCAAGGAAGACTCTGCTGAGGCAGGCAATGGCCAACCACCTGGAAAAGCACAGTCCAAGGGTGCGATCGCGCTATCTGGATGGGCAAAGTTGTGCTTTTTCCACTTTGGTCCTGCCCACTTTGGTGATGTTTTTCTGCTGCCTGGCCCCATTAAGGGGGCCATTTTTCCCCATTAGAAGGAGGAGGAGGAAGAAGAAGGAAGGGAGGAGGAGGAGGAAGAAGAAGAGTTGGTTTTTATATGCCGACTTTCTCTACCACTTAAGGAAGAATCACCTTCTCATCCCCACAACAGACACCCTGTGAGGTAGGTGGGGCTGAGGGAGCTGTGACTAGCCCAAGGTCACCCAGCTGGCTTCATGTGGAGGAGTGGGGAAACAAATCCAGTTCACCAGATTAGCCTCCGCTGCTCATGTGGAGGAGCAGGGAATCAAACCCGGTTCTCCAGATCAGAGCCCACCGCTCCAAACCACCGCTCTTAACCACTACACCACGCTGGCTCCAAAGGAGGGCCCTCTCCTTTGCTTTAAAATTACATATATAAATACCATCTTAAAGTAAGTGATCTTTGCCACCATGCTATGAGAGGGCCCTCCTTTGGAGTAAGTTTGATCCATACTCCAAATGGGGAGGGCCCTTTCATAGCATGGTAGCAAAGAAGTGCAGGTAGCGTTCCCAGGTCCCTCTTCACTACTGGTGGGAGGTTTTTAGGGCAGATCTTGAGGGTAGGGTTAGAGGGAGGGACTTCAGTGCCGTAGAGTCCAATTGCCAAAGCAGCCCTTTTCTCCAGGTGAACGGATCTCTATCGGCTGGAGATCAGTTGTAATAGCAGGAGATCTCCAGCTGGTACCTGGAGGTCATATTGAGATACGTTACGTTGATTCTTGAAACATGATATTGGACTTTGTTTCGTTGGAAGATAGCCATTGTGCCTGATTCAATATTGCTTTCACATTGTGAATAGCTTTGTATATATTTGCATTTTTGTGATAGTTTAATGTATAGCACTGTTGTTTGATATCTTGCACTTTCTTGGAATAGATGTTTTGGATATAATTGCCTGCACTGTTTTCTTCTTGCCGGTACCTGGAGGTCGGCAACCCTGAGTGCAGGGAAAATAGCCGCCACAAAGGACTGGTGGAGGGAAGTGCGCAGAAAGAAAAACCCCAGTGTGGAAGCGCCGTCGCCGGTATGCAGGCTTCTCCATTTGCAGCGGCGATGAAAGCAAAACAGAGAATCCTCGCCCGTGGGAGCCAGGCAGCAGCGTCTCTTAATTCGCTTCTGTCCCTGTAACGTTTCTGCGGCGACTCCGTGCGGGGCAACCAGGGATAAAGAGGATAAGCCGCGTTTTAATGTCCCAAATGCCCGGCCACTCCCAATCCGCCCACTCCCAATCCACTCCCAATCCGCCCACTCCCAATCCAAGACCTTGGGTATGAAAAGTGCCGCGGCCTTGAGAGCTGCGACTTCTCTTCAGACCTTCAGGGGATGAAAGCTAGAAATAAACCTCTGCCTTTTATTATAATATTTTTTTTAATTTTCTTCATTTAATATATCAACAAAAACAATATAATAGTAATAATAAAAAGAAAAACGAGTGATATCTCTAATTTAACAATCAAATGACTTCCCCCCCCCTCTCTCTTCCATCTAAAAATGAATTGTATAAACTTTTGCTAACGGAGCTAATCCCAATATTATTTTAATTAACCTGTTCTTATCCTATCCAACATTATTAAATCAATACCTAATATAAAAATTAATACACAGTATAAATAAGGGATTAGATCAAAGAGTATCCTGGAAATGGTCCCGTTAAAAAATGATTTTCACAGTTTTAAAAAATGATTTTCACCGTAAATAAACCTCTGCCTTTTGAAGAGTCTCTAGTAGCAGGAGGATGCTAAGGGCCTGGAGGCTGGGAAAAGGCTCTTTCGCTAACCTTTTCCTAATACTGTACAAATTGGCTTGCTCCCACGACCATGCTTGTTTTGGAAGGAAGGAGTGTAATGTATTACAAATGCTTTTCTTTCTTTCTTTTGCTTAATGTTTCATTCCTCTGCCTCCTGGCTTAGCACATAACCATTATGTGCACATACCTTCTTCTTTTTTTTTACCTGGGGGGCACAAAGTTAAATAACAGGCACAGAGAGAGCCAGCGTGGTGTAGCGGTTAAGAGCGGTGGTTTGGAGCGGCGGAGTCTCATCTGGAGAACCGGGTTCGATTCCCCACTCCTCCACGTGAGCGGCGGAGGCTAATCTGGTGAACTGGATTTGTTTCCCCGCTCCTGCACACGAAGCCAGCTGGGTGACCTTGGGCTAGTCACAGCTCTCTCAGCCCCACTGACCTCATAGGGTGTCTGTTGTGGGGAGGGGAAGGGAAGGTGATTGTAAGTTGGTTTGATTCTGCCTTAAGTGGTAGAGAAAGTCGGCATATAAAAACCAATTGTTCTTCTTTGTCTCTACCACAGCCTCTCCTACACTGTATTTTAAAATGCATTCAGGTTCCTTCCCACCCATGTCTCTTCTTCTGGGGTGCTGTTCATCACATTGTGGCGCACCCCAACATGGGTCTTTTGGATTCAAATGCACAGGGCTTGCAGATTCCCTGACAGCCGTGCATCTTTTTCTCTGCAATGAAAAGAGTCTCTCAGACTGGATGCTGCAAAGATCAGACCGTAGAGGATAAAAGCTGGACTTCTTTCAAGCCCTTTGAAAGGGAACAAAAATGTTATGGGTAGACCTTTGCACGCTGGGAGATTCCTTTTCTCTTTATTGTTTTTCTCCTCAGATCCGGCCTGCCCTCCCCCTAATCTCATTCATTTCCTTTTCATTCCACCTTTTTGCCAAAGATCTTAGGTCAAGAGTAGATTCATTCTCCAAGCCTCCCTTTTTATTGTCACAACAACCCTGCGAGGTAGGTTAGGCTTAAAGAGAATGATGGTCCCAAGGTCACCTAGTGAATAGGGATCTGAGCCAGGGATTCCCTGATCGCAACTCAGTACCCTAACCGCTACCCCAGAGGTAGACAATTTCCCTCCCCACAGAATGTTTGTTGACAGCATTTTGCTTTGCACCCAGGGGTCAGATATTTTCCAGGCCAAATTGCTGGAGTTGGTGGTACATAGGGTTGCCAACCTCCAGGTACTAGCTGGAGATGTGCTATTACAACTGATCTCCAGCCGATAAAGATCAGTTCACCTGGAGAAAATGGCCGCTTTGGCAGTTGGACTCTATGGTGTTGAAGTCCCCTCCCCAAACCCTGCCCTCCTCAGGCTCCATCTCAAAACCTCCCGCTGGTAGAGAAGAGGAACCTGGCAACCCTAGTACTTGGACTATTGGCTCTTAACAAAGAATTCCCAGTATGAAGGGATAGGAAGAGTTTTCGGGCAAGTCATGCTTATATCTCTCAATGAAACTTGTTGAAAGCTCACCTGTCAATGTTTTTATTAATTTTTTTATTAATTTTTTTATTAATTTTCATAACAAATTATAAATCACATAGACAAATAACAAAAAAGCAAAACAAAAATACAAAAATACAAAAGATACAAAAAGAGCACTTATACTACAATTTTTCATCTTCTATTATACTATTATAAACTAAACAGTGCCCAAATACCCACCACCCACCATTAAATGAGTGTCCCACCACCACTAGACCTGTCAATGTTTATGGGGTGAAACAAACCCCGCCTTCCATTCCTGAACGAGCAAGGCTTCAAAAATGGACTTTTTTTCTTTTTGGTTTTGCTTCTTGGTTGCTTCAAAGCCTCCAGATGTGGATTATTCTGCTGTTCTTCCACTGAGCCAAGCAATATTGGCAGGACCCCGTGATTTAAGCAAGGCAAAATGCCTATAGAAACGGATCAATGGCAGGCTCTTTTCTCCATCCTTTCGCACCCTTGCCTCCCTTCCCTGCGTTGCCCGTGAAAGGTTTTCTTTTTCTTTAAAGGCATGCTGGCGCACAGATTGGTGGCTCTTGTTCTAATTAAACTCTCCTTTTAACTTGTGCTTGGCGAAGCATTTAGTGGCAACTTTTAAAGAACATCAAATAAATAACGATGCAATTACATTGGTAGGGATCCGCTGGGGATCGATAGGACGAGAATGACCTGCCGGAGAGAAGTCGATCAAGATGGAGTGGCCCATTTCGGGGCCCTCCAGGACGGCGCAGCGTGAATTTTAAGGCCATTAAAAAGCAGAGATGAGTGAGACAAATAAACTTCTGCGCAGAGCGAAGGGAAAGCCTTATGAGGGATTTACTGTTGATCGAGCTACTGACCACTAAGCATATATTTTTTAAAAGAATTGACACAGAACTCCGGTCAGGCTGGCCAGAGAGAGAAGTATTGGTGATTGGTGTTTAGAGATAGGCATTATTAAATGTCTTGGCGGTCACCGTTTTGAACTCAGAATCCTAGTCTCAGTTTTCTTTCCTATATGAATTGAACCCATGAATGTCTTGTTTCTGTTCTCAGTTTCCTTGTCTCACTGTCTCCCCGTGTAAATCAACACATTTCCCACATTCTGTTCTATATCAACGGCAGAAAAGAAACCAAAGGATTGGGAACACCAGCCGCAAAAATGATTGAAATGAAACAATTGCCAGTGGTGATATTGGGAAAATCAAAATAAAAAATTAATACATTTGCACATAGGGTTGCTAGGTTCTTCTTTGCAACCGGCGGGAGATTTTTGGGATGGAGCCTGAGGAGGGGAGGGTTTGGGGAGGGGAGGGACTTCAATGCCATAGAGTCCAATTGCCAAAGCAGCCGTTTTACTCCAGCTGAACTGATCTCTATCGGCTGGAGATAAGTTGTAATAGCTGGAGATCTCCAGCTGTTACCTGGAGGTTGGCATCCCTACCTATCATAGACATGTAAAATTTCCAGAAATGTTGAAGCCATGGAAAAGGGTCCTTCCCCCCAAAAAAACAAACACACACAGAAGTTCTGGGGGGGAAACCAAAGAATCGGGAACACCCGCCGCAGAAACAATTGAAATGAAACAGTCGCCAGTGGTGATATTGGGAAAATCAAAATCAATACATTTGCACATACTGGATGGCGTCTAGGCATTAGGAAGAATTTTCTAACAGAGCGGTTCCTCAGTGGAACAGGCTTCCTCGAGAGGTGTTAAGTGCTCCTTCCCTGGAGGTTTTTAAGAAGAGGCTAGATGGCCATCTGTCAGCAATGCTGATTCCATGACCTTGGGCAGTTCTTGGGAGGGAGGGCATCTTGGCCATCTTCTGGGCATGGAGTAGGGGGTCACTGTGTGTGTGTGTGTGTGGGGGGGAGGTAGTTGTGAATTTCCTGCATTGTGCAGGGGGTTGGACTAGATGACCCTGGTGGTCCCTTCCAACTCTATGATTCTATGAAGAACAGATTATAGCTCCTGGCCTATTAATTCTGCAAGCTGGCTTTGTGTGTGTGTGTGGCTAATACAGTTCTATTTTAACCTGAATATTTCCCTCCTCCCTCCTGGCTTTCTATTTGCAGTGTATGAGTGACCGTTCTTGCAAATATGTCATAATGCAAAAACCGAGGGGGATTTAGCCGCAGGTATTCGCCCCCCCTCCCTCGCCCCTCCTTTTTAACTGCTGTATACTTTTCTGTCACATTAGATTAACTTTCCGCCTCGGGCCAATCTGTCACAGGAACAGGGACCGTCTCCTGTGATGACAGATTGGCCAGAGGCTGAAGTTTGAAACGAGTCGGGTATTGCTTCCCACACCAAAGTAATTTCTCCCTGTAGAAGAAGAAGGAGCTATCACTGAATCAGCAGATCCTCCGGCCTGGGTTAGAAGGGTCTGATCGGAAAAATCCGCAACTGGCAAGGTTTTTCTTTCTCTTTGCAAAAACTAAAACTTTATGCCCTAAAGGAGATGCTAGGAGCGTCTTTCGCCGGAAACATTCAGCAGTGCACGGTCAAAATAATTCCCTCAAGAATATGTTGCAAAACCCCTTTCCATACACTCCCACGCATGACTGGAAACCCATCAGTCCCAAAAGGGAATATATAAGGAGCTCTGTACACATTTTTAAAAAATGTTCAAAATACTGAAAAAATACTGCAGTGCGGTAATCTGTGCTTCTAATAATAATATAATAAACAGGGGCTGAGGCTCAGTGGTAGAGGCTCTGCTTGGCATGCAGAAGATCCCAGTTTCAATCCCTGGCATCTCCAGTTAAAGTGACTAGGCAAGTAGGGGATGTGAAAGACCTCTGCCTGAAACCCTGGAGAACCACTGCCTGTCTGAGTAGACGATACTGACTTTGATGGACCGAGGGTCTGATTCAGTATAAGGCAGCTTCATGTGTTCAAAAATGATAAAAGGAAGCTGAGAATTCTTGGCTCACATACATCCTACCCATAGGATGTTCTTATCATCCTACCCAAGGGTTCTTATCAATACTCTCGCACAATCCCTGCAGGGCTATAACCATCCTTCCACCCTCGGTGGGGTGGCAGGATCTCCAACTGGGGCCGGCACACCCTCAAATGCAAGAAACGGGGAGGAAAGGGGTTGTTCCTGCTTTATCCCCCTTTTAACACTTGGCCTTGCCTTCACTTAGGGTTGCTAACCTCCAGGTACTAGCTGGAAATCTCCTGCTTTTACAACTGATCTCCAACCGATAGAGATCAGTTCACCTGGAGAAAATGACCACTTTGGACTCTATGGCCTTGAGGTCCCTCCCCTCCCCTAACCCTGCCCTCCTCAGGCTCAACCCTAAAAACCTCCTGCCAGTGGCAAAGAGGGACCTGGCAACCCTACCTTCACTTATTGACTGATAAAGGCCAATACATTTCTGTTGGTGACAATGTTTTCCTCTAAAAGCAAATCTTTTTTGGCAGGACAAATCCTAAACCGAACTGTTGAAGTCAAGGGACTTAGAAAGGTGCAGATCTGTTGAGGACCACACTGTCTTAGGACGTGGGGCAAAATAATGTTCCAGGTGGGGATGATGGATTCCTTGGCGTTGCCTTCCTCTGCAGAGTCTTCCTTGGCGGTCTCCCTTCCAAGTTCCAACCCTGCTTAGCTTCTGAGATCGGAGAAGATCGAGCTACACCATGATGCTTTCCCTCCCCCCATGCCCTGACCTGGATGGCCCAGGCTAGCCTGATCTCATCAGATCTCAGAAGCTAAGCAGGGTCAGCCCTGGTTAGTATCTGGATGGGAGACCACCAAGGAATACCAGGGTTGCTGTGCAGAGGAAGGCACTGGCAAACCACCTCTGTTAGTCCCTTGCCATAAAACCCCCAAAAAGTGGTCGCCATAACTCGGCTGCGAAGGCACTTTACCCACACACATAGGGAGGATGGGGACAATTAATGCATTGTTCCACCTGGAACATTATTTTGCCCTATGTCCTAAGACTTTAACAGTGTGCTGCCTTCCCCCCCCAGTCTCTGCGGTAAACACCATAAAGATTGGGAGAATTCCTAGTGCATCAGCCAACCTGGTGACATAACGTCTGGGTCTTCACTGTTACTATTTGCTGTATTACTATGATTTTGCTATTTGTGATGGCCAACAGCCACATATAATAAATTTTCTGGATTTCACTAGGGTTCCCAAGTCCCTCTTTGCCACCGGCGGGAGATTTTTAGGACAGAGCCTGAGGAGGGCGGGGTTTGGGGAGGCGAAGGACTTCAATGCCATAGAGTCCAATTGCCAAAGTGGCCATTTTCTCCAGGGGAACTGATCTCTATCAGCTGGAGATGAGTTGTAATAGCAGAAGATCTCCAGCTAGTACCTGGCGGTTCAAGTTCAAAGAAATGCCAGCGTCGGCTGTACTTTCCAACAATATTTTCAAAAACTATAGTGCATAAAGTGACAAAGTGTAAGGCAATATACAAAATATATACAAATGGCTGACTGGTGAAAGCAACCCTAATGTTCACCCAGAAGCACTGTTACCACATTGAACAAACACCCCCTTCTTCCATACCTCACCAATCAATCAATCAATCAATCAATCAAGCGACCTTTATTGGCATATACCTCACCACCCAAACCTTCCCGGGCTTCTGCCTGGCAGCCCTAACTACAACCCATCCTGAACAAGATATAGACTGGAAAACCTAACACCATGGCCCAAAATATCTTTATTTTGTCTCTGCTTTAAAAAAAAAAAAAAAAAAAAAACACGTTTTAACATCTTGTGTGATAAAGAGTCCTAGAGAGCTCGAAAGCTTGCACGTTGTGTCGTGATATTGTGGTTGGCGTTAATAAAAGGTGTTAGATGACTTCTTTTTTGGTAACAAAATTGTAGCTGTTAAAGAACGTGTAAACAAAATGGACATGTTAAGTCAGAGTTCTCGGGTCCCCCCATTAAAAAAAAATACAAGGTGAAGAATGTTAAAGTCAGAAGATTTAAAATAAGAATATCTATAATGCACATGATACTCGTTTTCCTTTATGCCGTCTAATTTATTACTCCAATAAGATCTAATCCATTTCCATTTTCTCCAAACAAATAGATTTTTCCCCATTTCCTACTTTTATAAGGTCATAACTTGTAGTTTTATTCATTATAGTTTAATTCCCATAATGCTAATAACCATTATTTTAGTATTGGCACTTTCCTACTGTCTCCCTCTAAAATTTAATATGGGCGTTGCACAATTACTGGGTTTTTTTTTTGTTCCCTTTTAAAAATATTATGTTTCCTTCATTATCACATGGTTAGTTTTTGTTGTATTTTTTCATTTCTATTGATTAATTTCAAGTGACATCCGTTCACTTCTTCCCCTTACGCAGTTTGGATGATATTCTCAGGGGTTGTACCCCTTGCTCATGTGATCCTGTCGGTCAGACTCTTACAGTGTGTGTATATGGGAGGTTTCTCTAGGACAGATGTCATGACGGAGAGTTAACCCCTCCAACACTCAACCATGATGTAAATTTCCCCTCTTCAGTTACATTTTGTGCTTAAATTGCACATTGAGGACAGCCAGATATAGTCTGGTGCAGAGAATAATGTTCAAATAATATGCAACAGGTGAGATTTTAAAATGTTTTCCTTAAAAGAAGATTATAATAAAGCCCTGCCCAGGATGGCCCAGGCTAGCCTGATCTCGTCGGATCTCAGAAGCTAAGCAGGGTCAGCCCTGGTTAGTATTTGGATGGGAGACCACCAAGCAATACCAGGGTTGCTGTGCAGAGGGAGGCGCTGGCAAACCACCTCTGTTAGCCTCTTGCCATGAAAACCCCCCAAAAAGGGTCGCCATAAGTCGGCTGCGACTTGACGGCACTTTACACACACACACACACATAATAAAGCCCTACTCCTAAAAATTGAACGTGGAAAGAAGGTGCTTAAGGGGAGACAAGATAGAGGTCTATAAAATTAGGCATGGTTTGGAGAGAGTGGACAGGGAGAAGCTTTTCTCCCTCTCCCGTAATACCAGAACGCGGGGTCATCTGCTGAAGCTGGAGGGTGAGAGATTCAAAACTGATAAAAGGAAGTATTTCTTCACACAACAGCATAGTTCAATTGTGGAACTCCCTGCCCCAGGATGTGGTGTTGGCTGCCAACTTGGAAGCCTTTAAGAGGGGAGTGGACATGTTCATGGAGGAGAGGGCTATCCATGGATACTAGTCCAAATGGATACTAGTCATGATGCATACCTATTCTCTCCATGATCAGAGGAGCATGCCTATTATCTTAGGTGCTGGGGAACGCAGGCAGGATGGTGCTGCTGCAGTCGTCTTGCTGGTGGGCTTCCTGGAGGCACCTGGTCAGCCACTGTGTGAACAGACTACTGGCCTTGATGGGCCTTGGTCTGATCCAGCAGGGCTTTTCTTATGTTCTTAACTCATTCTGCTGTACTAATTTCCTCAAAAGGACAAGTGAAAAATCGAAGCAGACGTATAATTTCCAGGTATGACCTCAGCATTGTTATTTCACCGAATGGATGTTCTACGAAGACGGATCGATGCGGTGAAGCGTAAGAGAGACAGGACCCGAACTACCTCCACCTGTCTTTCCCTCCACCCCAGTTGTCTGCTAACAAAGAAAAAGAAAACCCTGACCCAATTTCCCTTCTCAAATGGAAGGTAAGCGGTTGCTTGTTATACACTCCGCTCACCCTTAGGTTGTGATGGGGTTTGAGAAGAGGAGATGCGCGGAGCTGAAACCCCTTTCATGTGCAGCCTGGATTCCCCCCCAAAGAAAAATCAATAACCACAAACAAAAGAAGTTTGATACTGCAACAGTTCGAGCACATAAATTGGCCAGGGTGCGCGCGTGTGCGTGGACGTGTAGATATTTATTCTTCTTTGCACAAACTGAGCAAGATGTCTAACAAAAGCTTCCCCTTAAGAAGCCTTCTGGGCAACCACACAGCATGTAAATGGCTGCTGGGTTACTCTCCGTGTGTGTGTGTGTGTGTTGTAGTTGCAGTCCGGCTCTCTTCAGTTTTCATTCTGGAGGGGGCAGAAGCTAACGGGCCAATTGATGTGTTTTGCTCCAGTCCTCTATGGCTGTTTGTGCGTGTGTGGTGATGGCTGCCACCTTGGAAGGCTTGAAGAGGGGAGTGGGCATGTTCATGGAGGAGGGGGGTATTCATGGCTGCTAGTCAAAATGCATACTAGTCATGAGGCATACCTATTCTCTCCAGGATCAGAGGAGCATGCCGAATATATTGGGTGCTGTGGAACGCAGGCAGGATGGTGCTGCTGCAGTTGTCTTGTTCGGGGGCTTCCAAGAGGCCCCTGGTTGGCCACTGTGTGAACAGACCGCTGGACCTGATGGGCCTGGGTCTGATCCAGCATGGCTTTTCTTATGTTCTTATGGTGTTTGTTAGCCATGATTGCAGAATGGAACCATGTTTAGAGGAGGTCTCTCTTTGGGTCCCAGATATTGGTGGTGGTGAGGGAGCATCAGGGAGTCTTTGGCCTCGATGCCCCTTCTTTATGGATCTTTGGGGGATGTGGTTGAGCATTGGGCCAGCTGGACAATTGGTCTGATCCAACAGAACACCTTTCCTATGAGGAAAGGTTGAAGGAGTTGGGTATATTTAGCTTGAAAAGGAGAAAAATGAGAGGGGATAGCATAACCATCTTCAAGAACTTGAAAGGCTGTCATAGAGAGGATGGTGCTGAGTTGTTTTCTGTTGCCCCAGAAGGTCGTACCAGAACCAACGGGTTGAAAGTAAATCAAAAGAGTTTCCGTCTAGACATTAGGAAGAATTTTCTAACAGAGCGGTTCCTCAATGGAACAGGCTTCTACCGCCTCTTTCACATCACCTACCTGCCTAGTCCCTTTAACTGGAGATGCCGGGGATTGAACTTGGGACCTTCTGCATGCCAAGCAGATGCTCCACCACTGAGCCACGGCCCCTCCCCTTCTCTTCGCAACCTAGAATCCAGGTGGGACAAGGGGTAAGTTGTTTTTGTACCTACCCACCAGCAATTCCATCCCACCAATTTTCGTTTCCCTATGTCGTTTGGTATCTTTTGCGTGGCTGATACTTTACTCCCCTTTAAAAAAAAGAAAAAGAAAAGAGGTTATCCGTGGCGCGGTCATGGGCTCCTCCCCCTCACTTTTGTAGCACTGAGCCATACAGCGAAAAGGGGGGAGCTTGCCAAAGGAGACCAGTAAGGTCACCTCCTAATTCCCTTCTTTGTGGTTTTCATGTGGGAAGTGGACTCTGCCATTGATGTTTCCCCGAGCTTTTAAGTCTGTTCGGCTTCTAGGCATCATCCTTTCTTGCAAGCCCACCGCGAGCCCAAGAGATGAACAGCGGCTGTCCTCTCATTCCCCATGCCTGGAGAGGAATAAAACTGCCAGCAAGTAGGTTAGAAATGGCAGGCGAAGAGTAATACAAAGAGGTGACCGGATTAAGAATGGGTTAGAGGAAGTTGTGGGGGGGGGGGAGTTCAAATTGATATATGTATTTTACTATGAGGATATCCATTCAGCATTGTACTATTATTGTTTATATATGGAAAAATAAGCTAGATGGTATATCGAATGGGATTATTGTATCAACTTTATGGAAAAAGCAATATTTTTTTTAATATATATATAAAAAGAAATGGCAGGCGAGACCTCTCTCCCCTTTCTTCTTAACTCTCAACTCACGTTTTCTTGCTACGGCCATGCCCCTGTGTTACAGGCTCACGGGCCTTGGCTCAAACAACCCTGCTCATGGCGCATTTGTTACCTGGTCATATTTACCAGCTCCCTTAGAGCGCATTCACACATGAATGCTCTTGAAGGAACAGGTAGAATCAAGCTCACGCTTTGGTTGCTAGGAGAGGGGGAGGAAGCAGAGGAGCTGAGAACACGATGAGCTCTTTCCACAGGAATGCGTCCAGAGGAGGGCAACAAAGATGGTGAGGGGTCTGGAGACCAAGTCCTGTGAGGAAAGGTTGAAGGAGCTGGGGATGTTTAGCCTGGAGAGGAGAAGACTGAGAGGGGATATGATAGCCATCTTCAAGTACTTGAAGGGCTGTCATAGAGAGGAGGGTGCCGAGTTGTTTTCTGTTGCCCCAGAAGGTCGGACCAGAACCAACGGGTTGAAATTAAATCAAAAGGGTTTCCGTCTAGACATTAGGAAGAATTTTCCAACAGTTAGAGCGGTTCCTCAGTAGAACAGGCTTCCTCAGGAGGTGGTAGGCTCTCCTTCCCTGGAGGTTTTTAAGCCGATGGCCATCTGTCAGCAATGCTGATTCTATGACCTTACGTTAGCCAAAATGCTCGGTTATGAATATTTGTATGGGGGAATTAGTGAATCTATAACGGGCAATGGGCATAACTGCAGGATCTAAGCCTTTGTCTACCAGAGTCCATTCCGTGGTTCAAAGAATAAGGCAGAAGCAATGGAGTTAAAATTAAAAGGTGTTTACTTGATTATATGTTCACACACAAACAAAACAGATTTTTACAAAACACACACACAGAGCCTAGAGAATATAAAGGTGGTAGAGTAGAGACGTTTGCCAGTGTGGCAGGCCCTCTGAAGATGGGTAATACTGCACCTGGTCCAGAAGCGGAGTCGTCCGGGGATTCCATGGGCTAAGATACTGGGAAAGCGAGGAGAAGAAGAGGGGTTCCTGGGACTCGACCAGCGAGGCGGGAGGGGAGCGTGGTCAGGCTGTGCAAGACCCAAACCAACAGAGTGACACAAAGTATGCAAGGGGAAGACCTAAGGTAAGGTATGGACTACGGAGACCCCAGTTATACCTTTTCCTGGGGGCGGAGTAATGAGATTACCCCTTTGTGGTTCCCGTTGTAAAACAAAAGGTGATAATAACCCTAATGGTCGGCTGCCGGGGTGGGGCAAAAAGGGCAATTGATACAAACTATTCTACTCCTGCTGATTTGCGCAATTCCGGGAGGACAGGGAGTCGTTCGTAGATGGGATTAATGAGCTGGATCAAAGACGCGTGCAGCTGGGTCCGGGGCGGGTTGCTTTGCATAGCCGGGGGAGCGATCCTCCATTACTGCTATCTTGATGCTTTCCGATGGGCCATCAATCATGCAGATGATGTGGGGAGAGGGGGGGGATTGGCGACGATTACGTGCTTGACAATTTCTTGCGAAATGGCTTCTGCTGGAACGGGTGCACAGGACAATGGATTCCCTCTGTTTCACAGGAGGGGTTGTCCTGGCCGTGGTTCCTTGGCTGCCTGTTTCGCGGGACAGGATAGGAGCCCTTTCAGTGGCGATTTGGGCTGGCCGTCACGTCTGGAAAGGTGGTGTCACCATCTGTTGGGGTTGCCATGACCAGTCCGGGAGATTGGCAACCCGTTTGCTTACACTTAGGCAGCTCATGAGAAGGAGGGCATCTTGGCCATCTTCTGGGCATGGAGTAGGGGTCACTGGGGGTGTGGGGGGGAGGTAGTTGTGAATTTCCTGCATTGTGCACGGGGTTGGACTAGATGACCCTGGTGGTCTCTTCCAACTCTATGATTCTAGGAAACCACTCTGGCGTGTGGGGTTCCTTGAGATCTTCAGTGGCCAGTCAGAAGCTGTGCTGGGCAAGAGCCCCATATGGCCCCACCCACTATCTGAAAACACTTAGCAGGTACCACATTGGGGACCCCCGGTTTAGTCAGTTGGTGTCGGCTGAGGAATAATAATAATAAGAGTTGGTTTTTTAAATGCCGACTTTCTCCACCACATAAGGGAGACTCAAACCGGCTCACAATCACCTTCCCTTCCCCTCCCCACAACAGACTCCCTGTGAGGTTGGTGGGGTGGAGAGACTGTGACTAGCCCAAGGTCACCCAGCTGGCTTCGTGTGTAGGAGTCGGGAAACCAGCCCAGTTCACCAGATTAGCCTCCGCTGCTCATGTGGAGGAGAGGGGAGTCAAACCCGGTTCTCCAGATGAGAGTCCTCCGCTCCAAACCAACGCTCTTAACCATGACACCACCCTGGCTCTACCGCGCTGATAAACAAGTATCTTCTCTTCCACGAAAGGGTAGCTAAGATTTGTTGCAGGAAAAGTGATGAAACAGCTGCTATGCCGTTGCGAATGTCATTTCCCTAATATTCCTAAGATATAAACCGTGAAGAATGAATTGAGTCTCGAAAATGAAATTTTAAAAACAACAACCCCAAACCTTTGGAGCTGGGTAATTATATTCTTTTGTAAACGTGTTGTTTGTTTGCTTGCTTCTTAATTTGCAAGGTCTAGTAATTTTGCAGTGGTCTTGTCAGCCATTAGTGTGAATTAGCGACGTTACTGCTGCTATTGCATAGTCAAGCAAATCAATAGGCAAAGAAAAACACCCGCATTAGGAAAAGCCAAGGGAAATGGGTGCTGATATAATATTGTTCTGCCCTTTTTAATTGCGTGCCGGGCGGACGGCTTGTTCCCTTTTAAAGGGTCGCCTTAAGGACCGCTACTTTAGAAACGCCCGATGTGGTTTCGGTCCACTCCAAATAGATTGGGGGCGGGAAGGACAGAGGAGGTGCGAGGCATTTACTAGTAAGGGTCGAAGGGCAGGAGTAATTAACACACCCAAACGCCGTTACATCCTGTTAGATTAATGAAGCTAATTTATTGAGAAGGAGCCCCGTGGCGCAGAGTGGTAAGCTGCATTACTGCAGTCCAAAGCTCTGCTCACGACCTGAGTTCGATCCCAACGGAAGTTGGTTTCAGGTAGCCGGCTCAAGGTTGACTAAGCCTCCCATCCTTCCGAGGTCGGTCAAATGAGCACCCAGCTTGCTGGGGGCAAAGGGAAGATGACTGAGGAAGGCACTGGCAAACCACCCCGTAAACAAAATCTGCCTAGAAAATGTCGGGATGTGACATCACCCCATGGGTCAAGAATGACCCGGTGCTTGCACAGGGGTCTTTACCTTTTAATTTATTGAGAGGGCTGATGGAGATTCAAGCAGATGGAGCTTGGTGAATCTTGCTTGTTGGCTGGCTTTAGGAACCCTCCGGAGGTATTTGCTGACTCTTCTGGATAAGGCCGACGAGATTGTTCTACCGGTCTGATGATGGTCTCTGGATTCGACCCAGACTTTCCTCTTTGCACAGCAAGGGAGTTTTCTACTCATAAATGCAATTCAGGGGGATGGCTGTCTGTCAGTGCCCAAGATGTTGTTTGGGGAGCTAGCGTGGTGTCGTGTACAGCGGTGGATTCTAATTTGGAGAACCGGGTTTGATTCCCCACTCCTACACATGAAGCCAGCTGGATGACCTTGGGCTAGTCACAGCTCTCTTTGAGCTCTCTCAGCCTCACCTACCTCACAAGGTGTCAGTTGTAAGGAGAGGAAGGGAAGGAGATTGTAAGCTGGATTCTCCTTAAAAGGTAGACAACTCTTCTTCCTCTTCCTCCTTTTTCTTCTTCACCTTCCTCCTCTTTTTCCTCCTCCCCCCCTTCCTCCTCCTCCTTAGCCTCCTCCTCCTCCTCCTCTTCTTCCTCTTCCTCTTTTTCTTCCTCCTCCTCCTTTTCTTTTGCAGTGAGCACAAATTGGATCCACCTGGATGGGTTGGTACACAGTTTGAGGCAAGTAGGCTTTGCCCTTCCATGCCCTGACCTGGATGACCCAGGCTAGCCCGATCCTGTCAGATGTTGGAAGCTAAGCGGGGCTGGCAACGGTCAGTGCTTGGATGGGAGACCACCAAGAAAGCCCAGGGTTGCTACGCAGAGGCAGGCAATGGCAAACCACCTCTGTTGGTCTCTTGCCTTGAAAACCCTACGGGGTCGTCATAAGTCAGCTGTGACTTGACAGCTCTTCCCACCGTCATGCCCTTCATACATAGGCATGTTGCTGTTCCGCCCTGCCAGCATGGGAATGGCTGGTTGCTTAGGGCCTGAGCATGAACTCTGGGGATTTCCTTAAATCAGCACATGGAGAATTTTCCTTTTGCCCACCATATGCTGATACTTGGCATGTGGCATTATAAACAGACCTGATCTTCTGACCGGTTAGCCATAACTAGGATTTGGCAGGTATTTAAAGTATCCAATGCCAGGTTTTGGTTCCAAACCAATTTGATTGGGAGTTCTTTGTCTTCAGCGTTCAGATCTGTGGCGTCTTGGGGGGGGGGGAAGTGTCTATTAAGACTTCCTGTGTGTCAAGGTGATCTTGTTTGTTTGAATGCTGCTATTGTGGGCCCTCCATCATTTTTATTACGGATAAGGAATGTGTCATTTCTATAGCTCCTGAGCGATATTTGCTGAAAATTAACTTGGTTTAAAGCACTACATTTTCAGATTAGACATAAAGATTTCTATGGTCCTGTTCCTTCATTTTAACTGATAGCCCACTTTTATTCAAGACAACGATGGCTTGTCAGCTTTTATAATCTGAACACTGGGGTCTTTTAAAAAGAAGTCACCTGGGGAACAGCGGGCACCTCCAATTTCCTGAGTCTAAAGCCTCCTTAAGCATTCAGGCTGAAATGCTGCCAACAATTGTTCCCTTATCAAAATTCATTTTTCCACCCCAACCCTTTAAAATATCTGTGGCCAACGTTTCTTGCATGCAAGCTATTATTTGACTCTTCTTGTTAATGAAGAAGAAAAGTACGATTATCTGGTAGCAATGTGTGCTGGAAACTGTATTGTATTGAGGATTTTCTGATGACGCTTCTGGAGGTGATTGGGTGAGGTTTTATGATGTCACGGAATGCACATGAGTGGTCTAAATGATGTGGAAACAGTCCCTATCTGCTCACACATGCAACACGTGGCTCAGTGGTAGAGCATCTGCTTGGCATGCAGAAGGTCCCAGGTTCAATCCCTGGCATCTCCAGTTAAAGGGACTAGGCAAGTAGGTGATGGGAAAGATCTCTGCCTGAGACCCTGGAGAGCCGCTGCCAGTCTGAGTAGACAATACTGACTTTGATGGACCAAGGGGAGAGGCTGTGGCTCAGTGGTAGAGCATCTGCTTGGCATGCAGAAGGTCCCAGTTTCAATCCCCGGCTTCTCCAGTTAAAGGGACTAGGCAAGTAGGTGATGGGAAAGACCTCTGCCTGAGACTCTGGAGAGCCACTGCCGGTCTGAGTAGACAATACTGAAGTTGTTGGACCGAGGGTCTGATTCAGTATAAGGCACCTTCATGTGTTCACACAAGCAAAGGGACGGAAAAAAGACTCATTTGTGTTGATGCAAAAAGCGGTTGCTGTTATGGGAGAGGGCTGGTTTGCAGCTGGGCATTTTCACACACACTGAATAATGTACTTTCAATCCACTTTCAATGCACATCACAACCGGCTTTTACTGTGCGAAGTGGCAAAATCCACTTGCAAAGGATCGCTAAAATGCATCAAAAGTGTATTAAAAGTGCATCGTTCAGCCTGTGTGAAAATGCCTCAGCTCTTAAAATTATGCCTCTGCCCCCCATTCCCCCCCCAAATTTGGTTGTCCTGCTCTGAACTACTTACCCAAAGCTCCCAGATAGATGACAATTTTATGCGACTAGATTAAAAAAACAACAACATTTTTATCCCCCCCGCCACAAACAGTTTAATGTTTGCATTAGCGTCTTTTTAGATAACAGATGTCTTGCCTCTCTGATAGCATGCCGTTTTAAATGTATACATACTGTGCCCACATTTCTTTTTGATCTGCACTTACATTTTCATTGGCTTTTAGACGTTGCCGGGCTGAAGGCTGCCGGTGTTTTCCATCTCGAGAAATGTCTGCTGAATGGGGAGATTTTCAGATTTTGGTCTCTCCACCCCCACCCCAAACCCTGTTCCGAATTCAGAGAGGTTCTCCCAAAGCAGGTGGCAGATTGGAAAGGGAAAGGCAGAGAAAGTCTCCGGGGAATGCGTTTAAGCGAAGTGATGCCGTAAATAGGACGAGTGTCAGCATTTGGGGTAATGTCTTGATATGTGTCGCCATGAATTATATATAATTTCCAGATTTATCATATCTTCCTCCGATAAGGGACATTGCTTCTCTGAGTGAGTTTCCTGCAAAGCTTAGAAGATTTACTGGTGCATTGCAATTCCTTATAGTGGAGGTTCGAACTTTAGAAACTTGAGATAAGAACTATAAATCTGGTCTGGTGTGTGTGTGTGTTTGTGTGTTTTTTAAACCCGCAAAACCTTATTTCTCCGGATGTGTGTTTGTTGACAGTGCCGAACACTGCAGAGCAGAGGAATCCCACATTTTCTGTGGGGTGAAGGCGCCATGACAATATTTAGCGGCGATTGTAGTGGGGCGACCAATGGTCTTCGTTGCGATGGTCGCACCCAAGTGGCTAAGGCAGATTTAAAGGCGGTGGGTTCACCATCATGGGGGTGTTCCCTAGTGGTAAAACAGAAGGGGAAAGATGTATCCGGCCCAGCTGTAGGGATGATGGTGCTTCATAGGAATATCTTACAGCTAAGCCTAGTAAAAGGAGCCCCGTGGCGCCGAGTGGTAAGATGCAGTCCTAGCTCTGCTCACAACCCGAGTTCGATCCCAACAGAAGTCAGTTTCAGGTAGCCGGCTCAAGGTCGACTCAGCCTCCTATCCTTCCGAGGTTGGTAAAATGAGGACCCGGCTTGCTGGGGGTAAAGGGAAGATGACTGGGGAAGGCACTGGCAAACCACCCCGTAAACAAAGTCTGCCTAGTAAACGTCAGGATGTGACGTCACCCCTTGGGTCAGGAATGACCCGGTGTTTGCACAGGGGATTACCTTTACAGGGGACTACCTTTACCTTTTTAAGCCTAGTGAAACAGTCACACACTCATTCTGCGTGGCAGTTCTTTGTGGAATAGCAGCCAACCTGTTATTAGATGCCAGGTTCCATGTCATGGCTTTTGGTGCAGGCCCACACGGAGTATTGGGCACGCTCCATATCCAGCGTGAGCCATCCAGGGTATGTGTTTGTGCGGTGTCAAGCCATAGTTGACTTATGGCGACCCCGTAGGGTTTTCAAGTCAAGTGACGTTCGGAGGTGGTTGGCCATTGCCTGCCTCTGAGTGGGCTGAGAGAGTTCTGAGAGAACTGTGACTGGCCCAAGGTCACCCAGCGGGCTTCATGTGGAGGAGTGGGGAATCGAACCCGGTTCTCCAGATTAGAGTCCGGTGCCCTTAACCACTACACCACAATCCAGGGTATACGTGGGAGGAAAGTGACTAAGACCAGGAAAAAAAAACTTGGATGATTAACAGTGCCCCACTAATAGGGTTGCCAACCTCCAGATGGCGGCTGGAGATCTCCTGGAATTACAACTGGTCTCCAGATGACAGGAATCAGTTCCCCTGGAGAAAATGGCGGACTGTATGGCATTATACCCTGCTGAGGTCCCTCCCCTTGCCAAACTCCATCCTCCTCAGGCTCCATCCCCAAATCTCCAGTATTTCCCAACCCAGAGCTGGCATCTCTCCATCCTAAGCAGAGTTACACCCTTCTAAGCTCATTGAAGTCAGGGAAGGATATAATTCTGTTTAGGAAGCCTCTGTTTAGTATCACATTGGAATACCAGCCTCTAAGATTCCTGTTCCTTTGGAGGGCATCTAAGATGATGATGATGCTGAAGAAGAAGGAGAAGAGCTGGTTTTTATATGCCAACTTTCTCTACCACTTAAGGAAGAATCAAACCGGCTTACAATCATCTTCCCCTTCCCACAACAGACACCCTGTGAGGTAGGTGGGGCTGAGAGAGTGTGACTAGCCCAAGGTCACCAAGCTGGCTTCGTGCAGAGGAGTGGGGAAACAAACCCAGTTCACCAGATTAGCCTCCGCCGCTCACGTGGAGGAGCGGTGAATCAAGCCCGGTTCTCCAGATCAGAGTCCACCGCTCCTAACCACCGCTCTTAACCTCTGCACCACGCTGGCTCTCAAGCATATTTTACGTATACTGTATCTTTCAACAGGTGGTTATAGATGATATTTAGAGTCACCTCTAACTCTCTGGAGCTGGGATTGCCATGGGTGCTATGACACTGATTTGATTCACTGGTTTGAATAGGAAAATGTTACATGTTTTGAAAACCCAGCACTGTTTTCCCGTCTTGAAGAGTGGTGATTCTTGTCAGAGGCTGCAATTCAGTGACTTGGCAGCCACGGTTCCTGTAGGTAGCACAAGACAATTCTTTCTATAATAAGAAGACCAAACTATAGCAATTAGTGCTATTAAGAATATGCATTGGAAACATACAAAGAACAAAATTCTGGAGCAAAAAAGTATCACATAGGTAATTAAGGCCCCAACTTGCAATAAGGGCTTTACAATACAAATATGAGCCCAAATTCTCAATCCTTATTCAATCTACATAAATAATTTCATAAAGTGCATGAGTGAATCACGGGAACAATACTCAGTCCTTATAGAGTCCACATGAATAATTTCATAAAGTGCATCAGTAGGTCGCAAAAGCAAGATGAAGGGCAATGGAAATCCGGTATAATTCCATTTCGTGCAGTCTTTTTCAAGACTTCAATCTTTTTGTGCACTATTCAGTCAATGCACATAGGAGTGTACCCTTTCCTTGTATCTGGACGGCAAAGTAAGACGTCTTCTTGGTCTTCTTATCATAGAAAGAATTGTCTTGTGCTACCTTCTTGATCTCCACACTCCTACTTAGCACTTGCAAGCCGTTTTTTGATTACGGTTCCTGTAGGTGGCAGCTCCTTCCTGTGGTATCTTTTTGCTCGAGTACTTGTTTGCTTCGTTCTTTCCCTGACTTGATTAGGAAATTAATGATCAGCCAGTTTCTCTCTGTCTGTGGCCTTCTTGGGAAGTTGCAGGTGGTGGTGGTGGGGCATTGGTGGGTCAACGGTGAGTTGCTCAAGAGTTTAATCCCCCCCACCGTGCCAGTTTTTCACCTAGTTGGCTTTGTTAATTTTGAGAATTAAGGCTGTTCTCTGCAAATGTAGAAAAAGAAGAGTTGGTTTTTATATGCCAACTTTCTCTACCACTTAAGGGAGACTCAAACCGGCTTACAGTCACCTTCCCTTCCCCAAAACGGACACCCTGTGAGGTAGGTGGGGCTGAGAGAATGTGACTTGCCCAAAGTCACCCAGCTGGCTTCATGTGGAGGAGTGGGGAATCAAACCCGGTTCTCCAGATCAGAGTCCACCGCTCCAAAACCACCACTCTTAACCAGTACACCAAACTGGCTCTCTGCATTAGATCTCTGCATTCTCCCCCCCTCATCGGTTTAATTAATTAGGTTTCATTCTCCTCTCAAGCTGTTCGGCTTCTTGTGAAGCTCAAAGGGAGAGATGGAGGTCTGATGGATCTTTGTCCCTGACAAAGGGAGTTTTGACTCACACAAGCTTTTACCCTGGAAAAAATGGATTGGGTTGAATAGGGACCTGGGATTGAATAGGGATCTGGGATTCCTGACTCATCACCAGTGCTGGTTTCTCCACGCCCACTACCCCTCTGCATATCACACCTAATCCAATCATGCCTGCTAATGTCATTTACTTGCTTTTGACATTTACAAGCTATTGCCGTTGGGTGTTCTAGTTCATTCTTCTCTACTAAAGGATAGATGGACTCACATTGTAGCTGTATCTGAAGAAGTGAGCTGTGGCTCACGAAAGCGCCTAGCCTACCAGAAATGTTGTTAGTCTTTAAGGTGCTACTGGACTCTTGCTCTTTTCTCGGGGGGTGGGAAAAATGTGTCGAACTCTAAGGTGGCCCCGGATGCCATTTTTGTCCTCACCCAACCGATAATCTTTTCCTTAAAGATAAGACCCGCTTTCCCTAAGTGAAAAAGGTGACCATCAGCCGAGCGGATGCTGCTTTAGACCGGATGATGCTTCAGGCAGACGTCTAAAATAAGATCTCTCCCTGTGGTATTTAAAGGCGCTTGCTGTGAAACGACCCCTTCAAATGTATAGGGAAGTGTGTGTACAGTTTTATTCTTCATGTTCAATTAGTGTCATGTGGTTTTGCCGGGCTGGGTTAGAGCCAATCTGCCACCTTGGCTGTAAATAGCTGAGGCTCTCGTGACGTCCTTGCCCTGCTCTGGCCAGCACACACTGCTCTAATCTCCCAAGGCATTGATTTCTCTGTTCCATCCTCCCTTTTTTCCCCCGCAACAATTCTCCTGGCCTCTTTGAAGGCCGACCCTGGCCACCCTGGAGTCCACAAAACATCATCCAGGACGGGTGTTTGTACAGCCTATTTCGTGCGATCTCTTTGCTAAATAATTTTTTTGATTAATTAAGTGCACATAATACTGGGGAGGGGCCGCGGCTCAGAGGTAGAGCATCTGCTTGGCATGCAGAAGGTCCCAGGTTCAATCCCCGGCATCTCTAGTTAAAGGGACTAGGCAAGTAGGTGATGTGAAAGACTCTGCCGGAGACCCCGGAGAGCCATGGGGAGGGGCCGCGGCTCAGAGGTAGAGCATCTGCTTGGCATGCAGAAGGTTCCAGGTTCAATCCCCGGCATCTCTAGTTAAAGGGACTAGGCAAGTAGGTGATTGGAAAGACCTCTGCCTGAGACCCTGGAGAGCCTCTGCTGGTCTGAGTAGACAGTACTGAAGCAGGTGATGTGAAAGACCTCTGATTAAGAGCCATGGGGAGGGGCTGTGGCTCAGTGGTAGAGCATCTGCTTGGCATGCAGAAGGTCCCAGGTTCAATCCCTGGCATCTCCAGTTAAAGGGACCAGGCAAGTACGTGATGTGAAAAACCTCTGCTTGAGACCCTGGAGAGCCACTGCTGGTCTGAGTAGACAATACTGACTTTGATGGACCAAAGGTCTGATTCAGTATAAGGCAGCTTCATGTGGGGAGGGGCTGTGGCTCAGCGGTAGAGCATCTGCTTGGCATGCAGAAGGCGCCAGGTTCTTGTTTTTTGGATTTCACTCTGAATCAGCACGGCTGCCTGCAACTTCTTTCTACTTTAAGAAAAAGTTTAAAGAGATCACTTGCAATGGGCAAAGCAGATTTGAAAGGGCATATGTTGGCATATTCACTCCTGATGTCGATTACCCGTGACAGTACTTCAGGGGTAAATACAGAACCCTGGAGGCAGCTAGTCTGTGTGAATATGGCCGCTCCCCGCATGCATCTGAGGCCTGTAGCAGTTTATATCTGAGACAACCCCATTCCTGGCACATTTTCTATTACTGCGGCCATCTGGTTTGTCACATCAGGGAGTTAACTGGGTGCTACGAGGCCTGGTATTTGTATCACTTGTGTTCTCATACTGAAGAATCCCCAAGTTTTTTTTCCATGGCTCAAAGTGAGGGTATATGATTCCCATCATAGAATCATTTATTCAGAGATGACGTCCGGCTTTGTTGACAAGTTTAAGGCTCAGAAAGAAGAAGAAGAAGAAGAAGGGGAAAAAGAAGGGGATGAAGGGGGAGAAGAAGAAGGTTGAAGAGGAAGAAGAAGGTGGAAGAAGGTGGAAAAGGAAGTAGCAATAGTAGTAGTGGTTTTATACTAGGGCACCAATATTGTTGTTCTTTCCTAAATTGTCATCCTTTCCTGGAAGATTGGAAGAGAGTTTCCCTTCTCTTAGCAGACTCCTCTCGGGAGATAACCATCCAAGTAGCCAAATTTTGCCTCTGGCCTAGTAGGATTCGTAAATGGCTAATTGAAAACCTTTCCCCCATAGAAGATCTTTCCTCCTCTTCTTCAAATCATCCCTCCCAGAACCATCAACTTTTATTATTTGATTTTATTATCTTAACCTAACTTTGATTTTTATCCAGAGCTGATTTTGTATCGAAATGAAACTTGATTGATTGATACTAGGGCACCCAGCTTTTAGGGGTGCCAAATTAGATGGGCGTACATTGCTGTGTTTATGTTTTCACCATTCATTTCTACTGCGCCAAACTCACAATTCGTCTAGGGTACCAGAAAATTCTTCCCCCGGCCATGAGTAGGAATACTAAACATTAAAAAAAAAATCACTTGAATGTCAAAGACCATCATGTATTACAGTGTTTGTTGCTAATTGAGCTTAATGTATTATCTAATACAGTGGAGGGAAGCTGTGTTCTGTCATGGGTTTTTCGATCGATCAACTGTCATTTCAATTGCAGCCGAGTTCTAGTTGCTTGTTGGTGTCTGGTGGGGCACTGAGCTTTGCTCATTTATTTAGTTAAAAAAAATACGAACGTACCAGAGGAGTTTCCTGTGTTGATGGTAGGGTTGCCAGCTCCGGGTTGGGAAATACCTGGAGGTTTTTGGGGCGGAGGAGGGCAGGGTTTGGGGAGGGGAGGGACTTCAATGCCATGGAGTCCAATTGCCAAAGCGGTCATTTTCTACAAGGGAACTGATCTCTGTCACCTGGAGATCAGTTGCAATAGCGGGAGATCTCCAGCTACTACCTGGAGGCTGGCAACCCTACCAGCATGGTGTAGTGTTAAATGCACTGGGGTAGGATCTAGGAGACCCAGGCGCCTTTCAGCGGCAATTCTATTTAGGCAGGGTCTCAGCCCCTTATTCTGCTTGCTTATAAACCTTGGGTGGGGGACTCTAGTTAAGAGCAGAAGAACATAAGAAAGGCCATGCTGGATGAGACCAAGGCCCATCACGTCCAGCAGTCTGTTCACACAGTGGCCCAACCAGGTGCCTCTAGGAAGCCCCCAAACAAGACGACTGCAGCAGCACCGTCCTGCCTGTGCCCCACAGCACCTAACATAATAGGCATGCTCCTCTGATACTAGAGAGAATAGGTATGCAGCATGACTAGTATCCATTCTAACTAATAGCCATGAATACCCCTTTCCTCCATGAATATGTCCACTCCCCTCTTCAAGCCCTCCAAGTTGGTGGAAGGCTCGCTTGCAACGGAGGAAAGTGCTGCTGTTACCAGAACAGACCCTCAGGATCCACCCTAGGTTTTTGTGCAGTTCAACTTATGAGATATAATAAGGAGGTCCCAGGTTCAATCCCTGCCACCTTCAGTTCCAAGGACCAGGCCGTAGGTGATGTGAAAAGTTTCTGCCTGAGACCCCAGAGAACCGCTTCCAGACAGAGGCAAATTCTGGAAGAGTAACTGTGCTACTAAAGAGTTTTGTGTCATGGTCCCTCTTTTTTGGTGGTCTCTGTACACATGAGTGAGCGTATGATACCTGCTCTGGGGGAATCCTTATCTTTACCCCTATTACATATAAAAGGCATGCAAAAATGCTTGTGCCCTATATGCTCAGGCAGCCACTATCTTGAGATACCTGTCCCTGGTAAATTGCTCCATTTATTTTATACTTATCTGCCCTTTGAGGGTGACTATTTTAGAAGAAGAAGAGTTGGTTTTTATATGCTGACTTTCTCTGCCACTTAAGGAAGAATCAAAGTGGCTTACAGTCGCCTTCCCTTCCCCTCCAAACCACCGCTCTTAACCACTACATGTGCATGGATATGGTTCCCCTCCTTGAGTCTCTAGAAATTGCTCTTCCCTTTGACTCCAATGCGTAGGGTTGCCAACCTCCAGGTACTAGCTGGAGATCTCCTGCTATTACAGCTGACCTCCAGCCGATAGAGATCAGTTCACCTGGAGAAAATGGGCACTTCTGCAATTGGACTCTATGGCATTGAAGTCCCTCCCCTCTCCCAAACCCCGGCCTCTTCAGGCTCCATCCCCAAAAATCTCGAGGTATTTCCCAACCCAGAGCTGGCAACCTTACTAATGCATATGAAGATCAGTGCATGCACATGAACGCTGTGACATTCGAGACAAGAGCCCTTTTACTGATGCCTCTGGGCATGTCCAAGACTTAAGTACCTGGAAGCAGAGCAGAACAAGCTCAGCCAGGTCTTATTCAGCTGCCGCGAGCCACCTAGTAGGGTTTTCCCAACTTCCTTTGCTGTTCTCTTTTGTCTAGGCGCAAAGGGGCTGTGTGCCGCCACCCAATCCCTGCTTCTGATGTTTTATCATGCTGGGAAGCGCAGATAAAATTTGTCGAGGGAAATAATTCCATTCTGGTGTTACCGAAGGCTATATGTTAATAGGCTTGGAACAGAGCTCCCGTTTGCTTATTGGTTTATGAATTATCAAAGCAATGCTCCAAAAATAATCGCTGAGTCACAGGACTTCAAAAAAAATGATATCTCTGCTTATAATGATGTATAACAATAGGATATCAGTAAGATCTAAAACAGGCATGCACAATAACTTCAGATATATCCTGCTGTGGATATCATTGAAAGGTGTCAGAAGTCGCGTTCTGCCTGATGTGGAAACTGGAGAAGCCTCAGTTGCCGAGAGATGGTTATTTCTTATTTATAGAAAACATTTATTGGCTGTTTTTCCATTGGGAAAAAAAAAACCCTAGCAGCATTCAAAAACAAAATATGCCATGCTAGAAAGCATAAATACAACAACAGGGCAATGGAGATTCATAGATTTGGGCCTCTGATGTTGATGGTAATTGGAAGGCGGGCTGATAAGGGAGCTGGTGGTCCTTCATGCAGTCTTCCTGGGTGGCATCTTTCCCCTTCAACCACGAGCCCTGCAAGAACAGTGGCAGAAGCACCCGAGAGAGCTGAGAAGTAGGGTTGCCACCTCTGGGTTTGGAAATACCTGGAAATTTTGGGGGTGGAGCCTAAGGAGGACATAGTTTGGGGAGGGGAGGGACTTCAATGCCCTAGAGTCCAACGTCCAGAAAGGCCATTTTCTCCAGGGGAAAGATACCGGAATCCTGTTCTACCCAACTGGAATTAAGGACAACTATGGACATTATATGCATAATCCGTGAAAGAAAGACACTACAAGCCTATTGTTGATTTCTGTTGAATTTTATTATCTTAAAAATATTGCTTTGTTGTATATACAATTCTGTACATTAACTTTTGTTGGTTGAAAAGGCGCTATGAAGTAATAGTGCAACCTTATAGGATTATTATATATGTATAAAATATTGACATAAGTGAATTATTAGCCTACATCTGTGTTTTTGAATACTACCAGTTTACAGTTGAATTTACAATTTTTTTGAATGCCACCTGGAGGTTGGCAACCCTACTGAGAAGATATTCAAACACCATGGTCCTCCCTCAGCTACCAGGATCTCTTTTAGCCATTCTTCTAATGAGGGATGGGTCAGGAGCCGTGATCCACCTAGAGCAGCCATTCTTGTATTGCTTTAATCTACTGCAAATTGTCGTTTAATCAAATGGTGAGGGCACAGATCTCCAAAATGAATAAATAAATGGGAGACCAGCGGAAGATCTCTCAGTCCTTGTGCATTACTGGCTGTTGGTGAGAGGAGAGGGCATGTTCTATTTGTTCTTTACCCGCATACATTTGACTTTCTCGTTCCTAATTAATTCGGTTTTGTTCTCCTCTCGACCTGTTCAGCTTCTTGATCAGATGGGTAGGGTTGCCAGGTCCCTCTTCGCCACCGGTGGGAGGTTTTTGGGGCGGAGCCTGAGGAGGGCAGGGTTTGGGGAGGGGAGGGACTTCAATGCCATAGAGTCCAATGGCCAAAACGGCCATTTTTCTCCGGGTGATCTGTTCTCTATTGGCTGGAGATCAGTTGTAATAGCAGGAGATCTCCAGCTAGTCCCCGGAGGTTGGCAACCCTACTGATGGACCTGGGGAGGGGCTGTGGCTCAGTGGTAGAGCCTCTGCTTGGCATGCAGAAGTTCCCAGCTTCAATCCCCGGCAACTCCAGCTAAAAGGGACTAGGCAAGTAGGTGATGTGAAAGACCTTTCTCTGCCTGTGACCCTGGAGAGCTATGGAGAGGGGCAGTGGCTCAGTGGTAGAGCATCTGCTTGGCATGCAGAAGGTCCCAGGTTCAATCCCTGGCATCTCCAGTTAACGGCACTAGGCAAGTAGGTGATGTGAAAGACCTTTCTCTGCCTGAGACCTCGGAGAGCTGCTGCCGATCTGAGTAGACAATATTGACTTTGATGGACCAAGGGTCTGATTCAGTAGAAGGCAGCTTCATGTGTCCTTTTACTGAGCCGTCAGCGGGAAGTTACCACTGTTTGTGACAGGAAGGAATTGATACAGGGAACCAGGCAGGCCTTCAGATACCATCTCTTTTGGTGGGAGCGGCTGAGAACAACAGCGCTTGAGAAATTGTGCGCTTTCTCTGGCTTCTCATCTAGAGAAGCCTATTAACATTCCCCTGGATGTCAGAAGATTGACAGCAGACCTTAATGGGCTGAAATTCTTTCCAGGGTGCACGGCGAGCGAAGCGGAGCACGGCCCTCTTGCAATAAGGAAAGCGAGGCGGCCGCTGCGTTAGCTAGCGGGTAATGATCCTGCTTTCACCTAATTATCATATCGAGGCTATCACCGGGCCTGTTTTGCATGGTAGCGTGCCCGCACAATGTATGGGGGCCCTTGATTGAGTAATGATTTACACGACGCTATGGCTAGAAACTCATGATGGCAGCAATTTGGGAGCTGATCAGCGCAATTTGTTTGTGCTGAATTGATCATAATATTTGTATGCAATTTCTGCCCCCACCCCTGCTTTTTCATGGCTCTACCGGCACTGTTATTTCCTCTCAGTTCCATAACAATGTCTGGCATGCAAAGATCAAGCAGAGAATGGACTAGCAGGGAATGGGCATCTTTGTAGGGTAGGTTGCTGTGGGTTGGGGAATACCTGGAGATTTTGGGGGAGTCTTCTTCTCCTTCTCCTTCTCCTTCTCCTTCTCCTCCTTCTCCTTCTCCTCCTTCTCCTTCTCCTTCTCCTCCTCCTCCTCCTCCTCCTCCTCCTCCTCCTCCTCCTCCTCCTTCTCCTTCTCCTTCTCCTTCTCCTTCTCCTTCTCCTTCTCCTTCTTCTCCTTCTCCTTCTCCTTCTCCTTCTCCTTCTCCTTCTCCTTCTCCTTCTCCTTCTCCTTCTTCTCCTCCTCCTCCTCCTCCTCCTCCTCCTTCTCCTTCTCCTTCTCCTCCTCCTCCTCCTTCTCCTTCTCCTTCTCCTCCTCCTCCTTCTCCTCCTCCTCCTTCTCCTTCTCCTCCTCCTCCTCCTCCTCCTCTTCCTCTTCCTCTTCCTCTTCCTCTTCCTCTTCCTCTTCCTCTTCCTCCTCCTCCTCCTTTTCCTTCTCCTCCTCCTCCCCCTTCTCCTCCTTCTCCTTTAAGCCTTACTATCTGGTTTGAGGTTTGCCACCAGTTTTATCACTGCCTATGAGGGTGGTCTGCCCATTTTTCTTCCCTTTTAATTTTTTTTTTAAAAATCTGGCAGAGGTCATTAAAAACACACAGAGAGACACTTCACCCATCATAGCCCTGGTTTGCTTCTAAGCGCGCTGAACTTTAGTCCGAAACAGAAATAGTATCTCTGAACTTGCATCCGCTTCGCCAGCATCATTGTTCATCTTGAGGCTCTCTGACTGCCTTCACATCTCCTGCTGTTTATGCAGCAAGAGGCTGTGAATCATCTTCTAAAAATGAGCCAGATGCATTTTCTGTTCTCACAAGAGCAGATTGTTTGCTGTTGATGATCACCCAAGTAAGCCTTTCTATTTAAGTATGCTGCCAGAGTCCTGAAGTGGAAGCAGGTGAAGAGGCACCGATACAATCCCTTTCCAGACATTCATGTGTACCAAGAGCCTACTGTCTATGTAGAATGGGTACCACGTTACCTACAATCCTCCTGGTAATCTGCATGGCCACTATGATGTGGGAATAGGGGCAATGCGTGCATTTGCCATGTGCGTGCAAGCCTCAGTAGGCATCAGTGCAAACCCTGAAAAGCCCAGTAGTCATACTGAATGCTGTATGTTTCAATCATACTGAAGCTGTATGTGTCTGGTAAATATGCCCTGGGTCCATGTTCTCACAACATGGTGACTGATGAACTTGCCATCTGGCCACCCCCAGCCCCAATCTCCCACCCTCAAGAAACTGCGGAGGAAAAAATGGCCTCCATAGTAATGCTCTAGGAATTTCCCCTTGCCTCTATGCTTTTTATCATAGAGACTGGGAAAATTCCTAGAGCATCGCCTGGCTGGAAGTGACATCACATCCTCCCCAGCTCCCCTTTCCCCAGGCACCGCCCTCAAAACCTCCCAGCATTTGCCGAGGCAACGTTGGGAACTGTAGTAACCACGCACATTGTGATGATCACATGTAGCGTGAGCTCCCATTATAGGACGCTGGAAGGCTTCTGGTAGTCTTGACTGTAACATCTGAAAACCAACTGGCTTTCCCTTGATATGTGCTGGCCTTCTCCCTAGAGTTGCCCGCTGAGTGATGTCATCACATTGGGGTGACGCTCTAGGTGCCGCTCCAAAACTCTATGTTGATGCCTTTCCCCTCACCCCAGATTTGTTCCCACTTTCCTGCTAAGCAGCAGCAGGAGTAGCAGGGCCCTGGGTGTGTGTGTGTGTGGGTCTCCTGATATAGTGGGAGACCTGGCTCCTCTGTTTCTCCCCCCAACCCCTTTCCCTTCGTTATGTTTCTGCAGTTCGTCCCAAATACCCACTTCCAGTTCTACAATATGGGAAGATCAGGTATCTCACAAGACAGATATCAACCTATCTAACTGCACCCCCTAACTACCCATATGGGGAAAAAAATGGCTTGAGCATCCTGTAGGAGTAGGGTTGCCAGCCTCCAGGTGGTGGCTGGAGATCCCCTGCTATTACAACTGATCTCCAGCCAATAGAGATCAGTTCCCCTGGAGAAAAATGGCTGCTTTGGCCATTGGACTCTATGGCATTGAAGTCCCTCCCCTCCCCAAACCCCGCCCTCCTCAGGCTCTGCCCCCAAAATCTCCAGGTATTTTCCAACCCAGAGCTGGCAACCCTATGTAGGAGGCATGGAATATTGAGGGCAGTTGAGCATCAAAGAAGAATAAGGCAAGAGGGTAGGGTTGCCAACCTTTAGGTACTAACTGGAGATCTCCTGCTATTACAACTGATCTCCAGCCGATAGAGATCAGTTCCCCTGGAGAAAATGGCCACTTGGGCAATTAGACTCTATGGCATTGAAGTCCCTCCCCTCCCCAAATCCTGCCCTCCTTAAGCTCTGCCCCCAAAACCTCCCGCCGGTGGTGAAGAGGGACCTGGCAACCCTACAAGAGGGTGGGGAAATCAGCGTTTTTAAGCCTCTAAAAGCTTTATAGGATAGCATTAGAAGACATCAGGCAAGGGGAGGGTTAGGGTTATGCCCCCATCCTATGACTCCAGAAGGGCCCCCAACCCGTCAAACTATCATAATAAGACTAGTGAAAAGCAACCTGTTCAGGCAACCCGTCATAAATGCCTACATCGCACTGAAGCGTGTGTAAACATTACTGATAAGAAATAGGAACGCCATTTCTAGACTTGTCCCCTTCCCGGCAAATACAATATGTACAACGTGGCCTGCACCGAATGTCTGTCTGTGCGGCTGAAGTTTGCATCGGCTCCCATTCGGGGCACATGACTCATTCGCCGCTTCCTCCTGTGTAAACGGCTCTACCATTTATAGCACACGGAGCGCCATCGTGTCCTGGTACGTTAAATTACATACCTGCCCTCCGCAAAATACATGTTTTGGAAACTGGCTGTCAGTTGTCCAAGAAGATTTTACTTTATGGTTTGGAAATGGTTTGTGTTTTTTTGCTGTGTAGAATACCAGTGCTGTGAATCTCTCTCTCTCTCTCTCTCTCTCTCTCTCTCTCTCTCTCTGGATAGCTTAATCTGCATTAAAGCACTAGAATGTCAAGATTTTCATAAAATATTGCACAGCTACCCAATAGAAATTACTGAAGAGCCGGCATCCTGATAGCTTGTCCTCTGCAGACAGTCTTAAAGGACTTTCCGCAGACTCTGCTCTGACTAGTTTAGAAGTCTTGCTATTATAACTTCTTTTGCATGGAATATATTATCGCTCGAACAACATTTTTCATTCTGTCAATTCAAAAATGGCCTCTTCGCTCCCTCCCCTCTGGCTGCAACGGAAAAAAGTAATCTCGGCTTCACCTTTCTGGGATGCAATTCAAGAGAGGGTTGTCGGGTCTAAAGAAGAGCTTCTGTTTTAAGCTTGTGACTTTGCAAGCCAGTGGCCGATGGAGCGAGTCTCCAGGATCAACACGGTAATTTACTGATCAGGAAGAAATTGGGCCGTTGACGGGACACGCCCTGTCTTTCCTGCAAAGCGGATTCAAGGCGCCATTTTCCGGGACAGCTTGAGAAGAGCAGATGCGCAGGACAGTCAGAAATTATAAATGTAACATTTGCATACGTGTGATAAAACGTCGCGGAGTGGGCTTTGCTGATTGAGGTCTTCGGAGGGCACAGAAGATAGCAATAAATGAGTTGCTGGAATAAGTCAACTGCCGTCAAGGCGAAGTCTGAGAAGCAACACGAAGACCCTAATCAGATTTCCCGTTGTAACCTTCCCCTTTAAAAAAAAAAAAAAACTTTGCCAGATAGAAATTTGAAAATAGAACTGCTTACATAATTTAAAAGAAACGTGAATCCAAAGGTAGAAATGAGAAACCGGAGGCTGGAATTAAGCAGTGGAAGTACATAATTTGCATTGCAACCCAGGTAGAAGAATCGTCGTCATCATCATCATCATCATCATCATCATCATCATCATCATCATCATCTATCTGGTTTACAATCACCTTCCCTTCCCCTCCCCACAACAGACACCCTGTGAGGTAGGTGGGGCTGAGAGAGCTGTTTCTAGCCCAAGGTCCCCCAGCTGGCTTCATGTGTCAGAGTGGGGAAACCAACTCGGTTCACCAGATTAGCCTCCACCGCTCATGTGGAGCAGAGGGGAATCAAACCCGGTTCTCTAGCTCAGACTCCACCGCTCCAAACCACCGCTCTTATCCACTACACCACGCTGGTTGGTGCTGTGTTTCTTGGGTGAGGACCAGCTTTCAGGACAAGTAGATTTTGCTCCTCGGGTGGCCTGAGTCTCTCCAACAGCTTGCCAACCAACGTGTCCATCGCTGAGCAAATTAGAGAAGGGCAGATATTAAGTATATGCTCAGTTGGTCTGATGTACAAAAGGAAACACTTCTTTACTCATCGTGTAAGTAAATTGTCAGATTCAATGCTGGTGGACATAGTGTTGGTCACTGGCATAGATGGGTTTAAGGGGGAGGACTGGGCAGATTCATGGAGGATAGGTCCATCAAGGGCTACTAGCCATGGTGGCTAAACCATAGTCAGAGTGGGAAAACCTCTCAATACCACTGTTAGGTAGTAGCATCGGGGAAGGCTAGCCTGGGCCATCCAGGTTCTACCTAGCTACCTAGCTATGCTGAATTACCACCCCTGCTGTTGTGGAGAGCCAGCGTGGTGTAGTGGCGAAGAGCGGCAGGCTCTAATCTGGAGAACCGGGTTTGAGTCCCCACTCCTCCACATGAGCGGCGGATGCAAATCCGGGGATCCGGGTTGTTTCCCCCACTCCTACACAGGGAGCCTACACAGTTTCTCTCCAAACTCTCTCAGCCTCACCTTCCTCACAAGGTGCCTGTTGTGGGGAGGGGAAGGAAAGGTGCTTGTGAGCCTCTTTGAGACTCCTTAAAGGCAGAGAAAATTGGGATATAAACACCAACTCCTCCTCCTCCTCTTCTTCTTCCTCCTCCTCTTCTTCTTCCTCCTCCTCTTCTTCTACCACCACCACCACATCTCACTGACAGATTCAGCGTGTGTTAGTAGACTAGTCGTTCTTCAAGGTGAAGGTTCTTTCCTGGAGTCTCCAAAAGTTAATTGAATTGCATTTTATTTATTTATTTTGAGGAAACAACAAGGTACAGACAAAGAATATCAAACAGCAGAAGGCCACAGATTGGAATATCAAAATCTGCAAAAGTTGTGATAGCTCTAATGATTGAACCACATTTTCAAAGAACTCTTCTTCTTTCTCGCCAGGGCTGTGCTTGCGGAGCTGTATAAGCCCTCTTTTCAGTTATAAATTGGTTATTGTTAGCAAGCAGAAATTCAATTTTCTGTTGATTTGACCAAAAAAAAAAAAAGAAATATCAGCAAGAAGTTGTTTAAAGGTATCTGTGTCTTATTTCTTTGTAAATAGGACAGCTCGGAAAGCAATGGGCTAAGTCCTCCACTGCAGCCTCCCCACAAGTACACAGCCTGAAATTAAATGGTACATCTTTTAAAACAACCATCTAAAACTGCTGAGGGCGTTTTTTGAAATCTTTGCAAGGTCAGAGCCCTTCTGATGGGAAACTTGGCGAATTCTGTTAAATAGCTCTCGTAGCCGTGATTGAATTTCAATATTGTCAGTCTTTTAAACAGCTAGGAAAAATCCTCCTCGTGAGCTGAATGAATACTGGGACCGGAGGCAAAGTCTAGATAATTTGTCTGCTTTCACGGAAAGGATTTTAATCCAATAATTTTTTTTAAAAAAATACAAGAATGGATTTCCAAAACTTTAGGGGGCAAATCTGTTTCCGAATGATGGAAGAAGAACCGCAGAGCTGTTAAGGGACACGGATGACGGCTCTAAGAATCCTATTCTGAGTCCTTTCCACTTCTGTGCTATTAGAGTGACCTCAAATTTCTGATCCACATACGATCTGAGGATACAATTTAGCCTTGTCCGTTTGAGAACAGGATAAAATTTGTCTTCCCCTTATTATTCTTACAGCATGTGCAGGTTCCATTGATTTGTCCGCTCTGCCTTCAGTTTAGAGGTGAATTTTCCAGCCACAAGTATCAGAAAAGTGATTTCCCGGATAGCAATAGGATTTAACCTGCTTAGTTTATGGAACCACGGACGTTGCCACGTGTTGTCTCCTGCTGAAAAGCACCATCTTGGTGTTTTTGTAGTTAGCAATTTTTCTTTGCCCTGACCTGGATGGCCCAGGCTAGCCTGATCTTGTCAGATCTCAGAAGCTAAGCAGGGTCAGCCCTGGTTAGTATTTGGATGGGAGACCACCAATGAAGACCAGGGTTGCTGTGCAGAAGAAGGCACTGGCAAACCACCTCTGTTAGTCTCTTGCCATGAAAACCCCCCAAAAAGGGGTTGCCATAAGTTGGCTGAGACTTGACGGCACTTCACACACACACACACACACAATTTTTCTTTACAACAGATATCAATTGCTCAATCAAATTGATTGATTGGTTTACAATAGGTATCCAGAATCATCAGCAGGCAATGCAAACCCACTTTGATTCCCCACTCCTCCACATGAGCGCGGAGGCTAATCTAGTGAACCGGGTTGGTTTTCCACTCCTCCGCATGAAGCCTGATGGGTGACCTTGGGCTAGTCACTGTTCTTTCCGAACTCTCTCGGCCCCACCTACCTCACAAGGAGTCTGTTTGTGGGGAGAGGAAGGGAAGGTGATTGCAAGCTGCTTTGAGACTCCTTAAAGAAGGGGGAAAAGTGGGGTATTAAAAAACCAGCTCTTCTTCATTTAAGAGAACAGATCTGTGATTATTATTTTTTAAAACATTGAATAGAAAGACAGCATCAGAGTCTTCTAAATAAAAACTTCCTAACAATTTATTTTGCATGAAGTTTAGTCGCTATCATCAGTTACCCAATGGGCTGATAATTGTGCAGTTTTCATTATCTGTTTTGTACATGGGGTTAACTACGCCGGTATTACAACTTTGACAGTGGAATAAATAGAGTTGAAAAATTTGGAACCCTACCATGGTGAATAGTTTTTGAAAAGTTCAAAAAAGGGTTTTGGTATCAACTGTAGCTTTATTGCAAGCAACGGAAGCCATTACAGTGCAATCCCAAGAAGAATTTCCTGGAGGAGCCCCATTGAACAGACCTCTGAGTAGACTTGTTTAGGATTGTTCTCTCAGCTCCATTGAAACTCCATTGAAACTCCATTTTATCCATCGAAACTAGCGACTGGCAGACCAATCCTATTCAGTTACTCCAGTCGAGGCCTATTGAAGTCAATTGGTTTAGACTGGAGTAACTTTGCATAGGACTGCATCGTGAGGATCAACAGTCAATCTACAAGTTCAGAGTTTGGCTGGGGAGATGATTCGGTAGATGTGTGTGTATGTTAAGTGCCGTCAAGTTGCTACCGACTCATGGCGACCCTATGAATCAAAGTCCTCCAAAATGTCCTATCTTTGACAGCCTCGCTCAGACCTTGCAAACTGAGGGCTGTGGCTTCCTTTATTGAGTCAATCCATCTCTTGTTGGGTCTTCCTCTTTTCCTGCTGCCCTCAGCTTTTCCTACCATGGCTGTCTTTTCTAGTGACTCTTGTCTTCTCATAATGTGAGAAGATACTCCTTCTAAACTACAGGAGTCACAAAATCTATTTTGATAAGTGCTTCTAACTTCAAAGCTTAGATTTAGGAAGATGTATATCGGTGGCACATATACTAATATTAGCAAGTATGAAACTGATTTTCCAATGGATCGCATGTACCTGCTTCAGTTGTATTGATAATTTCAATAATTCACAATTGGCCTTTAAACTGGAATTTACAAAGAGCGCCAGACTCTCAAATGGCTTGCCCTTTTCTTACAATCTGGTGGCTGGAGGCAGCAAAGCCAGGGAGAAACCTTTTCTATCAAAGGATAGAAAGGATAATTCTACCTGTGTGCAGGAAATCCGAGTTTCCTGCACATACACAGTATTATATTTTTCCCCAATAGATCAAAGTCAATTCTTTTAGAGGGAAACCAATGAAACATTTACCACGATAAGGTGGATATTTCATAACTAGTTAGAACTCCAAGTGAGGCAAAAAAAAAGTTAGTCCCTGAGAATTTAGATGGCTCCTTTCTCAGAGAGAAGGCTTGTTAAAAGGTTAACGCAGTATTAGATATATGAGGTTCCTTTACAACTTATTTGATTATATAAATGAATGAAATATTTTCTAAATAAAATGCCTCCCATGCCGCGTGAGCTAAACCTCCTTGAAGAGGTTGCAGCGTTTTGGTCAGGTTTGGTTTTGGAATTCAGCTGGCCAGACTGAAACTTTCTAACTGCCCTACTGCCATATAATGCTCGAATACCTATTTATTTCATTAAAAATATGAGATTTGGGGTCAGGCTGAAGGGCTAATTTGAAACTGCATGAAGATGGAATCATGTCTTAGAAACAGATGGTATTTGTCAAATAAGTCACATTCCTCCCATAATGCATCTGTTCTCCTTCCCAATCCCTTCCAAATGAATACTCTACCACCTACAGCTGAATCTTAATAATATATCTATTAGAGATAGAATCTAGAGGGAATTTGGTGAAAAACTTCACATTTAATGAGACGGCACAGTGTAAACTTCAGGCGGTTTTGTTAGTGGGTAACGTACTAGAAGTTAAATTTTGGAACTGAGAACAGGCGCATGTTCGGTGGCAGTGGGGAAAGTGTAGCCACCCGGAACTAGTTGGTTTAGCCTTGTAGGGGCAGGGACAGAGAAAAGAGGTTGGCAACAGAAACAGAGAGAGAGAGGCTGTTGGAGAGTGGTAAGCTGCAGGACTGCTGTCAAAAGCTCTGCTCACGACCTGAGTTCGATCCCGACGGAAGTCGGTTTCGGGTAGCCGGCTCGAGGTCGACTCAGCCTTCTGTCCTTCTGAGGTCGGTCAAATGAGGACCCAGCTTGCTTGGGGTAAAGGGAAGATGACTGGGGAAGGCAACGGCAAACTACCCCGTAAATAAAGTCTGCCTAGTAAACATCGGGATGTGACGTCACCCCATGGGTCAGGAATGACCCGGTGCTTGCACCTTTACCTTTACTATTTTGATCTTGACTGTGGCTCGCATGGAAAGTGGACTTCAGCATCCCCCTTCTGGCACCATTTTCACAAACAGGAAACCCCAGTTAAGATGCTATGATCTCTGTGGCCCCGCTTGCAGATGTCAGGTGGGTGGCTACCAGAGTCAGGGCTTTTTCAGTGGTGGTCCCTCGCCTTTGCAATGCCCTTCCCCTCTAGGCTCACCTAGTGCCTGTTTTTTACCTAGGCTTTTAATTACCCCCCCTTTCCCAGCTATTTTATGGTCTTCTCTGAGCTTGAGGGCAGTTTTATCAATATCCTTTTAGACTGCTGGGTTTTTTTTGCCGCTTTTATGCCTTGATATATTATTAACCTTGGTTTTTATCTTTTTTAAAACAGAGTTGGTTTTTATATGCCGACTTTCTTTACCACTTAAGGGAGACTCAAACCGGCTTACAATCACCTTCCCTTCTCCTCCCCAAGACAGACACCCTGTGAGGTAGGTGAGGCTGAGAGAGCTGTGACTAACCCAAGGTCACCCAGCTGGCGTCATGTGGAGGAGTGGGGAAACCAACCCGGTTCACCAGATTAGCCTCCGCCGCTCACGTGGAGGAGTGGGGAATCAAACCCGGTTCTCCAGATCAGACTCCACCGTGCCAAACCACTGTTGTTAACCACTGCACCACGCCGGCTGTCAGCATGGTGTAGTGGTTAAGCTCATAATAGGGTTGCCAATTCTGGGTTGGGCAATACTTGGAAATTTGGAGGGGGGGAGCCTGGGGAAGGCAGGATTTGGGGAGCTAAAAGACCCCTAGCTGGGTATAATGCCATAGAGTCCGTCCTCCAAAGCAGTCCAGTTCCTCTAGATGAACTGATCTGTGTAATTTGGAGATCCGTTGCTATTTCAGGAGATCTTCAAGCCCCAACTGGACGTTACTAACCCTAGCTCACAATGAAACAAATGTTGTTAGTCTTTCAGGTGCCACCGGACTCCTGTTTTGGTTTGCTCAGTTTCCCCCTGTTATCACAGCGAAGGACGACGTTACCTTTTCTTAAACCAAGGTCTCATTAGAGACTCTCCCGTTTCTCCCACCCCCCTCCTCTCCGTCCTCCTTTCGGCACACATTTGCTCATACCTGTGTGGAGCGGCAGGTGGTAATAAATATTCAGCGAGAGCTTTTCAAGCGGTTGCAGCCAAGTGAGTGCTGGTACCCTCCAGATGGGAAGATCATTGCATCTCGCCTTCGCCTCGGCAAAGGCCTTGGCAGTTCGTCAGCCAGGCCTCCTGGGGGGAGCAGGTGTCTTTGGTCTGACAAGGCTGCGTTTTATTCTTGGCTACTTGAAGTGGGGTTGTGGCCGGTGGCGGATCAAGGCAGGCTTGGTCCCTTGCTTCGTTCATGGGTTTTTTTAAGAGGCGGCAAAGCTTGTATAAGGGCTTTTTGCTAATGATCTGGGGAAGAGGGAGAGCGATGACATGTGAAACTAATTACCTGTTTACTAGTGTCACGACAATTCAGGCGTCCGCCGTGACGGGAACCAAGGGCGAACCCATCCTCGTTCTTGTCGTCTCGGTTTCCGCCCCCTGGAAGGGAGGGCATGCGTGTGAATCGCTTGCCGAGAAGGGCTCCCCCCCCTCCCCAAAATCGTTTAACCATTATGGCCTGGATTTGAATTCACCGAGGGTATTGGAGAGTTAGGGATTAGCCTTGTTTACATGCATGGTGCGTCGCCGGAGGAGCGACCTGCTTTCGCACAGTGGCATAAACTGGACTCCCAGCAGAAGAGTTAATTACAAGCAAGCTAATGTTTTCTATCGTCAGGTGCGGGATGCATCAAAAGCGTTATTAATGCCGAAGTGGTAGCCTTGCTTGCTAAAATCAAATAAAGTCTCCAGACTTTCATTATCGGAATTTGATTGCTGGCGCTTGCAGAGATCTCAGATTTTCAAGAGACGACCCCGACGCAGTAAACAAGCAATGAAATGCAGGGCCCAGCGCTGAGGTCTGTTTTTCAGTTCCTTTGGGCAATGCTTTTCATGAGGTTCCTGGGAGGGATATAGCTACTGACCTAAGAACATCTCAGCTAGACTATTGTAACGAACTCTGCCCAGGGCCGTCTCCTGCAGATAGCTTGGGAACTTCAGCAGATCCTGGATACGGATGCGTGAACACATGAACACACGAAGCTGCCTTATACTGAATCAGACTCTTGATCCATCAAAGCCAGTATTGTCTACTCAGACCGGCAGCGGCTCTCCAGGGTCTCAGGCAGAGGTCTTTCGCATCACCTGCTTGCCTGGACCGTTTAACTGGAGATGCCGGGGATTGAACCTGGGACCTTCTGCATGCCAAGCAGATGCTCTGCCACTGAGCCACGGCCCCTCCCGGCATGACGGTTGCACGGCCAACAGATTTGCATCAAACACCATCACTGGCCATCCAGCCCCCGGCACGATGCAGGAAATTTCTGAAACCCCAGTGAAGGATCGGCAGGCACATCTCTGTATTTCAAAACAAGACCATTTCACTTAGAGAGTTTACCTGTCCTGTCCGCCTAATACTCTTTGTAGGACCTGCAGCTCATCCAGGAATCTAAAAGCTTTTGTTCGAGTTCTGTGTCAATATTTGCCTTCCCAGGCAGAAATACAACTGCTGTTAGAAGTGTTCCAAAAAAGCAGAATCTTCCAGGGTTTGAAGCAATCCTCTATGAAGCATGCATAAAGAATCATAGACTCATTGAGTTGGGAGGGGCCATTCAGGCCATCCAGTCCAACCCTCTTCTCAATGCAGGATCGGCCTAGAGCATCCCCGACCAGTGTTTGTCTGGCTGCTGCTTGAAGACTGCTAGAGAGATGCAAAGAAGAAGACCTAGTCCCTATGACAAATGTCTCAGTAGCTTTATTCTTCCCAGTTGGGTTGCCTTGTGAAATGTGAGCAGAGCTTATGATTGCCAGGTCCCCACCATGGGGCAGGACCCAGTTGAAAAGTAGATAATGTAGTAATAGTGACAGTAGATAATCTACCCGCCATTGCTAGGAAGGGTGCTGCAAGTGAATCTGCGAATGTGTGCAGTCACAATTTATTTCACACACACACACACACACACACACAACACAATGTACGTGGACATTTGCAATGTGATGCTATTCACTAGCATGGTGTAGTGATTCAGAGCGGTGGTTTGGAGCGGTGGAGTCTGATCTGGAGAACCGGGTTTGATTCCCCACTCCTCCACATGAGCGGCGGAGGCTAATCTGGTGAACTGGGTTTGTTTCCCCGCTCCTACACACGAAGCCAGCTGGGTGACCTTGGGCTAGTCACGGCTCTCTCAGCCTCACCTACCTCACAGGGTGTCTGATGTGGGGAGGGGAAGGGAAGGTGATTGTAAGCCGGTTTGATTCTCCCTTAAGGGGCAGGGAAAGTTGGCATATAAAAACTAACTCTTCTTCTTCTTCTACTTCCACTACCCTGATGAATATGGCCCCCCTTATGAGGTGATAATCTAAAATAATATAGAATGTGGGTCATGGTATGAGATGAAGAAAGGCCAGAGAGAGGTGTGAAGCAAGTGTGTTCAACCAGAATATTTTGGGGGCAGCAGAGGTTGAACAGGCAGGGCAATGCCATGGCGATAGGACCGGCTCAGTTTGGTCTGGTAAGCGAACAGGTATAGGACTCACCTTTTTGGCATTCTGTTGGATGGTGAAGTGCTTGATGGGAGAAACAGCAGGAGGACAGATGACTATCCTGAGCTGGAAATTTTGGCAAGTCAAGGGAAGGGAGGTAACCAGGTTTGCCAGGTCCCTCTTCGCCACCTGTGGGAGGTTTGGGGGGTGGGGCCAAAAGAAGGCGGGGTTTGGGGAGGGGAGGGACTTCAATGCCATAGAGAGACCAATTGCCCAAGCTGCCACTTTCTCCAGGTGAACCGATCTCTATCGGCTGGAGATCAGTTGTAATAGCAGGAGACTTCCAGCTATTACCTGGAGGTTGGCAACCCTAGAGTTAACACGTATGGGCTGCCAAGAAAACCTTTCTTGGTACCCTTGCTATTCAAACCGAACACCTGGATAATACAGTTGGTCTTTCTGATTCTAGCAGACAGGAGGGACGTTGCCTTTTTCTGTACATTGCATACCTGACAAATAAAATGCATGTTGTCTGGGTTGGTTTTTTTTTGGGGGGGGGGAGTTATGTGTGTTGTTATAACCTTGAGTTTGTGAGAGGCAGAACTGGCAACGGAGCAAATGCAATCAAAGGTGGCGCTTTGTGATTTGAGTGGGAGCTTGGCGGGGAGCGATAAACCAGGTTAATTACTCTCCGAGGCAGGAGCTTAGAAGCATCCTAATAACGGACGGGAGATTTTCAAGAAAGGAGCTCTTTAACTCTATCTGATTCCCACCAGAAAATGAGACTCAAAGAAGCGCGAAGCGATAATTGCCATCGGAAATGGCTACTGAAGTATCTAGAGGAGTGTAATGGAAACCCTCGCTTGTGAACGGCAACACCACGAGGTCTGGTTCGGATCAGAAATGCAAACTATTTTCCATTTTGAAGTCAAAGGGGGGCGCATTCTGCTAGCGGGGTGGTGGTGGTAAAAGGTGAAGGTCCCCTGTGCAAGCACCGGGTCATTCCTGACCCCTGGGGTGACGTCACATCCCGACGTTTCCTAGGCAGACTTTGTATACGGGGTGGTTTGCCAGTGCCTTCTCCAGTCGTCTCCCCTTTACCCCCAGCAAGCTGGGGACTCATTTGACCCACCTCGGAAGGCTGAGTCGACCTTGAGCCGGCTACCTGAAACCCAACTTCCGCCGGTATCGAACTCAGGTCGCTATCGATCTCAGGAGGGGGTGGCGGAAAGAGTGTCATTAGGAACGACAGGCCAAAATTGTTATCCAGACCCGAAGCAAACAGAAGATGGAGAAATAGGGAGAAGGGGTGTTGAGACTTGTAGCGGGAGATATCCCTTTCGGTATCTGTCCGCAATCAGATTCAGCATTCCCCCCAAGGTCATCAGTAGCCCAACCCGCTAATGAAAAGATGACTAATCAGCGGTTGTCATCGGGTAGAAAGCAAGAGGTATAATTTTGTCAGACGAGGAGTATGATCCCAAGCAGCTGTTACCTCCGATAAGCATACCTGGCGCTTGCTGGTAATGCGAGCAAAGACCACGATGGTAATAAGGGACCAACGGTGTTAGGATAGCAGGGTCATGATCGTTATAAGCAGAACTCTTCTGTTGCAGGGTTTTTGATATAGTAAGGAACGTATATATAGGTCTTCGGGGAAAAGACAGGAAATTGGACCGGCACAGATAATATGCTCACTTTTTGGTATAAGTTTGAAGGTATGGAGACAGAGAGAACTCCCGGTAGGTTTACTGATGAGTCTGGATGGTGGATAGGGTTGCCAATCTCCAGGTACTGAGCACAGACCACGGCTGACCAAAAGGTACATGTAATTATTTATTTATGGTCACTTTATGCACTTTAATACACGTTGTTCTATATAGCAGTTGTAAGTTCCTTCAGCCATGCTCTGTGCTCATTTCCTAACCTTTGGTAACAGTACAGTAGTGTTTCTTTTGGTTGCTCAACCTCCAGGTACTAGCTGGAGATCTCCTGCTACTACAACTAATCTCCAGCCGATAGAGATCAGTTCACCTGGAGAAAATGGCCGCTTGGGCAATTGGACTCTATGGCATTGGAATCCCTCCCCAAACCCTGCCCTCCTCAGGCTCCACCCCCAAAACCTCCCACCGGTGGCGAAGAGGGACCTAGCAACCCTAATGGTGGAGTCCCCGCCCACTGAATTCCTGGCTGTCTTATGCAACTTGTGGGGTTGCACAGCCTGAGGAGGGTGGGGTTTGGGGAGGGGAGGGACTTCAATGCCATAGAGTCCAGTTGCCAACACGGCCATTTTCTCCAGGGGAACTGATCTCTGTCGGCTGGAGATCAGTTGTAGTAGCGGGAGATCTCCAGCTAGTACCTGGGGGTTGGTAACCCTACATTATACCCTGCTGAGATTCCCTCCCATCCCCAAACCATGCCCTCCCCAGGAGTCGTTCCCCAAATCTCCCAGAATTTCCCAACCCAGAGGGGGCAACCCCAACCATTTCAGATCAGAAAAAACTGAACGGAGGAGAAGGCTTTAACCCCTCTCCCTCTTAGCCCAAATTGGAGTTCTGCAGGCTTGCTGTTTTATGTTAAGCAACCTTCTTGGGAGCTCTATATGCGGGACCTCCCAGCACCCCATCCGAAGTGACCTTTAAGTGGAGATGTTGGGATTAAACCTTGAAGCCTTTTACGTGCAAAGCAGTGGTGAAAGATTGCTGCTTCCCAGGCTGCTTTTCTTGATCCGAATCTTTAGTTCAGAGATGGGTTAAGACATGCAGAGGCCCTGAACTATGCCAAGTTTAAGAGGCCCCGGAGCATAACCTACAACGAGGCAATTTAATATTTTTTAAAAGTATTTTGAGGCTCCTTGCTATCTGCGGTCCTAAACTGGTATACTTAGCAGAAAAGGGCAAGAGTCCAGTAGCACCTTAAAGACTAACAAGAATATTTTCTGGCAGGGTATGAGCTTTCGTGAGCCACAGCTCACTTCTTCAGATACAGCTAGAATGTGAATCCATCTGTCTTTAAGTAGAGGAGAGTGAATTCAGGCAAGCATCAGTATGTAAATGTTAACAGTATGTAAATGTGAACAGCAGGCGTGATGGGATTAGGTGTGGTTTGCAGAAGAGTCTGTGATGTCCAGGGGAGAGATGGGTGTGGAGAAATCAGCATTGGTAATGAGCCATGAATGCAAGGTCTTTATTCAGCCCAGGTAAATGCATTGGTATACTTAGCATTTGCTCTACTTCCCTGAGGTTTCCCTGTTGCTGTTTCGACGTGACCCTTCAGAATACGACTGTATGAGGCCCGCACTTAATTCAGGGCATGTCCAGTAGAAATACGTGAGGTTGCAAGATTGAGGAAGATCATATGAAATCCCAAACAACCCACAGAGGTATTGGGGTGTGAGGAGCTATTGGCCAGAATGAGTACTTGGCTCACGGTGGTTCTTTTTAGGGTTGCCAGGTCCCTCTTGGTCACTGGCGGGAGGTTTTTGGGGCGGAGCCTGAGGAGGGCAGGGTTTGGGGAGGGCCTCAATGCCATAGAGTCCAATTGCCAAAGCGGCCATTTTCTGCAGGGGAACTGATCTCTATCGGCTGGAGATCTCCAGCTAGTACCTGGAGGTTAGGAGGGGAAATATCAAAAGATAAGGAACTTAGTACAGGAGCGAAACATACAACAATGTGCAAAGATACAAACTTTATAGATAACTTCCAAAGTAGAGCTATTCAAAGGCAAGAAGATGCTTCTTGCCTTTGAATAGCTCTACTTTGGAAGTTATCTACAAACTATAGAAAGACATATGATGAGAAAATAACTCCCTTCTTATGCAATTGAACTTCTTATTTGTATATAGCCACCTTGTTTGTCAATGTTGTTGGTTAAGTATCTGTATAGACATGTTGTTGTTCTTGTAATTTTGTAGCATATAAAGTTTGTATCTTTGCACACTGTTGTATGTTTCGCTCCTGTACTAAGTACCTGGAGGTTGGCAACCCTAGTTCTTTTAGAAGGGAGAGGATTCCATAACTCGATTGCATATTATGGGATGTTATGAGTCCACAAAAAGCAACTGACATCTTCTCCACTTAAAAGGTCTTAAGCGGCAGAGTTGTGATTGATTTCAGCCTGTGAACTTGCTGCCAGTCAGAGTTAGCAGCATTGCTGCCCAAGGTGGCTGAATGATGTACGGTAATAATGTAAGCCGGCTGCGATATTTTGCGGTTGGCATGTAATACCAGCGCCAAAGTCAACAGCTGGCACTGCCGTTAGTTTTAGGGTCCCCCAGGGTCAAGCTGATAAGATACATTTCTGATCGGCAGATGTGAAAACACTCCACTAATAAACCAAACAGAGCTATATAAAGCTTCTGCCAAGGCAATATTATGAGCTTACTTTATCTTGCTGAATTAATAAACGTTGAGCAGAGACATGTAAACAGATAGGGTTGCCAACCTCCTGGTACTCAGTACAGGAGCGAAGAATACTTATAAGTGCAAAAACTATTTATATGCTACCGTGTCTAATATAATACGCACTCATAAATATACAAAAAGTACCATTCATACAGTTGTATCACACATACAAAACCATCTCTAGGATGGTGGTGAATAGAAACAGTTCAATGAAGAGGTACAGTCTCTATCAAAATATGCACATCAATCTTCTGTAATCATTCCATGCAGGTAAGTGAGCAGATGTAATAAATATCAATTCAGGAGGAATACTAGTACAATGGTGTCTATTTTCTCCCCCAACCTCCTGGTACTAGCTGGAGATCTCCTGCTATTGCAACGGATCTCCAGCCGATAGAGATCAGATCACCTGGAGAAGAATGGCCGCTTTGGCCATTGGACTCTATGGCACTGAAGTCCCTCCCCTCCCCAAAAACCTCCCGCCGGTGGTGAAGAGGGACCTGGCAACCCTATAAACAGATGATGCAGCACTAGTGAAATGCCTGATCGTCCATAGAGTCCAATAAACAGACAATTAGGAGGAGGTTAGAATTAAAGCAGCAGTTCCTTATTTAGCTAAAGGAGCTGGGTGCTAACCGCTAATACCAGAGCGGAGAGTCGCCACGAGAGAACAAAGGAAAGGTAAGATCCTTTAAGCCTTAGGATCGGGGCAGGAACATTACATCATAAAGACAAAAGAGCCAATGCACAATTAGATACCTGAATACATTAATTAGCATAGTCTATAATGTGGCCCGGAGGCATGCTTAAAAAGCGCTTTGTATTTGCAAGTGGGAAACAGAAAGTACCATTCCTTTACTACAGATAAAACAGTCCAGCTACGCTTAATAGGTGAGGGGCCCTATAACAAAGAAAAGGCGTTGCAGTTTATAATCTTCTGATGCCAACTTCCCCAAACATTCATGGCATGTGTGTGTGTGTGTGTGTGTGTGTTATATTAGCCTTTATGCATGGGCACAACACTAGTGTTCTTGTTTGGGTATGAACATTGCTAGGCCTAGGCCCAAACCAAATTATTTTTAAAAAATATCCTCTCCGGTTTTCTTTCCGGCCATCTCCTTAGTGTATGTTCAGATTCTATCGGAGGTGAGGGGGAAAAGAATGGTAGTCCCAGCGCTTACTGAATGCTAATACGATTTTAGCATTCTCCACGCTTGTCATGCACAGACGCACTTCTTTGCAAGACTGGAAAGGAGAAAAGTTGCGACCCTGCCATTTGTAATTCATGTGTATTTTTTTTAAAGACTTCTAATATCCGGCCGAATGAAAGGGAAGGCAGATTTACTTTTCTGGTATGGACATGAAATGTATTTACTAAATATTCTGAAGAGACAAGTTCAAACAGCGAAAGGAAAGCATCGAGGCACTAGAGATTCTGATCAAGAAAAGTCGGCCGGGAAGCCGAGGTCTATCGTTGTTGCTCGGAGAACAGCGAGCAAGTATTTTTGATTTTCCTTAACACCTCAATATGTCAAGGGCAGCAAGCGTGTTGTACATCTTGATTTTTTACAGGCGATACTAACATGGACGGAATAACATTAGGGAAGGCTGGAATATTTTAGCATATTTTCCTTCCTCTGCTATTTCTCTTCAGCTCTGTGTTTTCCTGTTGGAAATCCATGATGAATGGGAGCACGGTTAGGAGAAACACTGGCTTATAATGAACTCATAAGAACATAAAAAAGGCCATGCTGGATCTGACCAAGGTCCATCAAGTCCAGCAGTCTGTTCACACAGTGGCCAACCAGGGGCCTCTAGGAAGTCCACAAACAAGATGACTGCAGCAGCAGCATCCTGCCTGTTCCAATGCACCTAATATAATAGGTGCATTTGTTCCAATTTGTTCCAATGCACCTAATATAATAGGCATGCTCCTCTCATCCTGGAGAGAACAGGTATGCATCATGACTAGGGTTGCCAACCTCCAGGTAATGGCAGGAAAGATAGACACCACTGTACTAATATCAATCGGATTAGGAATTCAGTACAGGAGCGAACCAAGAAGTAACAAAGTGCAAAATATTTAATAATGATGCTAACACACAAATCTAATCACACTTATGTATAAAGCTAACAGACAATACTAGCAACAGGTGAAACCTACAACATAACAGGAAAAATCCCATTCAAGAAAGTTCAAGCAAAATTATCTTGTAAAATCTCCAATGGAGTATATAGATGGTTGTCACGTTGTGTATGAATATATTCTTATGTAGAAGAAGTAGAGTTTCCAGTACCTCCATGTAATAGCAGAAGATCTCCTGCTATTACAACTGAACTCCAGCTGATAGACATCAGTTCACCAGGAGAAAATGGCCACTTTGGCAATTGGACTCTATGGCATTTAAGTCCCTCCCCACCCAAACCCCACCCTCCTCAGGCTCCGCCCCCAAAATCTCCCGCCAATAGCGAAGAGGGACCTGGAAACCCTAATCATGACTAGTATCCATTTTTACTAATAGCCATGAATAGCCCTCTCCTCCATGAACATGTCCACTCCCCTCTTAAAGCCTTCCAAGTTGGCAGCCATCACCACATCCTGAGGCAGGGAGTTCCACAATTTAACTATGCAACAGTTTAACTAATTCAGCTCAGCAGAAGTTGTCTCTTATATCGTGCACCCCATCCTCCAACTTGGCCCAGAGACTCTGCTGGATAGCTGTTGACTGTTTCATCCCCAAATGGAATAGTAACGAACATGGAGCCATTTTGATGTAGGGTTGTCAGGTTCCCCCGGCCACCGTCAGGGGATGGGGAGTTAAGGTTGCCAGATCCAGGTTGAGAAACCCCTGGAGATTTGGGGATGGAGCCTGGTAGGATTGCCAACCTCCAGGTACTAGCTGCAGGTCCCCTGCTATTACAACTGATCTCCAGCCGATAGAGATCAGTTCCCCTGGAGAAAATGGCCGGTTTGGCAATTGGACTCTATGGCATTGAAGTCCCTCCCCTCCCCAAACCCCGCCCTCCTCAGGCTCCGCCCCAAAAACTTCTCCTTGGTGGGAAAGAAGGACTCGGCAACCGTAGAACCTGGGGAGGACCTCAGTGGGGTAGACTGACGTAGAGTCCACCCTCTAAAGCAACCATTTTCTCCAGGGGGACTGACTTCTGTAGTCTGGAGATGAGCTGTAATTCTGGGGGATCCCCGGGTCCCACCTGGAGGCTGGCATTCCTATTTTTGATGGGAAAAACAGAATGACAATCTGGATTCAGGAACCCATTGGTCGGGGTCTGCCACCTCTCGCCCTTTACCACCAAGGAGCAGCTGTATCTGCTGTCGTCCTTTAATTCTAGGAGGATTAGCGGTTATCTCATCACCCAGGACCACGGGAGCTTTTTCTCGTTACGGCCCGAGACCTTAAGCTTCTATAACTTTGCCTTTAAAACCCCGACTTATATGAAGTGATAAACTCCGTTGGGGAGAAAAAGAGATCAAAGTTTGCTGTAAGGTTGTTGGGTTTTTTTTTTTTTTTAAATCCCCAGTTTTCTTGCTAAAGGGCGAGAACGCACGGTCGCTTCAGCCTCCTTTATTCCCTGTTTCAGCCAGGATTCAGCCAGGATCGAATGCACGTCCGGCGAAAACGCCTGCGTTCGATCCTGGCTGAATCCTGGCCGAAACAGGGAATAAAGGAGGCTGAAGCGACCGTGCGTTCCCGCCCAATTGTCTTCAACAACTGAAAATTGACCACCATGGCTCCAGATGAGCAGAGTCAGGGGTCTTGCTTGTCTTGATCTCAGGGATTTATTTATTTTTTTGCAACTACTGGGCAATATATATATATATATATATATATATATATATATATATATATATATATATATATATATATATTTAATTAGCAAGATTTTATAAAAAAATAATATTTTAACTTTTCTTTGCTCTTTTGGGGCTGAGATTTTTTGGAGCCTTGAATGGTTTCCAACCCTGTATACTGGTTTAGCTGGGAACGCTGTATAAGCTACCTCATAGTTCTTTGATATTCTGTTTCACAGGGCCAAGACCTCCTAAACCCATGGAGCCTGAGGAGGACGGGGTTTGGGGAAAGGAGGGACATCAGTGCCATAGAGTCCAATTGCCAAATCAGCCATTTTCTCCAGGGGAACTGATCTCTGTTGGCTGGAGATCAGTTGTAATAGCAGGAGATCGCCAGCTAGTACCTGAAGGTTGGCAACCCTACCCATGGTTAGTCTCCCACCAGTTGCCAGCCTTGGCAACTGGTATCCTGCTATTACAACTAGCATCCTGCTATTACAACTGATCTCCAGCTGATAGAGATCAGTTCACCTAGAGAAAATGGCCACTTTGGCCATTGGCCTCTATGGCATTGAAGTCCCTCCCCAAACCCCACCCTCCTCAGGCTCCGCGCCCAAAACCTCCCACCGAGGGACCCTCCCTTGCCCTGTGCTGCTGACCCTAGATACCGACCCTGTGAAAACACCCGGTAGTTTGTCTCATTTCTGAATCCTGCCCAACTTCTGTGTTGGCCTTTGGGCCGGTGCTCAGGTGAGCCGGTTGACCAAGAATCCTGGCAGCTTCTCCCAATCTCTCTTCCCCGTAAGAATGGGATGAAGCGAACCTGCCAGATTTTCAAAGGGGCTCTTTCAATCGCTGTCAACGGATTCATGGCGAGGGTTTGTAATATCGTTTTATTGCTTCGTGTTGGGGCATTAACTTGTCTCTTTCGTGAAAAGCAGCTTGGTGAAAAATGGCACCTTGCCCGCGAGCCAGTCATTTTCTCTCTTTCTCTCTCCCCCCGCCCCCTTGTCATGTTGTCCTTGCATACATTTGCACACTTCTGCATGGTTTTTTTGTGCGCCTCGAGCCATTCGGTATGTAGTGTTTGCTCCACATGTCTTCGGTGGTTCGCGGCGCAAACAGTCAGGGGGGCGCAATCGCAGTGAGTATGCATAGCCCGTTTCAACAGCGCCGACGACGAGGACTCTTAAGCAAGAGTTAAAGGTCCTCTCTTTCCACATGTGGGCCAGGTATTTACTAGGCGAAGGCACGGCTTCCAGGCCTGTTTGGACTAGAAGATCTAACAACCCGAGGAGGAAAGCGGGGAGAAATTAGGCTTGGGGGTGGAGAAGGTTAAGTTAGCTTTTGGTGACTCAACTCTTCGTTGCTTTAATAAAGCAGAGCAGGCTGCTACAAGCTTGTATTCACAGAAAGATCATTACACAAGAAGAAGAAGAAAAGTCAGGGAAATTAAACAAAGCAGTGCTTTAGCGCCTGTTTTCAAGGCAAACACAGGCAGCTGGGCTCTTGATCCCCATTAATCCGCTCCAGAAAGAAAGGATGGCCTTTGTATGTTGGAACCAGTTTCATGCCACAGTAGGGTTGCCAACCTCCAGGTACAAGCTGCAGATCTCCTGCTATTACAAGTGACCTCCAGCCGATAGAGATCAGTTCCCCTGGAGAAAACGACTGCTTTGGAAGGTGGATTCGAGGGCATTATACCCCGTTGAAGTCCCTCTCCTCCCCAAACCCTGCCCTCCTGAGGCTCCACCCCCCAAATCTCAACCCGGAGTTGGCCACCCTACATCCAGCGAATGTGAAAATGGAACCTTCTGTTTTCTAGGAATGGGGTCAGGGGCTCCGCACCGCAGGGGAAGATGATGAAACCAGCCCCTCCCCTCTTTTTCGCCCACAGTCACCTATGGTAACTTCCAAGTCAATTCTTCCAGAAAATATGCCGATTGGTTTTTCAGGATCCACTAGCTCAACCTTAGGTAAGGTAAAGGTCCCCAGTGCAAGCACCGGGTCATTCTTGACCCATGGGGTGATGTCACATCCCGACGTTTCCAAGGCAGACTTCGTTTGCGGGGTGGTTGGCCAGTGCCTTCCCCAGTCATCTTCCCTTTACCCCCAGCAAGCTGGGTCCTCATTTTATGGACCTCGGAAGGATGGAAGGCGGAGTCGACCTTGAGCCGGCTACCTGAAACCGACTTCCCTCGGGATCGAACTCAGGTCGTGAGCAGAGCTTTTGACTGCAGTACTGCAGCTTACCACTCTGCGCCACGGGGCTCCTCAACCTTAAGAACTGTAATAAGCCGAGCGACTAAAGTTGTCAGCTCCTGGTTGGGAAATTCCTGGAGATTTTTTTGGGGGGGCGACTTATGACAGCCCAGTAGGGTTTTCAAGGCAAGAGACGCTCAGAGGTGGTTTGCCAGTGCCTTCCGGTGCATAACAACCCTGGCATTTCTTCGTGGTCTTCCTTTCCAAGTACTAACAAGGGCCGACCCTTCTTAGCAGCTGAGAGCTGACGAGAGCTAGCCTGGGCCATCCAGGTCAGGGCCCTTTGTCCTTAGTAACTGGAGATCTCATACTTCTGAACAGGGATGTTTTGTTCTCAGATATCATGGATGACCGTCATCCTGTAGCAAGAAGTTCCACAGGTTAATTATGGATGGCATGAAAACTATAAGCAGTGAGTTGTAGTGGTTTGGAGTGGTGGACTCTGTTCTGGAGAACAGGGTTTGACTCCCCACTCCTCCACATGAGCAGCAGAGGCTAATCTGGTGAACTGGATGTGTTTCCCCACTCCTACACATGAAGCCAGCTGGGTGACCTTGGACTAGTCACAGCTCTCTCAGCCCTACCTACCTCACAGGTTGACTGTTGGGGAGGGGAAGGGAAGGTGATTGTAAGCCGGTTTGATTCTTCCTTAAGTGGTAGAGAAAGTCGGTATATAAAAACCAACTCTTCTTCTTCTTCTTCTTCTTCTTCTTCTTCTTCTTCTTCTTCTTCTTCTTCTTCTTCTTCTTCTTCTTCTGCTTCTGCTTCTGCTTCTGCTTCTTCTGCTTCTGCTTCTTCTTCTTCTTCTTCTTCTTCCTCCTCCTCTTCCTCGTCTTCTTCCTCTTCTTTGAACTTCTTTGAACTTCTTTTTACCACTTACCTGATTTCTTATTCCAAGATATCTGTGTGTAATATAATTTCTATTAAAGCTTAAAATGAACTGTTGTAACTATGTCTCAATATCATATTATTCAAGTACACTCCCCCCCACCTTCCCCAACCCTCCCACTGTTTAAAATAAAGGTCTGGAAAAGATTACGAATACAAATTCTCTAGCGCTAAGACTACTGATAACCTTTAATGGAGGATCGCATTTTTCCAGTGATGGAATTCCTCCGAAGGCTCTGATTGACTTACGTTGCTGTGTAGATTATTACAATAATCATGAAATCTAATGCTTTTTCCCCACCTGGAGCCATGTGCGGTATTACTTTCTTTCACGCAGTAGTGTACTTAACAGCAATTTTATTTGATTAGCTGAACATACAATGACTAAAAGGTTCCTTTCGGGAAAGGTTTTTTTTTTTTTGTACCTGCAAGTTTTGCTATCGTGTTATAAGTTACGGTCCAATTAAAAATCTCAGAAAGACATTCTGTTTTTCTTTAATCTAATGGAGTTGTATGACTGTGATTAATGTGCATGTGCGTGTGCTGTCAAGCCAGTGGGTTATAGGGTTTTCAAGGTAAGTATCTATATTTACAGGAGATGGGTTGGTTTTTTTTACTGCAACCCTCAATGGAGTGGAGCTGTGGGTCATTGGTAGAGCATCTGCTTTGAATGCAGAAGGTCCCAGGTTCAATCCCTGACATCTCCTGTTAAAGGCCTGTTAAAGGAGCAGATAGTAGGTGAAGACCTTGGCTTGAGACCCTGGAAAGCTGCTGCCAGTCGGAGTAGGCAAGGCTGGCCTTGATAGACCGTGCGTGTGTGTGTGTTAAGAGCCGTCAAGTCGCTTCCGACTTATGAATGAAACCTATGAATGAAAGTCCTCCAAAATGTCCTATCTTTGACAGCCTTGCTCAGATCTTGCAAATTGAGGGCTGTGGCTTCCTTTATTGAGTCAATCCATCTCTTGTTGGGTCTTCCTCTTTTCCTGCTGCCCTCAACGTTTCCTAGCATGACTGTCTTTTCCAGTGACTCTTGTCGTCACATGATGTGACCAAAATACGATAGCCTCAGTTTAGTCATTTTAGCTTCTAGGGTCAGTTCAGGCTTGATTTGGTCTATAACCTACTGATTTGTTTTTTTGGCAGTCCACGGTATCCGTAACACTCCAACACCACATTTCAAAGGAATCTATTTTCTTCCTATCAGCTTTCTTCACTGTCCGGCTTTCACACCCATACATAGTAATAGGAAATACGATGGCATGAATTAATCTAATCTTGGTGGCCAGTGACACATCCTTACACTTCAGCATCTTTTCTAGCTCCTTCATGGCTGCCCTTCCTCATCTCAATCTCCTTCTGATTTCTTGGCTGCAGTCTCCCTTTTGGCTGATGGTGGAGCCAAGCCATATCTAAGATACAATCTCAATCTTTATCTTTATTAAAAAAAAACAGTCATAGACCAGCACAGCTCTTCACAATTTACCATTAAAATCCTTAGTGTTATGCTCTACCCACAGGGTCAATACAAATAGTAAAAAAGTTGTTTGGACTCTTTGCAAACTATATAAACTACCCATTAAAATTATTGACGCACCAATGTTCTCAGAAGCGTCTGATGAATTCTACAGGCAGCTGCACAAAACCTAGCTGTTCCTACTGTAACCTGTGGATTTTCGTCTATAAGCAACATTTATCTAAGATACAATATTGTGTATCTTTCTATGTTCAACTGAAGTTTATCTCTGGTCTTTGTTCTCACTAGCCTTTATGTGCCTGTGCATATGCGTCTGTCTCCATTTGAACACACTATTCATCACCATAAAGTGCCCCTTCCACAGTGACATTCACACCTGACAGTCTATTAAACCGAGTTAAGACTGATTTAGTTAATGCTATAAGCATCCATGCCAATTGTGGGCTCCCTGCTTTCAATCAATGCGAAATATCCCGGTGAATCCTGGGAGCTAAAACGCCTCTGTCAATCTCGGAAGGTGCATCTGCACAGCAGGCTAGCTGGGAAGCAGCACGAGAGGGTTCATCTGGAAAATCGAGAATTCATTTCACCGAAATGAAACACGTTTGGAAGGATTTGCATCGTTGGGGTCGGAACGCAAACTGTCGCTCACCGGATTGAGTTTGAGTAATCCCCCTCCCCTGCTGATCGCATTAAAAGCACAATCAAGTTGGGTTTTGGGTGGAGCCAAGTGCTAGCGTGAAAAGCATAAAATGAGTATTACTTCATGTCTGTTGGATCGGCGTCCGAGTATTTATGGGTAGGAAGGAAATTGGTTCTTGTAGGTTATCCGGGCTGTGTAACCGTGGTCTTGGAATTTTCTTTCCTGACGTTTCGCCAGCAACTGTGGCAGGCATCTTCAGAGTAGTAACACTGAAGGACAGTGTCTCTCACAGAGACACTGTCCTTCAGTGTTACTACTCTGAAGATGCCTGCCACAGTTGCTGGCGAAACGTCAGGAAAGAAAATTCCAAGACCACGGTTACACAGCCCGGATAACCTACAAGAACCAATGAACTCTGACCGTGAAAGCCTTCGACAATATTAGGAAGGAAATTATTTTCTATTTCAAGGCGTTGGGTGCTCAACAGAGCTTGTGTGGAGATGCTTTTGGCTATTGTTACGGCAGATTACTTTGCAAAACATTTGTAATGGGTTACGACTTGGCTTTTATTGTCGTACTGCAAAAGGCAAAGAATTGGTTCACAATTATTCATTTCTAGACTAGCAAATTATCTGTCATTGATGATGAGTGGAGCGAGAGGGAGGGAGGGTCTATATTTTTCTTGCATCCTTCTGTGCCAGTCTTACAAAAACAATAGTAATAAAAAGGATGGTCTAGCTTCCACCCTCAGAAAGAATGGTGAGTTTTTTCCTGAAAGGTAGCATGCTTTTCTTCAGAGCGTGTAGTGATACAATTAAAAACATAGAGACGTTCCCTTGCATTTGACAACGTTGAGGAGTTGGTCATTTGTGAACAAACCCGTAAGGATCACACAACTTTAGTTCTGGAACAAAGCATAGGGCCAAACTAGATGAGACAGGAAATACAACATACTCTTAAACACTTGGCGCCACCCCTTCACCCTAGGTCTGCTCCCATGACACAACCTTGGGAACTACCTTATATAGACCGTGTCAGAGGGCAACTGTGTTGGTCTGCAGTAGAACAGTTAGACTTCAGTCCGGTAGTGCCTTAGAGACCAACAAGATTTTTGGCGTATGAGCTTTTGAGAGTCAAAGCCCCCTTCATCGGATACCTGCTGAGATCTTACGGGGGTTCCAGAGGGGTACCTGATGACAGGAGCTTTGACTCTCAAAAGCTCAAGCCCTGAAAATCTTGTTGGTCTCTAAGGTAGCTACTAGGCTATATATACCGTTGTTCTTAGGGAGTGGCTTTGGCTCAGTGGCAGAGCATCTATTTGGCCTACAGAAGGTTCCAGGTTCAATCCCCGGCATCTCCAGTTAAAGGCAAGTAGTTGATGTGAAAGACCTCAGCCTGAGACCCTGGAGAGCCACTGCCGGTCTGAGTAGACAATACTGACTCTGATGGACCAAGGGTCTGATTCAGTATAAGGTAGCTTCGTGTGTCCGTGTGTATTCTTCTGGGATTCGAAGTGGCACACCATGAAAATCCATGTCTAGTTTCAGACAGAACTAGACAGAACTAATACTAGAATTTGGGGTAGGTCATTGGTTAATCCAACCCAATTTACTTGCTGAAAATTCAGGACAATTTTTTTAAAAAGCATTCCTTCGTGCACTGCATTGTAAACTGATGAAACTGACTGCCAGGAAACGTAGCGATAGATGGATGACCACCAACACAAGTGGCTTTTAGAGAAGGAATGGACAAATTCACGGAGAATAGGATTATCCATGGTTATTAGCCATATTCGCTAAATGGAACCTCTTTTGTTCAGGGGGATGGGCATCGGTGTCATACCCAGCTTGGACAACGCTGGAACAGAATGGCTGACCAGAGAGACAATTTGTTCCTATCTAGCAGGGCTCTTTCATATTTTGTAATTGTTGGGTACCTTCCAATAACAGAAATTGATATTTTTGTGCACTTTTGCGCACAAATAAGCACAAGAAGAAGAAGAGTTGTTTTTTATATGCCGACTTTCTCTGCCACTTAAGGGAGATTCAAACCAAAGGCTTACAGACACCCTGTGAGGTAGGTGGGGCTCAGAGAGCTCTAACAGAGCTGTGATTTGCCCAAGGTCACCCAGCTGGCTTTGTGTATAGGAGTGGGGAAACAACTCCAGTTCACCAGATTAGCCTCCACCACTCATGTGGAGGAGTGGGGAATCGAACCTGGTTCTCCAGATCAGACTCCACTGCTCCAAACCACCGCTCTTAACCACTACACCGCGCTGGCTGGAAATAAGGGTTTCCGAATATCTTATTAGACTTGTGCTGACTTTTCTGCTTGACTGTTACTTTTCACATCCAGTGAAGTGGATGTTGTTTTCTGCAGGAAGCTGTTGAAATGTGCCGGGCATGGGTTCTCAGTGCCCCTAACTTAATTTGATTTTCTAAGTATCACAAATTAGAATTAATTTCATGTTTCTGGGGAAGATAATGAATATGCCTGCTGATGAATCTCTAAAACGATTCCCTTGAAATCATTGGCAGTGGAGGAAGCATGTGTCTGAAAACAGCCAAATAAGTTGATTAATGCAGCCAGTAGGATTTTTTTTATTGAGCTGGATCCCAAGAAGTCAATCTCTTCGGACATACTTATTGATGGCTGCTCTCTGAGAGGTTCTGAGGGAACACGTATCCGATCGTAAGACTCTGGCAAAAACATTGCTGCATGATCCAAACCAGCTTCTCTTGCTGTTTCCATTACCATTTCCCACCTGCTGAAGAGCCAAGCCACTCTTGAGTTTAGCAAGTGGCTTGTCTCTTTGGCAATAGGAATCTGTTGTGAGAACAGGAAACAGTGCTCATCCTGCATCAGATTTTCTTTCCTGGTTGGTCCTGTTTCTTCTGCGGATTCTAATCAATATATTTTATTCAGGAGCTTCGATGTGCCATTTTACAGCCTGAAACCATGCACCAAAGTAACAAAAGAAAAGAAGTTGAAATCTTGAACTCAAGCAATCAAAAAAAATTTTTTTTTAATTGGAATGTTTTCCACTCAGGAAGGCAGGGGACTTTTCTCTCTTTACTTTTGTATTAGATATTTATTTATTATTTGTTTATTTTATTTCAAACATATATTACCCCTCCTTTCTACTTGATGGAATTCAAGGTATAGTACAATATAAAAAGGTAAAGGTCCCCTGTGCAAGCACCAGGTCATTCCTGACCCATGGGGTGACATCACATCCCGACCTTTACTAGGCAGACTTTGTTTTCCGGGGTGGTTTGCCAGTGCCTTCCCCAGTCATCTTCCCTTTACAACCTCGAGCCGGCTACCTGAAACCCACTTCCGCAGGGATCGAACTCAGGTCGTGAGCAGAGCTTGGACTGCAGTACTGCAGCTTACCACTCTGTGCCACAGGGCTCCTATAGTACAGTATAAACAGAACAAAAAATGAAAAAGTACATAAAACACCACAAATTAAAATAACTATTTACAACTACCAGCAGCTAGAAGAAATTAAACTGATCCAATGCTTTCCTGAATAAAAACCATACTTTTTGGGTTCTTCTCCACAAAAGGTGATGGCAGATGTGTTGGAATGAACCTATAGGAACAGAGAGAGAGTCATATCCAAAATGGGACAAAATTCCTGCATGACTTCACTGCTAACCTTACACTTGTTAGGTTTTACTCGCCATGATATATTCCTGCTTGTGCTTATGTGTCCTAGCTAATGGCTCTGAGTGGGACAATGTTGCAGTGGTTGGCTTTCCAAGTTCAGTCTAGGAGGACTTCCAAGCAGGAACTTGGAAGGGGTTTCAAGGTCAGGTATGGCTGAGAGATGTGACATCAACAGTTGTGATGGGTAGGGTTTTCAAGGCAAGGGACATTCAGAAGTGGTTTGCCATTGTCTGCCTCCGCATAGCAACACTTAGCTCGGTTGGTGGTCTCCCATACAAATACTACCCAAGGCCGACCCTGCTTAGCTTTTAAGATCTGATGAGATCGGGCTAGCTTGGGTCATCCAGGGCTCCTTCGGCAGGCAAGTAAAAAACTAAGCCTCACAAGCTGATGTCGACTGAAGATTAGGGTTGCCAACCTCCAGATACTAGCTGGGTATCTCCTGGTATTACAACTGATCTCCAGCCAATGCGAGCAGAAGAGAAAGTAACATATCAAAAGAAAAACCCTCCGCTGACATCGCAGTCTGAAAGTTTTACAGCCGTTCTGTGGTTGTGCACTTCCATGCTTGCTGTGTGCTTTGGCTGTCACGGCTGTAACTCGGCTCCTGCGTCAACACCCATGTGTCTACAGCGACCAAAGCCATTCAAAACAGCCTCTATATCTATTGGCATATGACTTTGCTAGCTTCGTCCATGGTTAGCACCTTGATCCGTAAGGTCAATAAAACTCATCCGGCCTGGTTGCCAAGAGGGCCTCCTTCGTTCAATATCACAGTGGACGCTTTGCAGCTGCAGGGAGTACTCTCCCCCAACAAAGCCGGTTCCCTGATGTTAGCAAGTACACCAGGGGCGGATTGGACATTTGACTTACTGGAAAAATTCCCGGCGGCTGCTGGAAGGCAGGGGTAAGCTGATCTGAGTCCCAGTGATGCTGGCAGCATCGCAGGAGCTGATCAGCTATGATCCAGCCTGCGGCAACACATCCCTTCTGACTACTGTGGAGCCGCCACCACCTTTGGGGCTGCTCCACTCAGCTTGCTTCTAGGGCACTTTAATGTCCCAATCCGCCCCCAAAGTTCATGTCGTTGTCTTCCAATCCTGACAATCCTGTTTGCCTCTTTGCAACTTCAACAGAATCAAGCTGGATCTTCAACAGGGTTGCCAGCTCCGGGCTGGGAAATACCTGGAGATTTTGGGGGGCGGAGCCTGAGGAGGGCGGGGTTTGGGGAGGGGAGGGACTCCGATGCCATAGAGTCCAATTGCCAAAGCAAAAGCAGGAGATCTCCAGCTAGTACCTGGAGGATGGCAACCCTATCTTGATATGACGCCTGGGCTCTTGTACTCTCCGTAACAGCTTGTAGAACTGGAAACCAGGATGTCATCCCAAGGTTTGGGCTGAAGGCATAGGATGAAACAATCTGCTGATATTTTAATGCAGCATCGGATCTGTTTGAATCATAGAATCACAGAGTTTGAAGGAACCACCAGGCTCATCTAGTCCAACCCCCTGCACAATGCAGGAAATTCACAACTATCTCCCCCCCACACCCCCAGTGACCTCTACTCCATGCCCAGAAGATGGCCAAGATGCCTTCCCTCTCATCATCTGCCTAAGGTCATAGAATCAGCATTGCTGACAGATGGCCATCTAGCCTCTTCTTAAAAACCTCCAGGGAAGGAGAGCTCACCACCTCCCGAGGAAGCCTGTTCCACCGAGGAACTGTGCTGTCAGAAAGTTCTTCCTGATGTCTAGACGGAAACTTGTTTGATTTAGTTTCAACCCATTGGTTCTGGTCCGACCTTCTGGGGCATCAGACAACAACTCGGCACCATCGTCTATGTGACAGCCTCTATGTGACAGTCTGGGTGGGAAAACATCTGGGAATGTTGTGTATGCTTCCTTGGAAGACAGGGGATTTGAACCCAGGCCTCTGAGATCCTGGCCGGATTCCCTAACTGCTATATCATACTGGCTTTGTTCAGAGGTTCCAGGTCTGTGCGGGCAGGGCGCAAATGCTGTCTGCGCAACCCTGCCCCTCTCTTGCTGCGTGTTATCGGCCACACCGTCCTTTCCGTCACCCCGACCTGCTCCTTATGTAACCGGTGAGCCTTTTCTCACTTAACAAGTAACCTTGCCCTTGCAAGAAAGTGTAAAGACCTTCCTTGTCCTTGGGCCTGAACAGTTAAGCCACATACAATGCAACAGGCGCGTCCTCCATGCTGATGCCGCGAAATGCTATTGTTTAGCCAGGCTTTGCAAAAGTTCAGTGGCTTTAAGGAGGCAGGGAAGGAGGGCTTGTTTTTTTCGCGGGCGTGGATGCCAACGTTGTGGTTAAGCTGCTTCAACAATTAAATAGGTTCTGTGTGTGACTTTGCCAAAATCTTGTGTGCAATAAAATCTACTGGCACTGCTAATGTGTATCCAGAGCTGCATGCTTCCTGGAACGTCGTTCACTTGAACTTTCTCCGTGCTTTTCACAATTTGATAAATCTCTGTCCGGTCCTCTCTTTGGTAACCCTTTCCTTCCATAAAACGGTAGTGTTATCCTATACACCAGTTGACTTCAGTGGACTTAGAAAGGTGTAACTTGTACAGCTATGGATACCGTGGATGGCCAAAAAAACAAATCAGAGGGTTATAGATCAAATCAAGCCTGAACTGACCCTAGAAGCTAAAATGACTAAACTGAGGCTATCGTATTTTGGTCACATCATGAGAAGGGCAAGAGTAACTGGAAAAGACAGTCATGCTAGGAAAAGTTGAGGGCAGCCAGAAAAGAGGAAGACCCAACAAGAGATGGATTGACTCAATAAAGGAAGCCACAGCCTTCAATTTGCAAGACCTGAGCAAGGCTGTCAAAGAGAGGACATTTTGGAGGACTTTCATTCATAGGGTCGCCATGAGTCGGAAGTGACTTGACGGCACTTAACACACACACACAACTTGTATGACTACTGAATATGGGGTGGAAGTCTTTTTGCCATCATCTTTCGGTCTCTTGGTTGTTTTTCAGATCAGTTTTATTGGGACCTTGCCGGGAGTTTCAAATTGTGCTGTGTCCGCTGCTTTTTATTCATTATTGTTGCATTTCATGATGTAAGCCTCCCTGAAAATGGCGTCGACTTGTGCTAGGGTTGCCAGGTTCCTCTTCACCCCCAGCGGGAGGGTTTTGGGGTGGAGACTGAGGAGGGCGGGGCTTGGGGAGGGGAGGGACGTCAATGCCATAGAGTTCAATGGCCAAAGTGGACATTTTCTCCAGGGGAACTGATTTCTGTCGGCTGGAGATCAGTTGTAATAGCAGGAGATCTCCAGCTAGTACCTGGAGGTTGGCTACCCTAATGGGTTCTGTGTTGGCCACAAGCACCACATTGGAGGCCCTTTTCTAGACTAAGGGTCTGGTTCAATAGAAGGCAGCTTCCTGCATGTGTTTGTGAAGAAGAAGAAGAAGGAGAAGGAGGAGAGTTGGTTTTTCTATGTCGACTTTCTCTACCACTTATGGGAGACTCAAACCAGCTTACAATCCCCTTCCCTTCCCCTCCCCACAACAGACACCCTGTGAGGTAGGCGAGGCTGAGAGAGCTCTAACAGAGCTGTGACTAGCCCAAGGTCACCCAGCTGGCTTCGTGGGCAGGAGTGGGGAAACAAATCCAGTCCCCCCAGATTAGCCTCCGCCGCACACGTGGAGGAGTGGGGACTCCAACCCGGTTCTCCAGATCGGAGTCTACCGCTCCAAACCCACCGCTCTTAACCAATACACCACGCTGGCTCTAATAGTAGGATAGGGTGGTTTCTATGGAAAACAGGCAAAGTGAGATTTCCAGAGAAACTGAATACGTTTCTTAGAACCATCTTCTCCCCGACACGTTTGGATCAGTTGAGTCATCGTGCCGCTTAGATGTTTCGGCTTTGAGATCGAAGAGATGATTTCCTTGAGCTAGCCGAAAACGCTGTCCTTTCTTTCAGGACCTAGCAACTGGACAGACCTCATTAGATGGAATAAACCCAGAGGCACTTGTTGTATTGGCAGCCGCGCTTCTGACAAGGCCTCTTTCTTAATAATTTTGTTTGTTTAAAGGCTGCCCTCCCTTTGCTTGCTTTTAAGGGTCGTTATCTCAAATATCATTCAAACCATCCCCGAAAAGCCGCCGGAGACGGGAGACCAGGAAGACAAGTCAGGGTAACGCAAGATCTCCAAGGCACTGGGCTGGAAAAGCATTTTTATAAAAATGCGTCGGCTTCCTTCCTCCGAACGGGCGGTGAGACTGACAATCTGTACCTAATCTATTTCCGCGACCCAATAATCTGACTAACAACCCTGCCGGCAAGACGGGGCCATTAAAAAGCCGCTCCCGCTCATCTCTGTTTCCCGCCACCCACCCACAAATTCTATTTAGAAGCAGATTTGCTGACGTTCGCCGGGATAATTTGAATCTCCTTATTAACAAAGGACATTTGCATGACAGCAGATTTGCTGATCCTTAAAAGCTGGTGGGGCTCTTGATGTCACTCTTTTTTTTTTTAACTTAAAGTTATAATCTTCCATGTATGACATCGCAGCTGGGGACTGTGCTAATGATTATGGCACCTCCGGGGGTTTCCGTGGCAAATAAACGTCCCGAGGACAAGATGTCTTCCAGGTTTATGGATTTGCCTGGAAGGAAACATGTATATAATGACCTGGGGGGGGTGCGGGGGGGGGAGCTGCAGGGGAAGAAAAGTGTTGGCTGAATTGCTTGCAGACAGCACATTTCTCCCGATTTCTTCTCGAGTGTTCACGGCCCCTTCAAGCAGGGGTGTCAGACATAAGGCCCGCGGGCCGGATCCAGCCCCTTGAGAGCGCTCATCCGGCCCGACCAAGTGACATTTATGTCATATCCAGCCCTCGTAACAATTGAGTTTGACACCCTTGCCTTAAAATAACCTAAATAACCCACCCCCCGCCCGGCAACTGACACCTTTTTTTTAATTTTTTTAATTGTTTTTTTATATCACAATAATTTGCATCATTCAATAACGTTATATGATATAAACATTATTTTTCTTAACCAAATAACTAATTAATGCTAGTATTTCAGTGACTTCCCCTCTCCCCTCCTCTATCTATTTGATAACTTAATTATCCCCTTTGCATTTCAATTCTGATTCATTATAATATATTTCTTATATCAATCTAATTACAATTTTTTTAAATCTAAATCAATATCCTTAATAATATCTCTGCTTCTCTCGTTTGAATTAGATCAAAATATAACCTTTAAGCCATCCCAGCTTTAATTCATTTTCACAATATATTGTCCATGCGTCCCATTCTCCCACAAATTCTGTGTTCTCCTTTAGATTTACTAATGCTTCAACTGGCACCTTCAGGGAGCAGTTTGCACATCGACTTGTTTCCCGTGGAACCTCTGTGCATTGCGCATGATTCTGGGGCATCCCCTAGCTAGAGCATACTCTCAGTTCAAAAAGGATCCTGATGACACTAGTAGGCCCTTGTTGCTAAGGATGAGTGGATTTCCCCTGTTCTGTTCCTCCTTGGCTACGCAAATTTCCCTCTGTGCCGTGTCCTACTATTTCACAAGTTCCCCTCCCTCTAATTTTTTTAACCTTTCCTTTCCCCTGAAGTGACAGATAATGTTCTCCCATCCTCCATTTTGTCCTCATGACCAACCTCTGAGATAATTTAGGCTGAGAGACAGTGACGGGTCAGCAAGCTCCGTGGCTGATAGGGGATTCGAACCCGGGTCTCTCCCAAGTCCTAGTTGGCCATTCTAAATATTACACCACCTCCATACCACAAGGAAATATAAGAATGCAATCTTGGAATGTTTTCAGATGTGAAGCTTAAATTGCTTTTGAGCGATTGTGTCCCTAGCACCCTTTGGCTGGAGAAGGATAGCCGTCAAGTCTCAATCATCTTATGGCGACCCCATAAGGAGCCAGCATGGTGTAGTGGTTAAGAGTGGTGGTTTGGAGCGGTGGACTCTGATCTGGAGAACCAGGTTTGATTCCCCACCCCTCCGCATGAGCGGCGGAGGCTAATCTGGTGAATTGGATTTGTTTCCCCCAATCCTCTGCACGAAGCCAGCTGGGCGACCTTGGGCAAGTCACACTCTCTCAGTCCCACCTACCTCACAGGGTGTCTGTTGTGGGGAGGAGAAGGCGATTGTAAACCAGTTTGATTCTTCCTTAAGTGGTAGAGAAAATCGGCATATAAAAACCAATCCTCCTCCTCCTCCTCCTCCTCCTTCTTCTTCTTCTTCTTCTTCTTCTTCTTCTTCTTCTTCTTCTTCTTCTTCTACTAGTACTACTACTACTAGTACTACTACTACTAGTACTAGTACTGCTACTGCTGCTACTACTACTACTACAATGGACTGTCTTGGTAGCCTCCCATCCAAATACTGACCAAGGGCAACCCTGCTTAGCTTCTAAGACCTGAAGAGACCTGGCTAGCCTGGGCTTCGATTGGGAATCACTAACTGACGGCCCTTCGATGAAACCGTGGCCCTTGAAGCACGCTGCTTGGTCTCCTGGTTCCCAACCCGGGGGGGGGGGAAGTGGCACGAAAGAAGCAGTGATACCACAGCAAAGGCAAGAGGCTACTTTAAGGGGTCGTGGCGGTGGTCCTTGGCTCGGCTCTCCTGTCCGCGCCACCGCTGACTCAAACGCTGCTCTGGGATAAAGCGCACGCTCTAGCAATTGCTTTTGGAAAAGTGGTTTTGATTGAGGTTCGGCGGAACAGTCCAGAGCTCCGTGCAAAGCGCCGGGGATGTGTCTTTCTTTGCCTCGCGGGCGGTTGGAGGTAGCTGTCTGCGGAGAGGCCACCTGGGTAGGGAGGTGCCCCCAGGGATCCTGCATGTTTAGCGGAGCTGCTCCGAGGTCAATGAAATCTGTTCTCCGTCCTCCCGTGTGGAAACCCCCGTAATTGACAGCTCGCTAGGTAGAGATATCAACTTCACCCTGGCAAATCTATTGCAACGTTTCGGCCACGCTGTCTGCTGATATACCTCCGCGTGTCTGTATGCTGCAGAAAGCAGAGAGGATTAAATGACAGCTGAGGTTAGCAAAGGCATAGTTTTAAACTGCATCCTTACTTTCGCACTAAACCTACGACGGCCATGTTGAGCGAGGGGTTTTGTTTTGGGTTTTTTGGCACCCTAAAGGTGTATCCCACGGAAGGGAGGGTGGCATGGGGTATGTAGCTCGATCTCATCAGATCTTGGATGCTAAGCAGGGTCAGTACTTGAACACACACGAACACATGAAGCTGCCTTATACTGAATCAGATCCTCGGTCCATCAAAGTCAGTATTGTCTCCTCATACCGGCAGCGGCTCTCCAGGGTCTCAGGCAGAGAAAGGTCTTTCACATCACCTTACTTGCCTAGTGCCTTTAACTGGAGATGCCAGGGATTGAACCTGGGACCTTCTGCATGCCAAGCAGATGCTCTGCCACTGAGCCACAGCCTCTCCCTACTTGGAAGGGAGAACTACAAGGAAGGCTCTGCAGAGGAAGGCAATGGCAAATGGCCTCTGCTTCTCACTTGCCTTGAAAGCCCCTTGTAAGTAAGCCGTAACTTGATGGCACTTTACACACACACAAAGGTGTATCCAGCAGCCTGAATAGCCCAGGTTAGCTCAATCTCGTCAGAGCTTGGAAGTAAGGTTGCCAACAGGTACTAGCTGGAGATCTCCTGCTATTACAATTGATCTCCAGCCGATAGGGCCGAGGCTCAGTGGTTGAGCATCTGCTTGGCATGCAGAAGGTCCCGGGTTCAATCCCCGGCATCTCCAGTTAAAGAGACCAGGCAAATAGGTGATGTGAAAGACTTCTGCCTGAGACCCTGGAGAGCCACTGCCGGTCTTAGACAATACTGACTTTGATGGACCAAGGGTCTGATTCAGTAGAAGCCAGCTTTATATGTTCATGTGATAGAGCTCAGTTCACCTGGAGAAAATGGCCGCTTTGGCAATTGGACTCTATGGCATTGACGTCCCCCCCTCCCAAACCCTGCTTTCCTCAGGTTCTGCCCCAGAAAACCTCCCACCGGTGGCGAAGAGGGACCTGGCAACCCCACTTGGAAGCTAAGCAGGTTCGGTACTTGGATTGGAGACCACCAAAGAAGATTCTGCAGAGGAAGGCGCTGGCAAAACCACCTCTACTCATCCCTTGCCTTGAACACCCCATGGTCCAGGAGTTGCTGTGAGTTGGTTGTGACTTGATAGCACACAATTATTATTATTAAAGGTGTATCCAATGTCACCTGTCTGGTCTTCAAAAGAACTAAAACGGAAAAACGTGATTCAAGTAAATATATGAAAGCGAAAAAGTTCTTTAGGGTGCAATCTTTACAGTTTGTGCAGTTTAATCAGTAGATTAATCCGGCTAAGCTTTGGTCAATAAATGGGAGGGGGGGGATGGAAACTTCAGGGAAAATTTAAATACATGCAATATTTCCACGTCGGCCCTCGTATTATTTTACCGCTTTATAAATGCATAATTTATAATGTAATATATAGAACTGAACTATTTTGCATACTCGAGCGGGGCTCTGGAGGGGCAGCATATAAATTCCCTAAATAAAGAAATACTTATGAAATTTAAAAGTCTAAATAACTTAGTTTCCAACAAGCCGAATTGGGAATATATCCAATGCGGGGTGAGGAAGAGAGCCGTCAGCCGCCTCTCCAAGTGCTGCCTTAGCGCATTCTCTTAGAGAGGTCAGGAAAAAAACCCCGAAAGTTGAATAAACAACCTATTAAATACATTTTAAGCCGGGATCTTGAAAACGGGACCATCATATAAGATTCCACGGTTTCCGCATCAAATGCCTGTACTGAGAGACACGACTTGACGTCTGCCCCATAAGACAGTGCCACGAGATGCAGCATGTCACCCACGGAATACTAATCTGATAAATGATTAGTCCTTTGTTTTGACCTTTGATCCTAACAACGACCGATCTTATTAAAACCAGTCGATAGCTGAGGCCGTATCATGCCTAGTCAACAATTCCCGGGGTGAGTTTTTGATAGTTCTGGTGTCTTAAATAGAAAAGGAAAGGGAATGTTAAATATTCCTGCAGATGAGCTATCTGTTAAATTAAGGTTTCTATAAAGCTGCCTGATATCGAGTCAGACCACTGGTCCTCGGGATCCCAGGTTTCTACGGTTGCCAACCTCCAGGTACTAGCTGGAGATCTCCTGCTATTACCACTGATCTCCATCCAATAGAGATCAGTTCCCCTGGAAAATTGAGGATTTCCATCTTTTTTTTTTTTTTAATCTTAGTGGTCTGCTGCTAATCTGCTGTTTTATGAATACCATGTAAGATTTCTCTGTTTTATGGGCTTTTCTGGAAAAACAAAACACTGCTAATAAGGACGGTAGAAAATATACGTAAAACAGCTCAGAGAATAGGGTTGCCAGGTCCCTCTTCGCCACCGGCGGGAGGTTTGGGGGGCAGAGCCTGGGGAGGGCAGGGTTTGGGGAGGGGCTTCAGTGTCATAGAGTCCAATGGCCAAAGCGGCCATTTTCTCCTGGTGAACTGATCTCTATCGGCTGGAGATCAGTTGTAATAGCAGGAGATCTCCAGCTAGTACCTGGAGGTTAGCAAAACCCAAAATAGCAGAAAACATCCACTAAGAAAATAATTCAATTAGGCATATGTATTTCCAATAATATATTCATTAGTAATGCCCAAGTCATGTGAATTCTTATCAATTCTAAATCATATCAGTTCGCATATATGCTGTTAAATCACAAGCATGAAATACTTGTGATTTAACAGCATATATGCGAACTGATATGATTTAGAATTGATAAGAATTCACATGACTTGGGCATTACTAATGAATATATTATTGGAAATACATATGCCTAATTGAATTATTTTCTTAGTGGATGTTTTCTGCTATTTTGGGTTTTGCTAACTAACTATATAGCAGGCTAACTGTATATTTATTCAAGTACCTGGAGGTTGGCAACCCTATCAGAGAATAGAAAATGTTCTAAAAAAGTCAAACATGCATTTTAAAGTACAAGGTAGTGCTGCAGAGATACTTTATTTTTTTAAAAAGAAGCAATTCATGCTCTAACAAGGCCTTCTCTATTTGACTTTTTGCAAAAAGGCCTACTTTATCATGTTGCAGAATGGACGCCACCCCTCACCGCACAAATTTGGTTAGCTGGCATGTTAACGTTTTGATTTAGCAGACTTTTTTTGGGGGGGGGTGGTTGTGGAATTTGGGAATGTGTTTTGCGCGTGTGCGCGAGGCGTGGCCAGACTAGAATGGCGTGGTGGGAGGAATGCGGTCCGTGGGCGAAGATCAGGATGCCATCTGTGACCCCGGGGAGACGACGAAGCAACTGCGGATGGTTGCCCACAGGGGGTCCTTTGTCCCGGGTCTGCCTGCGCACAGTGTGAGCACACCATCTGGGGCGGCTGGTGGACGTTGCTCTCTAGGGGTCAGTGGGGGCCTGTAAGCTCTGTGTGTTGTGTGGCATTTTGCCAAGCGGTCCGAGGACTCATGAAGCCTCGGACTGGACAGCAGTCATCCAGCCTCAGCCGGTCAATCTTCTTGGAAAAAGGGACTCAGCATCCATCCATCCATCCATCCGTCCGTCCGTCCATCCATCCGTCTATCCATCTATCCGTCTATCTGTCTATCTGTCTATCTGTCTATCTGTCTGTTCAATTTATAACCCTCCCTCCCTGGCCAAAACCAGGCTCAGGGCGGGGAACATAATCAAACATATCAAATATTAACAATAAAACTAATAATTCTAAAATTAAACAATAAAACCCAATTAAAAACCCTTAAAAACTCCAGATGGGGCTTAATTTGGCCCATAGTGCCCGGAATAAGCGGTAGGTTGCCCCCCACCCCCAATAATGGGAGTAACATAGAAGAAGGGGGGGGGGAAATAGATTCACAGAGTGAATCAGGGACAAGACAAATTGTGTAAGTAGGGTTGCCAACTGCCAGGTAGTAGCAGGAGATCTCCTGCTTATTCAACTGATCTCCCGCCGATAGAGATCAGATCACCTGGAGAAAAATGGCCCCTTTGGCCATCGGGCTCTATGGCATCAAAGTCCCTCCCCTCCCCAAACCCCGCCCTTCTCAGGCTCCGCCCCAAAAACCTCCCGCCGGTGGGGAAGAGGGACCTGGCAACCCTATGCCTCTCTTTAGCAGTTCCATCTGACCCGGAAAAACTTGATTCCTGGGGGTTTAAGACCCATGTGGACTAGTAAACACTAGGGTTGCCAGGTCCCTTTCTCCAGGCGAACTGATCTCTATCGGCTGGAGTTGTCATAGCAGGAGATCTCCAGTTAGTACCTAGAGGTTGGTAACCCTAGTAGACACACTCTTCCGGATGATGCATGAAAAGGCACAGAGGTTGGCATGAAAAGGCACAGAGGAACTTACAAAATATACACATAGAAGCCGAAGTGAAAAGGGAAGGAAACATTACAGATTGTACAAACGCATGTAGTGAACAGAAAAAGACTATAATACCTCCAAGTGCACAGAAAAGCTTAGACCACCTCAGACTTACATTATGGTTGTTTCTGTGCGTTGTCAAACTTCCTGTGTGTATAAATCCATCATAGAATCATTTCTTTTTGAAGGGCTGTAAGTCTCAACAGGACAGAAAACTTCTTTAATACTTCCCTATGAAGGATTTTTTTTTTTTGCTTCCAAAAAATAAAAATAAAAGGCATGATGGGTACTTTCGACCTCTTGCATCCTCCCCTCTCATAGGGTCATTATTTATTTATTTACTTAATTGATATCCCCCCCTTCTACGGGTTACCAACTCTGGGTTGTGAAATTCTTGGAGATTTGGGGAGTGGAGCCATGGAAAGAAGAAGAGTTGGTTTTTACTTGTCCACTTTCTCTACCACTTAAGGAAGAACCAAACCGGCTTACAATCACCTCCCCTCCCCCTCCCCACAACAGACCCCCCTCTGAGGTAGGTGGGGCTGAGAGAGCTGTGACTAGCCCAAGGTCACCCAGCTGGCTTCGGGTGTGGGAGCAGGGGAAACCAACCCGGTTCACCAGATTAGCCTCCGCCGCTCATGTGGAGGAGTGGGGAATCAAACCCGGTTCTCCAGATCAGAGTCCACCGCTCCACACCACCACTCTTAACCACTACGCTCATGCCGGCAGGGTTTGGGGAGGGATCTCAGTGGGGTATAATGCCATATGGCATTTATTAATGGAAGGTTTTGCATTGGATTTGCCACTCTTCAGATGCACCTTTTCCCCATCCATATTCTTAAAACTCAACAATAAGCCGCCATGCAGAGTTTTGAGAATTCAGATGGGGAAAATGTGCATCTATAGAGTGACAAATCCAATGCAAAACCGCTCCAAAGCTGGCTCTCCTGCATTCATTTTAAAGAACAGCTCATGCTTCTATGCCTCTTGTTGCATGTAAGGATATTGTCAACTTCTGTACACAGTAGCATATGCAAGTGGTTCAGTAGTGGAATTGGCTGCCTAGGGAGGTGGTAGGCTCCCCCTCACTGGCAGTCTTTGAGCAGCAGCTGGACAAACACTTGCCAGGGATGCTCTAGGGCTGATCCTGCATTAAGCAGGGGGTCGGACTAGATGGCCTGTATGGCCCCTTTCCAACCCTATGATTCTGTGTGCGTGCGCCAAAACACTAACAAAATTGAACCGGAGAGCCGAATTCGTTGGTAGATTGGGAAGCTCGCTTCTGGCCTTGGGTGCTTTCTGAATGGTGTATATATTACACATTAGAAGTGCTGGGTGTGCAAGGGGGGAAAAAAACCCTGCTTCTGGAAGAGCCGGCATCCTTTCCGGCCAGCAGCACCTAGGGTGAGCGAGCAACATCCATGAATAAAGCAAACGTTTGTATAGACATACTGGGGATTGCTCCTGGCATCTGAGGTTGGTCGAGGAGAACAGAGCAAGGAGGAGGAAGAAATTGCATTTCTGCGTACAGTAACCTCTGACCAGCCAGATAAATCACTCCTAGTCGGAAGCGGGAGTCTGAGGCTGGCAAAGCTGAGGCTGAGTTTCATCCTGAGAGAGGATGATGAGATCTGTATTTATTTATTTATTTTGCTTTGAGGCTGGGGAAGCGAGGCATTCCTCAAATACAAGCCAAGTCACAGGGCTCATATGCATGTTACAGCTGCGTGGCATTTACTGTTGGAGGTGTGTGCATGGGGGGAATTGGTTTTATTCTGGGAGTGATGCAATTCCAGGCCCGGTCACAGAATCATAGAGTTGGAAGGGACCACCAGGGTCATCTAGTTCAACCCCCTGCACAATGCAGGAAATTCACAACTACCTCCCCCCCACACCTCCAGTGACCCCTACACACTCAGAAGAATCATAGAGTTGGAAAGGACCACCAAGGTCGTCTAGTCCAACCCTCTGCACAATGCAGGGAATTCACAACTAGCTCCCCCACACCCCCAGTTACCCCCTACGGCCTACTCCATGCCCAGAAGATGGCCAAGGTGCCCTCCCTCTCATGATCTGCCTAAGGTCAACGAATTAGCATTGCTGACAGATGGCCATCTAGCCTCTTCTTAAAAACCTCCAGGGAAGGAGAGCTTACCACCTCCCGAGGAAGCCTGTTCCACCGAGGAACCGCTCTAACTGTCAGAAAGTTCTTCCTAATGTCTAGACGGAAATTTAATTTCAACCCGTTGGTTCTGGTCTGACCTTCTGGGGCAACAGAAGGTGCGGGTAGACCCCAGTTACCCTTCAATGTGTTCAAGGAGAGCCTTATGAAGGGCGGGGGACTTTCCAACATTTCGTAGACAAAAATAGGGACATTTGATTCTCACGCAAGGATCATTGCTGGAATACCACCCCGTTCCACCACATACACCCCCACAGAACACTTGGGAATGTTTAGTCTCAGAATGGGTCATGGTGTAGTTATGACAGGACTGCTGTGGCATTCAAAAACTTAAATTTATTTAGATAGGCATCTACACGCACATGCCCTCCTTATAAAGGTTTAATATCTTGAGATTTAGGAGAAGGTATCTGAAAATCTCAAAGAGTGGCAACAGAACATTTAAAAAACACATTTCCAAAAATATTTCAGCCAAAGGCAAAGCTGGGAGACAAGGGAAGTGATGAAGGAGGAGGAGGAGGAGGAGGTTTTTATATGCCGACTTTCTCCACTACTAGAGTCAAACTGGCTTACAATCACCTTCCCTTCCCCTCCCCACAACAGATGCCCTGTGAGGTAGGTGAGGCTGAGAGAGCTGTGACTTGCCCAAGGTCACCCAGCTGGCTTCGTGTGTAGGAGTGGGGAAACAAATCCAGATCACCAGATTAGCCTCCGCCGCTCATGTGGAGGAGTGGGGAATCAAACCCTGTTCTCCAGATCAGGGTCCGCCGCTCCAAACCACTGCTCTTAACCACGACACCACGCTGGCTCTTACCAGGGTCAGGGTCCAGAACCCAGGAACTCTTCAGGATTGACAAGGGAGCAGTTTTCCACCAAAGTGACCAGTTTTTCTCCCTTCTGGACAATGGTCAAATGAGGGCTGCCCGTTATAATAGAGACAGTAGGCTTATTTATTGGTCCCTTCATAACTGGAACAACCTGGATCATTTCAGGTGGCATCAGAGTGTCCCCTCCAACCATGCGTGAATCCGACTGACTCCAATGTGCTCGTTACAGGAATGTCACGGAGACCTGGTTGGACCTCTTGTCACTTTGCGTCAGATGGCCACTGAGTTGGAAGCGGTGCCTAGCATGGTGTTTGTAGAAGACCACGTCTGATGTGGCTGCATTCCACATGAAAGAAGGCCAACTTCTTCATCTAGAGAAGCTGGAGTGACCTTGACAATAATTACATCCTCCTGGCCAGGGCTCTTTCTCCTGGAGCTTCTTTCCATTGAATCTAGTTCTCAGGTTGGTGGCGGAAAATGCTGTTAAATCGCAGCCAATTTACGGAAACCCCATTGGGTTTTCGAGGCAAGAGACCAACAGAGGTGGCTTTCCATTGCCTTCCTGGCAAGAGAGCCACTGTGGTGCAGTGGTTTGGAGCAGTGGACTCTAATCTGGAGAACCGGGTTTGATCCCCCACTCCTACACATGAGCGGGGGATGCTTATCTGGTGAACTGGATTTGTTTTCCTGCTCCTATACATGAAACCAGCTGGGTGACCTTGAGCTTGTCACAGCTCTCTCAGCCCCACCTACCTCACAGGGTGTCTGTTGTGGGGAAGGGAGGGTGGTTGTAAGCCGGTTTGATTCTTCCTTAAGTGGTAGAGAATGTCAGCATATAAAAACCAATTCTTCTCCTCCTTCTTTTCCACATAGCAAGTCTGGACTTCCTTGGAGTTCTCCCATTCAAGTACTAACAAGGTTGACCCTGCTTAGCTTCCCAGAGCTGATGAGATCAGGCTAGCCTAGACCATCCAGGTCAGGGCGGATGTTCAGAGGTGGTTCGCCATTGCATGCCTCTGCACAGCAACCCTGGTATTCCTTGGTGGTCTCCCATCCAAATACTAACCTGGGCTGACCCTGCTTAGCTTCTGAGACCTGACGAGATCGGGCGAGCCTGGGCCATCCAGGGCAGGTTGGTGAGCCAGGCTATAAATTGTGACAGTGACATTATTTCATTCTTAGTTTTGAGTCATCTAAAAGAGCCCTGACCTGGATGGCCCAGGCTAGCCTGGTCTCATCAGATCTCAGAAGCTAAGCAGAGTTGGCCCCGGTTAGCATTTAGATGGGAGACCACCAAGGAATATCGGGGGGGGGGGTTATGCAGAGAAAGGCAATGGCAAACCCCTCCTGTTAGCCTCTTGAACACATGAAGCTGCCTTACACTGAATCAGACCCTTGGTCCATCAAAGTCAGTATTGTCTATTTAAACTAACAGGAAGTGATTCCACCTAAACATTAGGAAGAACTTTCTGACGGTGAGGGCTGTTCGACGGTGGGATGCGCTGCCTTGGAGGGTGGTGGAGTCCCCGTCTTTGGAAGTCTTTAAGCAGAGGCTAGATGGCCATCTGTCGAGAGTGCTTTGATTGTGGGATCCTGCATGGCAGGGGGTTGGACTGGATGGCCCTTGTGGTCTCTTCCAACCTTGAGAACTTGTGAACTTGTACTCAGACCAGCAGCAGCTCTCCAGGGTCTCAGGCAGAGGTCTTTCACATCACCTCCTTGCCTAGTCCCTTTAACTGGAGATGCCGAGGGTTGAACCTGGGACCTTCTTCATGCCAAGCAGATGCTCTGCCACTGAGCCACAGCCCCTCCCCTCTTGCCTTGAAAACCCTACTGGGTTGCCATAAGTCAGCTGTGACTTGGTGACGCTTTACACACACACAATCTAAAAGAGGAACGATAGGATATCATACATATATTAAAAAGGTCTTAAACTTCATTACTCAGCAGAAGGGTGTGCTGAAGAATTGGAGAGACTTTGTTGGCCAAGTGAGAAATTTCAACCCCCGCTCAGCCCAGACAGCTGTGCAGTCTGCTGGAGGAATTCTCTCTCTGTGTTTGCAGACGAGGGCTGTAGACTTTCCTCGTTGACAGCCCTGATAAATATTTTATATTAACGTGTAGCACCTTTCATTGTGAAGGATCCCAGAACTCCTCACAAAACATATACAACGCAATGTGTTCCCGGCTGGAAGGAAGCACGGGGAAAGCAGAAGATGTTGGGGGAAGGGAAGATTGCTCTTAAAAAGCAATCGATTTGGAACGAAAAATTTGAAATCTGGCAGGGGAGGCTGGAGTTGGAGGAGAGAGATCAGAGGGGCGATCAGGAAAGTCCTAACACACACTGCTTCCTTCTTCATTTTAAATCATCACTCCCAGTTATGGATATTTTTTACAGCGTGGTGTAATGGTTAAGAGTGGTGGTTTGGAGGGGTGGACTCTGATCTGGAGAACCAGGTTTGATTCTCCCACTCCTCCGCATGAGCGGCGGAGGCTAATCTGGTGAGCTGGATTTGTTTCCCCATGCCTACACATGAGAGCCGGCTGGGTGACCTTGGGCTACTCGCAGCTCTCTCAGCCCCACCTACCTCACAGGGGGTCTGTTGTGGGGAGGGGAAGGGAAGGTGATTGTAAACCGGTTTGACTCTTCCTTAAGTGGTAGAGGAAGTCGGCATAGAAAAACCAACTCTCCTTCTCCTCCTCCTCCTCCTCTCCTCCAGTCCCAACTCCCTTTTTTGCTTTTAGATTTCACACGTGTTCAATCTTCAGTCTATCAAAGGTCTTCTTCTGTCTTAAGAATCTCCTTTCCCTATTCCCTCTTGCTGTCTCTCAGACCATCTACTGGGTACCATTTCTACCTTTCTTCCATTCCCCAAATTTACCCTGGCCATCAAGAAAAGTAATGTCTACATAATCTCCTTATATGATTTTCATGGCCCACTTCCCTCCACACATCTTTTTAATGCTCAAATCTTCCCGCTTCCCTCCATGATCCCATATGGTCCTCATTGGTTGTATTGCTGGTTATGATGATTCCTAGACTTACCCAATGTCACTTCCAAGTTTTCCATGGAAGTGACATAGTGGTGCACAGGATATTGCATGGCCCCCATGTCTAGGGTTGCCTCTTCGCCACTGGCAGGAGGTTTTTGGGGTGGAGCTTGAGGAGGGCGGGGTTTGGGGAGGGGAGGGACTTCAATGCCATAGAGTCCAATTGCCAAAGCGGCCATTTTCTCCAGGTGAACTGATCTCTATCGACTGGAGATCAGTTGTAATAGTGGGAGATCTCCACCGACTACCTGGAGGTTGGCAACCCTAACCATGTCCCTGCCCCTGGCAACGGCCTGGCAACCCTTGTTCCTCCCCAAATCTCCTGCAGCCTCTTCAACTTGGACTCCAGGCTGCAGTGCCGATGCATTTCAGAGCCACCTTGCCCTGATTCCTACGGATCGCTTGTAATGCCGAGTGGCAGATAGGAAATGGAAAATACCGCTTCCAATTTTAAATAATTTCCTTTTTAAATCGGGGGAAATCAATTGTAGCAATTTTCCGCAGAAAGTAATAACGATGAATTAAACCGGGTCGTGCAGTAATCCTGGACTCCGGGCGGAAAGCGCGGCGTTATGTTGCTCAGCAACTGATTAAGAGCTGCAGTCCTGACAGTTAAAATCTTGCTTGGATGCCAACCTCACTGGTGGGGTGGTGGAGCTTGCTGTGGGGCCGTGCCGCTTCTGGCCCAACCGATCACGGACTAGTTCTATAGCAAATCGACATGTCACAAGGCAGAGTCGTGCGAGGCCTTCCTGTGGATAATGAAAGCTGGGGAGGTAGTAGAAGAAGAAGAGTTGGTTTTTATATGCCGGCTTTCTCTACCACTTAAGGCAGAATCAAACCGGCTTACAATCACCTTCTCTTCCCCTCCCCACCACAGACACCCTGTGAGGTAGGTGGGGCTTTATGTGGAGGAGTGGGGGGAAACCAACCCGGTCCCCCAGATTAGCGTCCACCACTCATGTGGAGGAGTGGGGAATCAAACCTGGTTCTCCAGATCACCACTCCAAACCACCGCTCTTAACCATTACACCATGCTGCCTGGAGACTGTCTGTTACATCTCTGCATGATTCACTGCTTTGGTCTGCTCCATTCCAGACAGCCAGCGTGGTGTAGTGGTTAAGAGCGGTTGTTTGGAGCAGTGGACTCTAATCTGGAGAACCGGGTTTATTCCCCCACTCCTCCACATGAAGCCAGCTGGGTGACCTTGGGCCAGTCACAGCTCTCGTAGAGCTCTCTCAGCCCCACCTACCTCACAGGGTGTCTGCTGTAGGTTTCTACGCAACGATCGCTTTGCCGCCGATTTTCTTTATCGAACAGAGTCCAGAAACATTTGGGGCTTCCTTTGTGTCTGATTATACCGAGAAGAAAGCAAAGCGGCCCCGTTCTTTGCTAGCAGCTCTGCCTACTTTGTGCTGAGCACAATACCTGTTGGATAGCGGCACGCGCAAGGGCGAGTCTCTTATGCAATCCAGCACAGCGGTTGAGATTTTTCTTCCCGGCTAATTTTGTGGTAATGTGGAGGGCTAACTCTTGACAATAGGACTGTGGGGCTACGAGGCCACCTGTCACAATATACTGTAGCCGTGATGCTCTATACTCTCTCTGCGGAGAAGTATAAACTAGCAATGCAATCCTAAACAGACGTGCAGCCTTCTAAGGCCATTGGACTCAAAAGGGTATGATGGTTTACAATTGCATTGTAGATGTGCTGCCCTTTCCTGATTTTTATGGCTTGTGCAGGTTTCAGAATTTCAGCCCATAATAAGTAGAAAACTTCTCCTGGGTGCGCATTTCCCATAAGAACCAAAGCTCCATCGGACAGCATGAAAGATAAATCACGGCTCATGTGAGCATTTGCTTCTTTGGCTGCTGGAATTAAATAAGATGCCTTATATCAATATGGTGCAATCGCATTTAACATCAACCTTGTATTGCTTCCACCGAGCCCCGTGGCGCAGAGCGGTAAGCTGCAGTACTGCGGGCAAAAGCTCTGCTCATGACCTGAATTCGATCCCGACAGAAGTTGGTTTCAGGTCGCCGGCTCAAGGTTGACTCAGCCTTCCATCCTTCCGAGGTCGGTCAAATGAGTCCCCAGCTTGCTGGGGGTAAAGGGAAGATGACTGGGGAAGGCACTGGCAAACCACCCCGTAAACAAAGTCTGCCTAGTAAACTTCTGGATGTGATGTCACCCCATGGGTCAGGAATGACCCGGTGCTTGCACCTTTACCTTTTACCTATTTCTTTACCAGACTACTCCCCCAACATACCAAAGGAAAGGTCCTATTTGCCATTAGAAGACTTATTTGCAATTATGAATGGTAGCTACTCTAATGCAAGACTTTTTTCAGGTATGCTGTCAAAGAAATAGAGGGGGTTGTCTTAAATTCGCACACACGTGTGTGTAAAATGCTGTCCTGGTGGCCCAGGGAGGGCAGAACTAGTATGTGACGTACAACCCAAGGCACGTGACGGCAGGCAGGGATTCAATCCATATGAATGCAGTTCATCAAGAGCACTAGTGCGCATGCACTGTTGAAATTGATCATGCCCTGCCCCAAATCTCTCTCGTTTCTTCTTCTGGAGAACAGCCTGATGGCTGGAAGGGTGCGTGCGGGCGCATGTGCCCCAAATCGTCTCCATACTGTGGAATGTAAAGGAGTGTGTATAATGAGGCCCCCGTCCCCGCTCCGTAGGACCAGTTTTTCGAGTGAGGTGTGGAAATCTGACTTCTCCTCCTAAATCTCAGCTTCTCCTCGCAATAGCGGGACGGCTTGTCATAAATCACCGCGACTGCACGGAAAATCCAGGTGCCTGGATGGATTTGCGGTGGAAGTCAGAGCAGGGCTTGGAAGTGTTATTTAAAGCTCGGCAACAGCTGGAGCTTGTTAGCTATCAGAAAACCTTCCAGCGAGAGAGTCAATCCACAAGGTGGGCCACGTGTGCTCCTAATAACAATTGGTGCAATTCCAAAGAGTCGCTGGGGCGTCTTCTACAGGTGGAATCGAAGGTGACGCTTTCCGGAGCTGTGACTTGCCTGAAAAGTGTGAGAATTGCGTCAAAGAGAGTGGGGGAAAACTTAGCAGCATGTGTAGGGATATCGAAAATTCACCCGTTCTCATGCGAGCGGAATAAAGCAGATCGTTGCGGAATCATAAGAACCCACAAAGAGCTGTATCGGATCAGAGGGGCGGTCCGTCTAGTCCAGCATCTTGGTCCCCACGGGGCCCCAATGGACCAACAAACAGGACAAAGAGGTAGGGACGGAGGGTGTCTCAGTGGTAGAGCATCTGCTTGGCATGCAGAAGGTTCAATCCCCGGCATCTCCAGTTAAAGGGACTGGGCAAGTACGCGATGTGAAAGACCCCTGGAGAGCCGCTGCCGGTCTGAGTAGACGATACTGACTTTGATGGACCAAGGGTCTGATTCAGCAGAAGGCAGCTTCATGGGTTCATGTGGGTTGCCCGGTGGGTGGTTTTGGCGGGCAATTGCCCGCCAATCCACCCGGCTTCTCCGGAGTGGCAATTGCACGCGCGAGACGGGATTATGTCGCTTCTGGGTTTGAGTGCTAAAGCGGGGTAAACCCGGAAGCGACGTCATGGCGTCGCGCGATCGCCCCAGCCCCGTCTCCTAAAACCTCCCGCCTGTGGAGAGGGGGGAACCTGACAACCCTGAATAGCGGCCAAGGCCTTTCCCTTTACTGCCTCTGAATATGGAGGTTCTCCAGACAAAAAGGGTCTACTGAGCAACTCTCCCCGCCATCTGTGGCCAAATCAGTAGCCTTGGGAATGTCTCGAGCAGGGTGCGGAGGAGGCAACCTTCCTGTATTGTTTGACTATGTGGGTTTGATCCCATGGAGGGTCTCTGCGTGTGCAATGGTGGTTGGGCGGGCAGAAGTACTTGCGCTAGGTTAAAACTATCGCTCCCAAACTTTCTTTTCCTTGTGTGTTAGATGCAGTGCAAGGGATTTCTTTGATGCAGTCGTGAAGCACTACGGGTTGCGCTGTTGCGTACGCTACCGGAACAGTTGTAAGAACGTTTTCCTTTGCTGGATCCAACTTCTTCCTCAAATGTATACTGCCTCTGGATAGGGAGGTTCAGTTTAGCCAGCATGGCTCAATTTCGTGCTTTCCCCTCCCTCCCTCCCTGCCAGCTGCTCTTCTCCCCCTCCTCCTCTCTCTCATCTTCGTTGTTTGGCACTTTGCCACCCAGGGTACACAATGCCAGACTTTAGCTCCAAATCCTATTTATTGTGTTCACTCCGCCCCCATCGATACAAATGCATATAATCTTTTCATTCGCTGCTTTTTTTTTTTGGTGCGAGAAAAACTAGACAGCATAATTTTTAATAAAAATGCTAACGGCAGAGGAGTTGTTTTGATTTTTTTTTAATCAGGTTCTAAGAATTTATTACTAAAATATGTAAATAAAACACTTGGTGGAGTCTTGTTGGATATAGCATTTGGTCTAGCCGCTGAGGTCATCTTGTCTGTGTGTATGAGTATCGCTTGGCTCTCGTTGAAGCCTGAAGGCACCACTTTAAATTGCTGCATATACTACGCCTTAAGAGACATTTCTCTCTCTCTTTTCTAAAAATTGCTAGTGAATTAGGGATTGTGCCGGAGAATGAAACCCGGTCGTCATCACCAGCCATGAAACGCCGTCTTTGGGCTCCAGCAGGCAGGCTTAATTTCCTTTTAGCGGCGCCGTCCACTCTGAGCAAATAACCCCTCTCCACTTGTTTGGCTTTGGGGAGAACAATGCCTACCACTGTGAACACATTATAATGCCGTTGTTTTGCTCCAGTTTCGACAGTGGGCTTCTGGGGGTTGAAAGAGACACATTGGTTTGGGTTGCCAATCTCCTGGCGAGGCCTGGAGGTCTCCTGGAATCACAACTGGTCTCCAGATTATAGAGATCTGTCCTCTGGTATCTGACGAAGAGAGCGTTGACTCTCAAAAGCGTATACCCCGAAAATAGGGTTGCCAACCACCAGGCGCTAGCCGGAGGTCTCCTGCTATTACAACCGATCTCCAGCCGATAGAGATCAGCTGCTCACCTGGAGAAAAATGGCCGCTTTGGCAATTGGACTTTATGGCACTGAAGCCCCTTCCCTCCCAAACCCCACCTTTCTCAGGCTCCACCCCAAAAACCTCCCTCCAGTTACAAAGAGGGACCTGGCAACCCTACCCAAACATGGCTACCCCTTGAAGCTGGAGGAAACTGCACATTTGGAGGGTGGACTCTATGGCATTGCATGCCTGCTGAGCTCCCTCTCCTCCCCATAATCTGCCCTCCCAAAAAAAAAAGAAAAAAAAAAGCAATCATCCCTAGGCTCCCTCCCTAAATCTCTAGGATTTTCCCAATTTGGAGCTGGCTGCCTTAATTAGTTCTGCAAACGGCACCACTACGTCTCTTTCAAGGTACAATTTACTTAGCGGTTTGATATTGTTGCATTGTGACCTCCACCTGCATCATTAGCTGGTGTGGGGAGAAATGCTTGGAATAACGGCATTAGGTTATGAGCGAAATTGCAGTATGTGCCACAGAGAGGGAGAGCTGACCCCAAGGTTGCCATTTTAGGTGGCAGCCCAGTGTTTTCTTATGCAGAATCATAGAGTTGGAAGGGACCATCAGGGTCATCTAGTCCAACCCCCCTGCACAATGCAGGAAATTCACAACTACCTCCCACCCCACACACTCCCAGTGTCCCCCTACTCCATGCCCATTATAGTCAGGTGAAAGCGTTTGGGTTTCAGTAGAAATAACACTTCTTCTCTACGTTTCTGGCACTAATCGTTCAGATAGACTCCAATGTACATAGGCACTCTGGGTTGGGAACAGAGTTCGAGAGTGAAACCAGAGTCTGCGTCTCTCCAAACCTAAAGTGGTCCATTGGTTCTTGTAGGTTATCCGGGCTGTGTGACCGTGGTCTTGGTATTTTCTTTCCTGACGTTTCGCCCGCAGCTGTGGCCGGCATCTTCAGAGGAGTAACACTGAAGGACAGTGTCTCTCAGTGTCAAGTGTGTAGGAAGAGTAATATATAGTCAGAAAGGGGTTGGGTTGAGCTGAATCGTTGTCCTGCAAAAAGTATCAAAGGTAATGTGCTAATCATTATCCTGTAAGTATCAAGATAATGTGCTAATGAGGACAATGATGCAGCTCAACCCAACCCCTTTCTGACTATATATTACTCTTCCTACACACTTGACATTGAGAGACACTGTCCTTCAGTGTTACTCCTCTGAAGATGCCTGCCACAGCTGCTGGCGAAATGTCAGGTAAGAAAATGCCAAGACCACGGTCACACAGCCCGGATAACCTACAAGAACCAATGAACTCTGACCGTGAAAGCCTTCGACAATAGTCTAAAGTGGTCCATTCGCAGCAGGTGGTCCCGAAGCGGCTGCGACCCTGTGGAGACGCAGAATTCTCTTCTTCCGGCATCAGGCTTCTGCCGCTTTGGGCTTGGGAACTGCCGAGGGAAGGGCCTCCAGGCATGTGCAGAATCCTTGGGATTCCACCCGCCGCTGAGCCCTGTTTAAAATTAACTTTTGACACCCCTGCGTGTGATCCATGCAGCGCAGGAAACGTACTAAAAATGGCAAGACCCTTCAAAACCTGTGCAAGGCTTCCTCCCCCGCCGCTCCAACTTTTAGGACTTCTGCGACATGCTCTTCATTCTGGAGAACTCTGCACCTCTCATTCAAACTGCTGGGGAAAAGCATTCTAAATTAGTTCTGGAAGCTGGATTTAACTTCAGGGCATCTTTTCATGTAAGGCACGCACATTTCGCAAGTGTTCAGACGTCTCGTGCCGTCTTAAAGACTAGCCTATTTATTGAGGCCGTAGGTATTTGTACATAACCTCCAGTTGCTGACTCTCCCTAGAAGCTGAAATGACTAAACTGAGGCTATGGTACTTTGGTCCCGTTACGAGAAGACAAGAGAAAAGACAATAATGGTAGAAAAAGTCAAAGGCAGCAGGAACAGAGGAGGACCCGACATGAGATGGATTGACTCAATCGAGGAGTCCACAGCCCTCAGGTTGTAAGACCTGAGCGAGGCTGTTAATGATAGGATTTTTTGGAGGTCATTAATTCAAAGGGTCACCATATTTTGGAAGCAACTTGAGAAGAAGAAGAAGAGTTGGTTTTTATATGCCCACTTTCTCTACCACTTAAGGGAGGCTCAAACCTGCTTACAATCACCTTCCCTTCCCCTCCCCACAACAGACACCCTGAAAGGCAGGTGGGGCTGAGAGAGCTCTAAGAGAACTGTGACTAGCTCAAGGTCGCCCAGCTGGCTTCATGCGTAGGAGTGGGGAAACCAACCCGGCTCACCAGATTAGCCGCCGCCGCTCATGTGGAGGAGTGGGGAATCAAACCCGGTTCTCCAGATCAGAGTCCCCCGCTCCAAACCACCGCTCTTAACCACTACGCCACGCTGGCTCTCAGAACTTAACACATACACAGAGGCTAGAATCCGAATCCCAGGAGGTCGAGAGGCCCTAAACCTGTTTTTCTCCAAAGGAGCCTTGCCCTTCGCATGGCAAATTGCGCTTAAAACTGCTTCAAGAAAAAAAATTAAAACACTGGAAAAGCACAAACTCTGTCCAGTGTTTAAGCAGGTATCCTGGTCTTAATTCTTTTTTAAAGAAATATATACACGCGTGCTTTCTAATCATTGAAAGCAAAGGCGCTCCAAAAGATAATTATATTGAATAGAAATTACTTTTTCCTTGGGTGCGCTTTAAAAAGCAGCTCGAAGGAACAGGGTGTGAAAGGGATGACGGTTAATTAAATTCCTCTTTCTCGAAAGCAAGAGGCTTTCCTGGGATTGAAAAGATGGGAACTGCTCACTCGAGATGTCCAGAATTCAGAACGAATCATTTATAAACATAAGTTTGTAAATGGTCGGTGATTATGGGTTTTGTTTGAAAGAAGAAGCTTTTTGGGGTTGCGTTGTGTTTTGGTTTGGGACAAGCTGTTATTTCCTTTATTTTCTGCTCTCTCTCTTTCTCTCGGTCCTGGATCCTTGACATATGTGGGGTTAATTAAACTGTCATGATTTCCTCTCATTTGTGCTGAAAATTACTCCAGTAATTATGCCTTTATTATATATATATATATTATAATATAGTATAAATTATATTATATATAATATATATATATATATATGTATGTATGTGTGTATATATGTGTGTGTGTGTGTGTGTGTATATATATATATATACACACACACAAAGTATATATATAAACATAGTATATCTACATAGTATACATACATACATACGTACGTACATACATACATACATACATACATATATATATATATATATATATATATAGTCACTGACCTTGGGCTCAGAACGGAATGCAAAATGAGAGAGAGAAACAGAGAGACGGATGCTAAAAGTTGGAGCTGACGCTTTATGATTCCCGGGGAGTTTTGCATGCCTCCGCCGAGTTTTGAATTTTAATTTCGGGAGACATCAACAAAGATCTACACCACGGGATGTAAGGGGGCCTCAGCCAGGAATATTCCTTTGACAGAAGTCATCGAGCGCCACAATTAATTTCTGCCTGCAGATCAATGGATTTCATAATCCGCAAGTCAGCTGGAAGGGATGAAATAGAAACAATCGTTAGCAAAATCCTGATTATCTGGAACAACCGTCTGGGAAACTAGGTCAGTTTTGTAGGGGCTTTGAACGATTCCCTCCTCCCCCTTTGGTATTTCACAGTGGATTGATCTGGATGATGTGCCTTTGACGCATTTGGTAATTGATCATATGCCAATTAGAACTTGGTGCGGGGCTCGCTGTAGATACCGCGGAGAAATTCTTGGACACGACGAACAACCGAAGCGTGCACAAATGTGAATCGGTGGATCTAAATCTGTGGCAAACAGCGGCCTTCCCCTCCGCTCCGTTTCTTGCTGCGCTCTTTCAGAACAATGAATGGCGAACGTTTCGAATTTGGGGTTGAGCAAGCAAAGTAGGTTTCACAGATTCACAGTACGTGAGATTGTGAGAATGTGAACCAGCTTTTCTGTTGCGTAGCCACCCAAAATTGAGCCCCGAGGGTTTTTTTCCCCAGTCTTCACTACCCGGCTCTTGTTCCGGTTTGCTATTTCTCCCAGAAAGATTACGAATATAGTTGCTCTTCTATAGTACCTGCTAGGGATCGGTAACTTGTACCCTCTGGGCGACATTCAGCTCTTGGATGGGGGAAAAGTAACTTTCTCCCTGTTGCTCTGGATGCAGGACTTTCAGGAGGCCCATTTTGTATGTGAGCCAGCGTGGTGTAGTGGTTAAGAGCGGTGGTTTGGAGCGGTGGACTCCGATCTGGAGAACCGGGTTCGATTCCCCACTCCTCCACATGAGCGGCGGAGGCTGATCTGGTGAACTGGGTTGGTTTCCCCGGTCCTGCACACGAAGCCAGCTGGGTGACCTTGGGCCAGTCACACACTCTCAGCCCCACCTACCTCCCAGGGTGTCGGTTGTGGGGAGGGGAAGGGGAGGTGATTGTAAGCCAATTTGAGTCACCTGTAAGTGGTAGAGAAAGTCGTCATATAAAAACCAACTCTTCTTCTTCTTCTTCTTCTTCACCACAATTTATTTCTGTGGGCTTTATTTGGGGCCTAGGAAGAAGAAGAAGAAGAAGAGAAGGAGTGGGCGTTGGTTTTTATATGCCGACTTTACCATTTAAGGGAGACTCAAGCCGGCTTACAATCCCCTTCCCTTCCCCTCCCCATAACAGACACCCTGTAAAGTAGGTGGGGCTGAGAGAGTGTGACTAGCCCAAGGCCACCCAGCTGTCTTCATGTGTAGGAGTGGGGAGACAAATCCAGTCCTCCAGATTGGAGGAGTGGGGGAATCGAACCCAGTTCTCCAGATCAGACTCCACCGCTCCAAAATGCTGCTCTTAACCACTACACCATGCTGGCTCTCAACATGGCAGTTGATAGGAAGGTGGGGTAAGTTTCTCTGGCAGAGACTGGGCAAGGGAAAGTCCTCTCTTTGCCTCCTGCTCGCTTCTGATCTCTTCCCCAATTTATGTCTACTTCGGCTAGCACGGGTCTCTCTGCATCCTTGCAGGCTGTCGGCCCGCGGAGCTGTTGTTGAGAGGAAGCCTTTTCAAGCAAGCTCCCCCTCCCTTACAAAGGAAGGCAAGTGGAAACCCGCCGAGAGCTCAGGTGCCCATTACTCTTTGAGCAGCAGCTACTGTCTGGATTTTGCCGGATGCAGCTCTTGCAGCTGGAGACTGCCAATCCCATCGCAACCGCAGCAGCTTTCCTGCCCTGCCGTTACCCCGAGTGCCGCTTAAAGCCAACTGCAGAAATGGGATGGGAAAGGGGGTGAAGGAAAGCGAGAAAGAGGGGCAAGGAAAGTGTCCACTCAGGCGTCCGTCCCTAGCATCTCGTAAACCAAACACGCTTGGACAGGTGTTCCCAAGCAATGCTAATTTATTAAGAGCCAAAAGACAGATTAAAAGAAGGTAACTGCCTCTCACGCAGGAGAGGGATCTAATGGAATCGGCGCAGGTGGGATGCAATATAAAAGCATTCTCAGCAAAGCAAGGCAAAGTGAACCCATAGTAACAACTAGATAACGTTTCTCTGTGGCAAAGGCCTGACAGAAAGGGGGAAGGAAGGAGCGCGAAAGATGCCAAAGGGAAGAGGAGAAAAGAAGGGCAAGGGAATACGAAGAGTTGGTTTTTATGTGCTGACTTTCTCTACCACTTATGGAAGAATCAAACCGGCTTACAGCCACCTTCCCTTCCTTTCCCCACAACAGACACCTTGTGAGGTAGGTGGGGCTGAGAGAGCTGTGACTAGCCCAAGGTCACCCAGCTGGCTTCACGTGTAGGAGTGGGGAAACCAACCCGGTTCTCCAGATTAGCCTCCGCCGCTCATTTGGAGGAGTGGGGGAATCAACCCCAGTTCGCCAGATTAGCCTCCGCTGCTCACGTGGAGGAGTGGGGAATCAAACCCGGTTCTCCAGATCAGAGTCCACCACTCTTAACCAGGGCTCTTAACCACTACATCACTCTGGCTTTCAAAGGGAAGAGAAGAAAATAAGGGCAAGATTTAATGCACCACCATCAGCTTTATTAACTGGCCGTTATCTTGGTGTTCCCCTTTCTGATAGATCTTGCCCTTGTTCAAACGAAGAGGTTGAAACTATCCAACATGTTTTTTTCCCCAACATTACGTTTAAAATTCTTAAATTCGATATTAACTCAGATTGAGGAATTCCCTAATTATTTAATGGTTCTCACTCTTCTTAATAATCAGGACCCTAATATTATAAAAACCGTGGCTAACTTTCTTGTTGGTAGGATTGCAATCCGTTCTGCCTTACAATAGCTTTCTATGTGTTTTACTGTATTCTGCCAAATGTTGTTATGCCAGTAAAGGTACCTGAACTGAATAGGGTGCTGGAAAGAAGACAAGGGTATTCAAAAGGTAAGGAAAGAGGCTGGAAGTGGTCAGGGAGTGGAGCAAGAAGTTGGTGCCAGGAAACAAACCACCCTATAGTTGCCTTTAATCTGTAGGGTTGCCAGGTCCCTCTTCTCCACTGGCAGGAGGTTTTTGGGGCCGAGCCTGAGGAGGGCAGGATTTGGGGAGGGGAGGGACTTCAATGCCATTGAAGTCCAATGGCCAAAGTGGCCATTTTCTCCAGGTGACCTGATCCCTATGGCTGGAGATCAGTTGTAATAGCAGGAGATCTCCAGCTAGTAACGAGGTTGGCAACCCTATTAATCTGCCTGCATTTTAATACCATTGCTCTGGGTTTTCTGATTTCCAGCTCATGACGCCGGAAAGAGGAGAAGTCACAAGACAATCTCCCCATCCCTTCCTCAATCATCATGATGTTGTTTTTAAAAAGTATATTTCTCACTTTCTTTTAACCAAAGTTCAGTTAGCCAGGCCCCATTAATCATCAGATGGCAGGAATTTTCCACTTTCAAAAAGCAAATCTCGCTCAGAAATTAGTCATTAATAATTTACGTTGTGGCGCTCTGCTTCCAGTTCTTCTCCTGTGGAACACAATGAGATCTTTAAAAAAAAAAAAAACGCTGTCTGGGAATACTGTATTCGGTGCAAAAAATCTGTTTCCAGCGGCCTCTGCTTCCATTGGAAGCCGTGAACAGGGAGGCCAAACACATTCTCCTAGTGCTTTTCTTTTTTTTAAAAAAGCAGCTCCATGTTTTTTAGAGTGAAAATTTGAGCGGGGGAAATTAATTAGAGATACCGAGCCTGAACAGATTCTGGCGAGAGGCTAAAGCACACAAGAGAGCCCCAGCAGACATTATGAAGACCCCCCGCCCCATTTCAATACACGAAACATCCTCATACTGAATCAGATCATTGGTCCATCAGGGTCCACATTGTGTATTCAGACTGGCAGCAGCTCTCCAGGGTCTCAAGTACGGGTCTTTCCCATCACTGAATACCCGATCCAGTTTTACCTGGAGATGCCAGAAACCGAATCCAGGACCTTCTGCGTGCCAAGCTGATGCTCTACCGGAGAGCGACAGCCCATTCCATGAGAACTGTGATTGAACATATTAAGCTGTCTTGTGCTGAATCAGGTCGCAGGTTCAATCCCTGGCTTCTCCAGTTAAAGGGACTAGTAAGTAGGGGATGTGAAAGACCCCTGCCTGAGACCCTGGCACCATCCTCTGTGTGACAGCTGTTCAAGTTCTTGAAGATGGTTATCATATCATACCATGTGGATGCCTACTTTTGTCATAAAAAAGGGGGGCAAACTCCCCACCCTGTACTGGGTTATAGGTATCAGTTATAGGTATCACCCTGTCTGGTATCAGGCCTCTGCCAGAATCCCACAGAGGATTAGGGCTGTTTAGCTTGGAAAGAAGGTGGCTAAGGGGAGACATGATAGAGGTCTATAAAATTATGCATGGTTTGGAGAGAGTGGACAGGGAGAAGCTTTTCTCCCTCTCTCATAATACTAGAACGCAGGGTCATCTGCTGAAGCCGGAGGGTGAGAGATTCAAAACTGATAAAAGGAAATTTTTCTTCACACAATGCATAGTGAAATTGTGGAACTCCCTGCCCCAGGATGTGGTGATGGCTGCCAACTTGGAAGGCTTTAAGAGGGGAGTGGACATGTTCATGGAAGAGAGGGCTATCCATGGCTACTAGTCAAAATGGATACTAGTCATGATGCAAACCTATTCTCTCCAGAATCAAAGAAGCATGCCTATTCTATTAGGTGTTGTGGAACACAGGCAGGATGCTGCTGCTGCAGTCGTCTTGTTTGGGGGCTTCCTAGAGGCCCCTGGTTGGCCACTGTGTGAACAGACTGCTGGACTAGATGGGCCTTGGTCTGATCCAGCAGGGCTTTTCTTATGTTCTTATGATGCCGTGCATTGTGCACAGAAGACTTGCACCCCTACGTGCATAAAAGGCCTTGGATTTTGGTATCTAGCTTTTTTTTTTTTGCTAGCCGACGTATCGCTCAGCAAAACTAGCCAGCTCTTTCAGCTCAGGGTCATCAACGTGACTAAGGGGTAATGGATGTGAGGGCGATCCGGCTGCGACATCGGTCACCCCGTTGATCGCCAGGGTTGATTCGGCTGATCTGGCTGGCTAGGCGGGTGTCCCCTCCCTCCCTCCCTGCTCCGCTGCTCGGTGGAACAGGACGACCATCCCAGATAGAAGGAGTGTAGTCAAGGGACTAAGGGGTAAGAATGTGCAATCCTGCACCCCACGTGGCAGCAGGCTTGCATTCGATAAAGCTGGCGTCAGGGCTTCCTCCAAAGAGATTGGCACCGACAGACACGAGAAAACGGCCGTCGCGGATCAAAGACCAGCGTCCTTGGTGCGGGCAATGCCATGTTTTTCTCTCTCCCCTCCGCAGCCCCTGACTGAAGTCATATGCCTGCTAATATCTACCCAACAACTAAATGGATTTCTCATTGCTGGCTGCGGAGGCCTAATTACCCCAGCGCTTTCCCAGCCCTTTCTTGAAGTACCTGGGCATTGAATTGGATACGTTGTCGGGCACTTCTAAATTGCCCGCTGACAAACTGTCCTTGCTGTTAAGAAAGAAGAGCTGGCCATGGCTGTGCGCACCTTAATTTTGCATGCAAAGTGGTGGCGCCAGGGAGGGCCTTTTGTGCCCGCGTGTACAGGGCCACGGTAGGCATTAGGGCCCCCACCATAGCATCAGAGTTTCCCGTGAGTTGAAGAAGGATGCCAGAACTTGGCTTCAGTTCCTGGACCAGTTTAATGGTGTTTCCATGTGGCAAGAAAGCTGGGCGCTGGGATCTGAGTTACAGGTGCAGTCCGATGCGTCAGGGAGCATTGGCTTCGGAGTTTATTTTCAAGGAAAATGGTGCGCACAGCCATGGCCAGCTCATTGGCCTGATGCAGAGGTGGTAAGGGATCTTCCCTTCCTGGAACTGTTCTCGACAGTGGTAGCAGTGACAATTTGGCGAGCTCAATTCTGTAACAAGGGCATCACGTTTGGGTGCGATAACCTGTCAGTTGTCCACGTGGTCAATCGGCAGCCTTCAAAATCTCCCCGGGTCATGCGGTTAGTCCGGGCCTTTGTGATAACCTGTTTACATGCTAACATCTCTCTCCCCTCCGCAGCCCCTGATTGAAGTCATATGCCTGCTAATATCTACCCAACAACTAAATGGATTTCTCATTGCTGGCTGCGGAGACCTAATTACCCCGGCGCTTTCCCAGCCACTCTGTGATTGTAGGCTAATTTTCTGTTGTGAAACAGAAACCGGGGTTAATGAGGGTAATTGTGTTTACCGGGGCTCCGAACAATAAAGAGGGAAGCCAACTCGATTCTGAAAAGGCTCCTTTGTCGGAGGCAAATTGGTCGAAATTGCATCCGCGTCTCCCGAAACAGGTTAGAGCACCTGGGTCGGGGAAGCCAACGTTTCTCCCCCCCCCCCAGAATCTGAGCTAACAGTCCTCGAAATCGAATCCACCCATCCGCCAGGAATTCTGTGCCCTTCTTCTTTGTTCACCGCTGGAGTGGCAATAAAGGTAAAGGTCTCCTGCGCAAGCACTGGGTCGTTCCTGACCCATGGGGTGACGTCACATCCCGACGTTTCCAAGGCAGACTTTGTTTGTGGGGTGGTTGGCCAGTGCCTTCCCCAGTCATCTTCCCTTTACCCCCAGCAAGCTGGGTCCTCATTTCACCGACCTCGGAAGGATGGGAGGCCGAATCAACCTTGAGCCGGCTACCCGAAACCGACTTCCGTCAGGATCGAGCTCAGGTCGTGAGCAGAGCTTTTGACTGCAGTACTTCATTGAAGAAAGCTGATAGGAAGATTCCTTTGAAATGTGGTGTTGGAGGAGAGTGTTGCGGATACCGTGGACTGCCAAAAAAACAAATCAGTGGGTTATAGCTCAAATCAAGCCTGAACTGACCCTAGAAGCTAAAATGACTAAACTGTGGCTATCGTATTTTGGTCTCATTATGAGAAGACAAGAATCACTGGAGAAGACAGTCATGCTAGGAAAAGTTGTGGGCAGCAGGAAAAGAGGAAGACCCAACAAGAGATGGATGGACTCAACAAAGGAAGCCACAGCCCTCAATTTGCAAGATCTGAGCAAGCTGTCAAAGATAGGACATTTTGGAGGACATTGATTCATAGGGTCGCCATGAGTTGGGAGCGACTTGAGGGCACTACACACACACACACACACACACACACACACACACACACACACACACACACACACACACCCTGCCTGGGCCCTCACTGAGGGAAAATTAAGAACTCATGATTCTATAGAGAGACTCTGGAAAACAGACATTTTTCAAGCTCTCCACCGCATAACCATATGGCCGTTTAATTACACATCACAGCGTAACATTCGTGAGCTAAAATTCAATAAAAGCAGCTGTAAAAGGATACTTTTATACTGGGAAAAGTAGCAGAGGGGCATCTCTTTCCCCACACCTACCCAAGCCAGTTAATCATGCTTCAGGCTGAGTAAATGCAGGCCCCCAGACAATTTCTAAACATAAAAGTGACACATTACTTTTTAGTAGAACCAACCAAAACCGCCAAGGAGCCCCATGGCGCAGAGTGGTAAAGCTGCAGTACCGCAGTCCAAGCTCTGCTCACGACCTGAGTTCGATCCCGACGGAAGTTAGTTTCAGGTAGCCGGCTCAAGGTTGACTCAGCCTTCCGTCCTTCCGACGTCGGTCAAATGAGTCCCCAGCTTGCTGGGGGTAAAGGGAAGATGACTGGGGAAGGCACTGGCAAACCACCCCGCAAACACAGTCTGCCTAGTAAACGTCGGGATGTGACGTCATCGCATGGGTCAGGAATGACCCGGTGCTTGCACAGGGGACCTTTACCTTTACCTTAACCAAAACCGCTAGGACAGTGTTTCTCAACCTGTGGGGTGCAGTAGTGGACTAGGTGGGGGTTTGCAGAACAATGACAAGGAATTTGCTCTCCCTCGATTCCCACGTCCACCCTGTGACATGCTGTCTCATGAGGACTCTACCTGCCATAGATTATCCATCGGTGTCCTTTTAGTATACTAGTAGCAATAACAGAATGCCTCTAAACCTATAAATGTCCTCCTTGGGAAAAGTGGACTCCCCCCCCCTTTTATGGCAGGACCCAAGTTCTTTGATACAGTAATTGGTGGGATGTAAGATAGGAAAGGCTGAGAACCTCTGCTCTACAGTTCAACAATATAAACTCTGCTTTCGAGCTGTAGAAAGCTACTGCAAGCATCTTAAGGACTCACGAGTGAGGATTAGGTTAGTCCTACTAAAAGGCATCACATCCTTTTTTGCCAGGTTAGCTCTAGCTCTTAACCTCTCGAGGTCTCTTCGCCTTTTGCTTTTCACCTTCTGTAAAGTCTCTCCCCTCTCTGCAGCTGCAAAAAAATCCCTTGCTCCTCCTCTTTATACATCTAAGGAACTGGCGACTTGTAACCACCAAAGCAAGAGTGGAAGAAATAGGCACCAAAGCTTCAGATTTAGAAGCGCTCTGGGGGCGAAAACGCACGGTCGCTTTAGCCTCCTTTATTCCCCGTTTCAGCCAGGATTCAGCCAGGATCGAACGCAGGCGTTTTTGCCAAACATGCGTTCGATCCTGGCTGAAACAGGGAATAAAGGAGGCTAAAGCGACCGTGCGTTTTCGCCCTGGAAGTTAAAGAGAAGGAAGAGGGGCAACTTGCAAATGAGGGAAGAGGTTTTCACAGGAGGCAGGCTGCCCTGTCGCCCTGACCTGGATGGCCCAGGCTAGCCTGATCTCGCCAGATCTCAGAAGCTAAACAGGGTCAGCCTGGTTAGTATTTGGATGGGAGACCACCAAGGAATGCCAGGGTTGCTGTGCAGAGGAAGGCAGTGGCAAATCACCTCTGTGAGTCTCTTGCCATGAAAACCCCATAAGGGGTTGCCATAAGTCGGTTGCGACTTGACGGCACTTTACACACACGGGCTGCCCTGTGGGTCCTTTCACCCAGGGATGTCCAGGAGGCTGGTTATAACTTATAAATGAGAGCGAAGGGAGGCAGAAAACCGGAGATGGTGTTGTGGCTTCTTGACGAAATACATGAGGAGACAGGGAGGAGCAGAACTAACAAGAAGGCCTAAGAAACACCGACAGATCAGGATGAAGGTGGGAGGGAAACGGGACACAGCTCTTCTTTGTAAAGCGCAAAGAGAAAGAGAGACGAAAGAAAAGAACCTAATGCACATTGCTAAGGTTAGAACAGGCAGCGTCACATTTCTGTCTCTGAAAAGCCCCGGCTGCTTTCCCTTGAGGGATGTGGGTGGATGTCTGAATTCTGAGAGGCGAAGGCAGCATGAAGAGCCGGGGTGAACCGACACCTGCAGCTCTGACCCCGGCCAGGATCTGAACCCAGGTGCTGAAAGCCGCATTTGATCTCTTTCTGTTGAAAGTGATAGCTGGCGGCACTCCAAATCCACCGGCTCTCTTTGGCAGACTTTTTTTTTTTTGCTGTGTTCTCTGGAAATGTAAAGCTTTTCTTCTTCTGGAAGGGGGGGGGGAGGAAACACCACTGAAGTCTACAGGCATTCTGGCTTGTCCAAAATATAACCGTCACTATGTAAAGCAAGAGACTGCTGTCTTGTAAAACTGCAGCCCCAAGATAAGAAGCAATCAAACAGTGCCCATTCGTCTCAACAGGACGTTACTCTCAAAGACTTTCTGGGCAAACACACAATGTCGCTTTAGCCTCCTTTAGCCAGGATCGAACGCACGTTTGGCGAAACGCATGCGTTCGATCCTGGCTGAAACAGGGAATAAAGGAGGCTAAAGCGACCGTGCGTTTTCGTCCATTGTGACTGATGGAATGCTAATATTAGGTCCGGCAAGTGGTAGCAGTGACCATTTGGCGAGCTCAATTCTGTAACAAGCGCATCAAGTTTGGGTGCGATAACCTGTCAGTTGTCCACGTGGTCAATCGGCAATCTTCAAAATCCCGGATAATGCGATTAGTCCGGGCCTTTGTGTTAACCTGTTTACATGCTAACATCTCTTTTTGTGCATTACACGTTCCTGGTGTTAATAATGGCATCTCAGATGCTTTATCTCGCCAAAAGTGGGACAGATTTCGGTCCCTGGCGCCGGAGGCGGAACCGAGTCCAGAAGCCTTCCCGGAGGACGTATGGGGACTTGGAGGCGTACTCTGATTCGCGGGATTTACTTATCAGTGGCACCCACTACTTTTCAGGGCTATGTAGCCGCGGCCAGGAGATTCCTTGCGTATTCGGCGCTCAGGGGAGGGCCGGAGCAGTGGCCGGCTCTTGATGAATGGATACTGAGATATGTGGCCCATTTGAAAGAAAGCGGAGCAGCAGCAAAAACTATCAGCGTTCACCTAGCAGCGCTGACTTTCTTTAATAGGGCACATGGGGTTAGGTAACGGGCGCCTTGTATATGGCGCGCAGGGCCATTATGCGGTGGAAAAGGGGAACCCCTCACACGCCGAACCAGCGACGTCCCATATCAGTTGGTATTTTGTCAGATTTAATCCATAGTTTAGGGCACATTTGTTGCTCTGATTTTGAGGTTGTTTTGTTCACAGCCGCCTTCACGTTGGCTTTTTACGGAGCTCTTCGTATTAGCGAGTTGGTGCCCGATGCAAAAGGCGATACTTCCAACAGGGCAGTCCAATTATCTGATGTGGGGACTCGGGGCGCCCAGCTGGTAGTCACCATTCGGCTGTCCAAAACAGACCAACAAGGGCGTGGGGCGCTCATTAGGCTGAATACGGCTATTGGGGAAACCACATGGGAGGAAGCAGGATTGCCAGGTCCGCTACCAGTGGGAGGTTTTTGGGGCAGAGTCTGAGGAGGGCAGGGTTTGGGGAGGGGAGGGACTACAACGCCATAGAGTCCAAGTGCCAAAGTGGCCATTTTCTCCATTGTGCAGAGGGTTGGACTAGATGACCCTGGTGGTCCCTTCCAACTCTATGATTCTATGAGGATGGGGTTTGGGAAGGGGAGGGACTCAATGCCATAGAGTCCAATGGCCAAAGTGGCCATTTTCTCCCGGGGAACTGAGCTCTATCGGCTGGAGATCAGTTGTAATAGCAGGAGATCTCCAGTTAGTACCTGGAAACTGGCAACCCTAGGAGGAAGGAGGAAAACTCTGTGGTCCTGATCCATATCGGGGGGGCGGGGCACGTTCATGAGAGTGATTGTAAGCCGGTTTGAGTCTCCCTTAAGTGGTAGAGAAAGTCGGCATATAAAAACCAACTCCTCTTCCTCTTCCTCTTCTTCTTCTTCTTCCCCCCCCTCACGGTAACTGTGTAAACCTATGCAGAACTAGAAGATTTCACCATGTGAACTTTTTGTTGTAAGCACACACACGGAGTCTTTCGAACTCTAATAAGCAGGGAGAAGAGATCAAAAAGAAAAACAGAATGCAACGAAATGAAACCATCGCCCCCAATAAAGTGCTTCTATTGACATTTATGAGGGAGGTCGAAAAGAAGGGGGGGGGAAAGATCTAAAGAAATACTTACAGGTAGATTAAATAATCGACGTTCTGTAAGAAGAGTACAGCGAAAGGAAAATGCAGGTTCAGATGGATCAAGTGAACGCAAGTTGCGTTATTAATTACAGGAGAGATCACTCGCCCTGGTACATAATTAGGCGCTTGCAAAGAGATAAAAGCGGCCAGAAAATGCAGTTGAAACAAGCAAGAATATAGCATTGTCTTGTTCTTTTTTAAAAAAAGTATCTTAACACTCTCCCCCACCCAAAAAAAAAAAAAAAAAAAAACCAGGCATAAAAGAGTTCATTAATACAGTCTTCATTTGAACTAGACAAGTCCTCTTTATTTGAGCGTTCATTTTTCTTTGGCCAAGCCAACACAAAATTGTCTAGTGCCGGGTTTTCCCCCCTGCTTCCCATCTTTGCCTCTAAGCTTGGGACAGCAGGGAGAGAAGGGAGCTCAGATTTCAAAGGCCTTTTGTGCTTTCTCCAGTGTACGGCACTCGGGCAATTACTGAAACGGCTGCAGAAGGGTGCCCCGTTTCTCCCCACCCCAAATCCCTGGGCCTGCTTCATCACATTCCTTATCTCAGACTGAAAATAGATGTCTCCAGTTGCACCACAACGGGTAGGGTTGCCAACCTCCAGGTACTAGCTGGAGATCTCCTGCTATTATAGCTGATCTCCAGCCGATAGAGATCAGTTCCCCGGGAGAAAATGGCCGCTTTGGCCATTGGACTCTATGGCGTTGAAGTCCCTCCCCTTCCCAAACCCCATCCTCATAGAATCATAGAGTTGGAAGGGACCACCAGGGTCATCTAGTCCAACCCCCTGCACAATGCAGGAAATTCACAACTACCTCCCCCCAAAACCCCTATCTTGGCCATCTTCTGGTCACTGGGTGTGTGTGTGGGGGGGAGGTAGTTGTGAAATTCCTGCATTGTGCAGGGGGTTGGACTAGATGACCCTGGTGGTACCTTCCAACTCTAGAATTATATGATTCTATGACCCCTACTACATGCCCAGAAGATGGCCAAGATGCCCTCCCTCTCATCATCTGCTTAAGGTCACAGAATCAGCATTGCTGACAGGTGGCCATCTAACCTTTTCTTAAAAACCTCCAGGGAAGGAGCGCTCACCACCTCCCGAGGAAGCCCGTTCCACTGAGGAACCGCTCTAACTGTTAGAAAATTCTTCCCTCCTCCGGCTCTGCCCCAAAGATCTCCAGGTATTTCTCAACTTGGAGATGGCAGCCCTAGGTGGGGACATGGGAGTGGCTGCCGGGAGATGGTGTGCTGTCACACGTTTCTAGCAATTGGCTGAAGCTCTGTGGTAAAGCCATGGTTTTTGGTAATTCCTAGAATGGACTGATGTCACGTGGGGAAAACCAGGGAGGCTGGCAACTGTAGCTGAACTCCTACTTTGTTACCAGACAAAGCTGTGTGAAAACACAGACCTCCTCTCCCCTCTCTTGCAGGCAGAATGCCATCAGGGATGCAGCCCGGCAGATCTTTTTTAGGAGTGCATTGCCCGGTGTACACACACATGAACAAATGAAGCTGCCTTATACTGAATCAGACCCTCGGTCCATCAAATTCAGTATTGTCTACTCTGACTGGCAGCGGCTCTCCAGGGTCTCAGACAGAGGTCTTTCACATCTGTCCTCATAACTTGGACGTGGACGGATGATGGAATGAAGGGCAGAACTTCCCCCATCAAATCTTGGAGAGCAGAGAAAGGACATACAAGAGGAAAAGGTTCTTAAAGGGTGCCAGATCCAGGTTCTTTAGGGGTTTGAAGGTGAGCACCAACTCCTTGAAGTAAGCCTAGAACCAGTAAACTGCCTTTGCGCTTGAGCTGAAGACCAAGGTTGTGTGTTTTCTCAAGTGTCAGGCTTTTATTGTTTACTTCCATCCTATGCCTGTCTGTTTCCACATTGGACTTTCCTTTGTAATTTTCACTGGTTTCTCCCAAAATGCTCCTGGCTCCTGGGAGGAGAGGCTCTTTGAACTCTGTGAATTGCCTCGCTGCCCATTGCGAAACGAAACTCAAGCTCTGAGCCAGCGTGGTGTAGTGGTTAAGATAGGTGGTTTGGAGCAGTCGACTCGGACCTGGAGAACCGGGTTTGATTCCCCACTCCTCCACGTGAGCGGCGGAGGCTAATCTGGTGAACTGGATTTTGTTTCCCCACTCCTCCACACGAAGCCAGCTGGGTGACCATGGGCTAGTCACAGCTCTCTCAACCTCACCCGCCTCACAGGGTGTCTGTTGTGGGGAGGGGAAGGGAAGGCGATTGTAAGCCAGTTTGATTCTTCCTCAAGCGGGAGAGAAAGTCGGCATGTAAAAACCTCTTCTTCTTCTTCTTCTTCTTCTTCTTCTTCTTCTTCTTCTTCTTCTTCTTCTTCTTCTTCTTCTTCTTCTTCTTCTTCTTCTCCTCCTCCTCCTCCTCCTTCTCCTCCTCCTCCTCCTCCTCTTCTTCTTCTTCTTCTTCTTCTTCTTCTTCGTCTTCTTCTCCTCCTCCTCCTCTTCTTCTTCTTCGTCTTCTTCTTCTTCTTCTTTATCTCCTCCTCCTCCTCTCCTCCTCCTCCTCCTCCTCCTCCTCCTCTTCTTCTTCTTCGTCGTCTTCTTCTTCTTCTCCTCCTCCATCCCAGTGACTAAACTACAAATGAGAAAACTGTACAAACTCCAGGAAAGAAGTTACCCGGTCCACTTTGTATGTTTATTGCAAGGCACTAAAGTAACTCAAGAGTAACTAAATGGAGAGATTCTAATTTTATTTATTAGATGCCTCGAGCGCTTATGATGGGAATGGAGTGATGTGAGTGAAATGAATATTACATGCTCATTTCACAGCAGAAACTGGCGAGGCTCGGCTGAAGAGTGAAGCCTCCAAACAGCGGCGGCCAGCCATGCGCAAGACCCCCCTGTGTGCAAAATGATAGTTCCAGGCCTGTCAGCCAATCAAGCAGCCTAATTGGCTGAACTCTTTAAGTGTCTCGACATGGAGAAAGCAGATTTTAACCTTTTGCGTTCTTAATTCTCCTAAGCGCGAAGAAGCGTGCCGTCTCCTTTGACTTGAACGCATGAACACAAGACTTGAACACATGAACACAAGAAGATTCTGCTGAATCAGACTCTTGATCCATCAAAGCCAGTATTGTCTACTCCAACGGTTCCCAACCAGGGGTCCGTGGACCCCCAGGGGTCCGCGAGAACGAAATTAAGGTCCGCGAAACAAAGTTATAAACCCATAATAAATTAATATTTTAATTAAAAGTTCTCTATTATAAAAATATATATTCAAATATTCTAAGTTTAATGTTTAACTAACAGTTATGATTAAAGTTTATTTTCAAATTCTTGGAATTTTTATTTTGAACCTCGGGGTCCCTGCACCGAACAAAAAAGTCCTAGTGGTCCCCGGTCAAAAAAAGGTTGGGAACCGCGGCTCTCCAGGTTCCCATTTGCGCAAAATGAGTTGTGCGTTACCAGAGCAGGCTCCGAGCCTCGACGTAGGTAGCTATTCCCCCCCCCCCCAAAGTTGCTGTGTTGTGCATCTCGGTACTGATTTCTAATCAGCCATACTCTAAATGGCACCAGAGTGCATTTTGGATGGCGTCTTCCTAACAGCGGAAACCGCAGCAGAATGCAGAAGAGGGGCATTTCAAGCATTAATTTTCTCTTGTGTTGCGGCTGGGTAATTAAGCCCGGAAAGGTCACCTTGGATGCAACTAGCAAACCGGGGTTGGGAGGTGAAGAAGCCAGCTAAGAGGGATTTTCACGGTAAACAAAAAAAAAAAGCAATCAAGAGAGGCAAACATCTCCGCTTGGGCTTCCTTGTCATCTGTTTACCCCGAGACGCTGAAATATATATCGATTCCTTCATTAGGTTCATGCGTCTTGTTCCACTCGGTCGGAACGGGCCCAACAGCACCGTCGGGAGCTTTGTGGAAATCAAAGTGCAGTTGTTCCGACCCCCACCCTCCCCGGGCAATAGCCTGTTTGGTCTGGGGAAAAAAAAAAAGGAGATCTAATTACTTCCTAGCCAGGAGCAGTTTGCTGCCTGGGAAATGCCTAGCTCTGGTCCCATCACTCAGTAATGTCTGCGCTTCGGATGCCATGTGTGGGGCAGGGACCGAATAAGCATATTCCTTGGCAGGAGCCGCACAGCAGGTGTGTCGCTCTGCAAACATTCTGCTCGTGTGCGAGGTGAAACTCAGCAGCTGCATCTTTGTCCTTCATCGCATAGCTTGGTATACTGGTGGTTTTTTTTTTAAATTTAAAGGACTATTATTCCTTAAATGCAGAAACCTTTTTGAAAAGTGACCTTGCCTCTAAATGCAGAGCCAGTGTGGTGTAGTGGTTATGGTAAAAAAAAGGTAAAGGTCCCCTGTGCAAGCACCGGGTCATTCCTGACCCATGGGGTGACGTCACATCCCGACGTTTCCTAGGCAGACTTTGTTTGCGGGGTGGTTTGCCAATGCCTTCCCCAGTCATCGTCCCTTTACCCCCAGCAAGCTGGGTCCTCATTTGACTGACCTCGGAAGGATGGAAGGCTGAGTCCACCTCAAGCCGGCTACCTGTATCGAACTCAGGTCGTGAGCAGAGCTTTTGACTGCAGTACTGCAGCTTAACACTCTGCGCCACGGGGCTCCATAACCAGTGGTTATGGTACTGGACTATAACCAGAGAGGTAAAAAGGTAAAGGCCGTCCTAGCATTTGTGGCCATTTATGCACAGGAGGTTTTGCCCTGGACTTGTCCCTCTCTAGATGCACATTTCCTCCATCCATATTCTCAAAACTAAAAACTCCCATGCAGAGTTTTGAGAATTCAGATGGGAAAAAGATACACCTAGAGAGGGGCAAATCCAAGGCAAAACCTCCCGTGCCTCTTGGCCCTTCTTCTCATCTCTGCTTTAGCTCTGGCCTTTTGCTCTGAAGCTGTCCTGCCTTGTCAGAACGCAAGTCGTTGGGGGAAGAGGAGAGCCTGTCGCAATTCAGAATATCCCTCGATGGCTTTTTCTTTTCCCTGCCAAGAGCTGTTTCAAGACTCCAGGCGTCTTCGAGCCTGGATAGCGCCAAGATGACTGTGCCACCAACAAGGCCCCTCTGCAGAGGGACGTCACCGAAACAGATTCCTCTCTTGCCCTGTGGTCTTTTAACCTTTTTCAATATCGCCGCCAGAGGATTCCTCTCCTGCATCTTTGATTGTTCTACGAAGGGGCTTATCTCTGCTTTGCACAGCTGCAAATCACTAGGATTTCTTTATTTCCTACTCTTATGCGACGCTGAGGTTCTTCAGTGTTTTCCCCTCTGGAAAAATGTAATTTCCCCTCTCTCTTACCAACGTCTTTCTCACTCTCTTACCAGCACCTCTCCCTCTTCCATTCTTTCCTTCGGATGTTCGTGCCAAGGATTTGTGTCAATTATCTTCACCCTCTTCGATCTCCTTTTACAAAATGACCCTTGCTGTCTGGTGGAACTCATGGTTAAGGCAAGCCTTTTGCAATTTATGTGCTTGGGGTGGGGAGACTTTTGTCTTTGAGAGCCAGCGCGGTATAGTGGTTCAGAGGGGCAGACTCTAATCTGAAGAATTGCATTTGATTCCCCACTTCTCCACGTGAGTGGCGGACTCTAATCTGGTGAACCGAGTTGGTTTCCCCACTTGTACACATGAAGCCTGCTAGGTGACCTCTTGGGCTAGTCACAGTTCTCTCAGAACTCTCTCAGCCCCACCTACCTCAGAAGGTGCCTGTTGTGAGGACGGAAAGGGATGGTGATTGTAAGCCGCTTTGAGACTCCTTAAAGGTAGAGAAAGCGGGGTATAAAAACCAACTCCAACTCCTTCTCCTCTTCTTCTTGTTCTTCTTCTTTTCTTCTTCTTCTTGTTCTCCTTCTTGTTCTTCTTCGAATCATAGAGTTGGAAGGGACCACCAGGGTCATCTAGTCCAACCCCCTGCACAATGCAGGACATTCACAACTACCTCCCCCCAACACCCCCAGTGACCCCTCCTCCATGCCCAGAAGATGCCCAAGATGCCCTCCATCTCATGATCTGCCTAAGGTCATAGAATCAGCATTGCTGACAGATGGCCATCTAGCCTCTGCTTAAAAACCTCCAGGGAAGGAACACTTACCACTTCTCGAAGAAGTCTGTTCCACCTAGGAACCGCTGGTTCTTCTTCTTCATTTTGCAATTTTCCTCTTATAATTCGTGCCATTGATGTTCTGTGTGCTTGTTTCCCTTCTTCCTCGTCCAACTAGACTATCTTCCGTTCTGTGCAGCCAAACAGTTAAGAACCCATCCCCAAAGCCCTTATCTCGGTGCCCTCACCTTCAGAGATGAGGCAAGTGACAACTAGAGACGGGGCTTTTTCAGGGGTGACCCCTCACCTTTGGAATAACCTTACCTCCTGAGGCTCACCCGGTGCCCACCTTTCGGTACCAGGCCAAAAACATATCGCTTTGCCCAGTTGTTTAATGGAGGGGCTCCATCTTTTTTTTGGGAAACTGTTTTAAGGTCTACTTCTAGCCTGAGGACCGGTGAGCGAAGTCCTCTAACTGAACTCTCACCTAAGCCATAAACACAGTTGATGGCGTCAGGCCAACTCCTGTCATCCTATCTTTGGCTACGCGAGGGGGATGAAGGGCTTGGCGCATTTAATTCTCCATAATCCTAACAAGAGATGGTTAAGGCAAGCCGGTAATACTTCGGCCCCATGTTGCGTGTGGGATGGAGGTTGAGGGAAAGCGAGTCTCCCTTAAGGCCGACTACAGGGTTTGCGGCCGGGGTGAGGTTTCAGATCCGCAGCGCCGCAAGAGCAGCTCCTTTTGAATATGAGAACTGGACACCTCATATCGACTGGAGGAAAACATCCGGTCCCCGTTGCTTCCAGCGTGTAAAACGGCGTGGGAGCGTCTGGGCCGAGTCCTGTCGAGACGGAGACAGAAGCCCTTGAACTTTAAATCCGCCAGGTTTCACGGCAACAATTTGCTCCGCGGACAACTTTGCTTGCCTTCCCGGTAATCTCTTTGCGCAGTTTGTGCTGTTTTGCAAAAGGACAGAGGTCACATCTGGCTGGCAGAGGGGCAGCAAACAAGGGGAGGAGACCCAGCGAATTTCAAGAAAATAGGTACGAGGAAGAAAAGCCTAACCTTACTGGGGAAAAAAAAAGGATATTCGTCCTTTCTCTCTCTCCTTGCCACCCTGCAGATCTGAAGGGTTCTTAAATTATTGATGGGCAATTTGATCCACTCCGTTTAATGTGGTGCGCAGTTAAAAAAAAAAATCAAATTGCAAAATAGCCCCCAAATCATGTCAAAGAATATATTTCATTGCTCTTCTCATAAGCAGAAGAAGAAGAGTTGATTTTTATGTGCTGGTTTTCTCTCCCTTTTTAAAGGAGAATCAAACCGGCTTGCAATCGCCTTCCCTTCCTCTCCCCACAACAGACACCTTGTGAGATAGGTGGGGCTGAGAGAGCGTGACCGGCCCAAGGTCACCCAGATGGCTTCATGTGGAGGAGTGGGGGAACCAACCCGGTTCACCAGATTAGAGTCCGACGCTCATGCAGAAGAGTGGGGAATCGAACCCGGTTCACCAGATTAGAGTCCACCACTCTTAATCACTACACACGCTGTCTTGAGGTGGGTGGTGTTTTAGAGGGCTGTTGTGGCATAGCGGATAGGATCCTGGGGGGCCTAGTGGATAGTGGTTAAGATAATGCCATTGAGATGGTCCCAATTCCAAACTATGCCTCAGTTTAAAATGTGAGGAGCTCAAGTGGGGAGGGGCCGTGGCTCAGCGGTAGAGCATCTGCTTGGCATGCAGAAGGTCCCAGGTTCAATCCCTGGCGTCTCCAGTTCAAGGGACTAGGCAAGTAGGTGATGTGAAAGACCTCAGCCTGAGACCCTGGAGAGCCGCTGCCGGTCTGAGTAGACAATACGGACTTTGATGGACCAAGGGTTTGATTCAGTATAAGGCAGCTTCTTGTGTTCAAGTGGAGAATAGACCTAATGCTCATCCTTGAGCGTATTCCACGGGACTGGTTGAAGTTAGTTGTGCACCCTGCTGATGGGCTAGATACCTATGGTATTACGAACACCCCCATCTTTCTTGAAGCTGTTTTTCATGTTTTAAAATTAGATTCTCTCCCCCCCCCTTTTTTTTTTTGCAAAGGGAGATAAATATAACCAAATAAATGTAGCACTTAAAGATAGGGTTTCCAAAGCATGTTGGAGAGGCGGAAAGACAGACCACTTAATCGGCATTCGATACACTGGCCAGTTCGCCTGTCAAAAACGATTCGAAGTCATGGGAAAGCTGGCCTCGAGCTGTGGGAGAAACCAACAAACAAACAGAGAGTCCTGATTTGCACATCGTTTTCCACACAACCTCAACGTAGTCTTGGCAGGAGCCAGAAGCCGCCTTGTCTTGGTTCCAGAAAAGTTCTCTCCCTTTCTTAGGAGTGGATGCCAGTGGAAGGATCACGACGGAGAGAAGCTTTGGACGCTCTAAAAATGCTAAGTACCGCGATTGTGAGAAAGGCAGGGTCCCTGAATAGGGTTTAGCATCCATGTGTTCTCATGCTGCCCTGGGTACAGATGCCTAAAATTATTTTATGTAAAGGTAGGGCTGGTAAGCTGCAGTACTGCAGTCAAAAGCTCTGCTCACGACCTGAGTTCGATCCCGACGGGAGTCGGTTGCAGGTAGCCGGCTCAAGGTTGACTCAGCCTTCCATCCTTCCGAGGTCGGTCAAATGAGGACCCGGCTTGCTGGGGGTAAAGGGAAGATGACTGGGGAAGGCACTGGCCAACCACCCCATAAACAAAGTCTGCCTAGGAAATGTTGGGATGTGACGTCACCCCGTGGGTCAGGAATGACCCGGTGCTTGCACAGGGGACTACCTAGGGCAGCTAAGCCCAGGCCCTGTTGCTTCCGGTTTTACTATAGAGTTTCTGGCGAAACTCTACTCTTTGTTACTTCCATGTGCTCTAGGAATCAGAGGGAACATTAGGGTAAGAACTTCTTGTAAGTAGTCAAGGCTTTATTTTTCTCCTGGGGCGCTGCCCCTCCCCACACTACCCTTCCACTGGTGTAAGGGTGGTGATTCTTCTATGATAGTGTTGTAAGCAACGTGATGGTATGTCAGTTTTTCAAATGTCAGGGAATGAGGGGATAGAATGGAGCGGAACACTTTGGACAGCAGGTTGATAGATTCCATTTTTGGGTGTTCCTTAGCATAAACATAAGAACATAAAAAAGCCATGCTGGATCAGACCAAGGCCCAACAAGTCCAGCAGTCTGCTCACATGAGGGCCAACCAGGTGCCTCTAGGAAGCCCACAAGCAAGACGACTGCAGCCGCATTCTCCTGCCTGTGTTAAGAACATAAGAAAGGCCATGCTGGATCAGTCCAAGGCCCACCAAGTCCAGCAGTCTGTTCACACAGTGGCCAACCAGGTGCCTCTAGGAAGCCCCCAAACAAGGCGAATGCAGCAGCATTCTCCTGCCTGTGTTCCATGGCACCTAATATAATAGGCCTGCTCCTCTGATCCTGGAGAGAATAGGTATGCATCATGACTAGTATCCATTTTGACTAGTAGCCATGGATAGCCCTGTCCTCCATGAACATGTCTACTCCCCTCTTCAAGGCTTCCAAGTTGGCAGACATCACCACATCCAGGGGCAGGGAGTTCCGCAATTGTAACTATGCGTTGTGTGAAGAAATACTTCCTTTTATCAGTTTTGAACCTGTCACCCTCCAGCTTCAACAAAAAGACTCCCCGCAACTGAAAAACCAGAACAGCAGCTTCCGTACCCTCCCTTTGCTTCCCATCCTGGTTTTCTGTTTGCAGGGTACTTTTTTTTTTTGACCCAGAGGAGAATTCCAAGATGTGACCCTCAGAGCCATTCTGACACCTTATTTCCCACCCCACTCTTTTGTGTGTATACATCGGGCCTGGAATCTAGGGCCAAATATTCATGATCGCTTTGGCCTCTTTTATTCCCTGTTTCAGCCAGGATTCAGCCAGGATCGAACACAGTTCAGTGAAAACGCATGCGTTCAATCCTGGCTGAATCCTGGCTGAAACAGGGAATAAAGGAGGCCAAAGCGACCATGCGTTTCCGCCCCAGGACATCCAGAGCACTGTCTTCACAAATAGGGACGCGAACCCTGGCAATGTGAATTTCTGCCCCGATTTGGACGCCCACCGAGCACGTCACTCCAAAGGCACCTCGTCGCCCCCTTTCCCGAAAAGCTCCTCCAGGTGTGCCAGGAAGGCGGATGATATCGCTCTAGACGAGGCTCAGTTGGACGCGGCGTTTTTTTGCAAGCCGATGCGTTTCCCACTGAACCAGCAGAGAGCCGGGCAGTCACCTTCCATCCATCACCCGCAATAGAAACGGTGTTCATTTGTCTGCCTGTAAACCACCCCCCAAAAAAGGGGGGGAGCGCCAGACACCTGACACCTCTTGCTGATTGCCCGGGTTCCATTCTGACAGCCGAGCGATTCACTTTTCAGAGACAATGACTTGTTTACTCTCCGATGAAACTGGAACTGAAGATATTTCACAATAGGATCCAAGCAGATTTACCAGATGTCTCCCTCCCCTTTCGCTCTTCTGGCAGCTGTGCAAGGTAGAAAGCAGAGCGAGGCTAGTAAATCAATCTCCGGAGGAGAACCAGAGGCCCTTCAGATGCTTGCGACCAGCCGAGGGACTGTGGATTGTTTCCTGTTCACAGCTTGGCCGGCCTGATCCTTCCTGTGTTCTTGTTAATCACCTCAAATCCACATTGGGGAGGGGGGTCCAGAGAGAAGGAGCTGGGTAAGGGCGCTTCGGACAGGAAGTGCTTTGTAAGAGATGAAGATGGGGTTTGTGCGTATCACTGTGTGTGTGTGAAAGACCGTTCTGTGATTGAAGCAGAGATCTCTCCAGCTGGGGAAATGTGTGAAATGGGAGCAGACGGCGCTTTGAAAGCCTGCTGTGACCCTCTCGAAAGAGGATGTAGCACTCCAGAAAGATGAACATCCCACTCTGCACTTCTCTAGTTTTCCATGTCTTTCAGGCTGATCTTTTGGAGGCTGGGAGTATCAAGTAGATCTTCGCTATTTTCCGCTCGTTCTGTGTCTTGAAATAGCGTCGCGCATGTTCCTTTTTCCCCCCACTGGCTTTTCTTTGGCTTACAGGAAAGACAACCATTCTTCTACTGATTTATTTTTTTGAAATCTTGTCCGTTTTAATTAACTTGTAAACCACAAATCTCTGGGCTTAGCGACCGGGGGGGGGGCACAATGGATGGGGTTTGCTATGGGCAAGGGGTTCGCCATTTCTAGTGCAGCTGGAAGCTTGCTTGCTGGCTCCGTTTGTGTCCATCTGTCCGCGTCCCGTCTTCGCGAGCTGATCGGCCCTGAAGCAGGCCCAAACAGCTGCTTTCCTTCCAAGGACCCCTGCTCAAAGAAAGAGCTGATCTTGAGAGTGGCTGTCTTTCTAGGCCATCTTTAACACACAAAAAATGGTCTCTGGAGCCCCCTTCATGTTGGTTTCATTGCTCCTGGCTGCCGAGTTGCCCACTTGGGTTATTTGTGACTGTTCATTGACCTTGTGCAGTTGGAACGATGGCGGAAACTCCAGCTGGACTTCTCTTGTGAAATTTTACGCACGCCGAATTTCACCCTCCCTGGCCAGCTCGGGCAACCTGCTCCTGCTTGCAAAATTCGGCATGGTGAGAGATTAGAATTGATTGAGGATCCGGTGGACAGATGGGAATGCCGCTTGCCATGGCCATGGGTTGTTGAACCGAGGAGCTGTTCCAGTGAACGTTGGCTTGCCAGATCTAAACAAATTGGTACATGTTTCAGTACGCTGCCTAAGCTTATGTTTCCTTAGCCCAGTCCTATATGGCTGCCAAACGTATCTTTTTCCAGTCGAGCAGTAGTTTACTTCGGGTTGAAATATTAACCCGTAATCTCCTCTCACTACTGTACTCCCCATTCTGCCATCACTTTTTTCTCCTTTCCTGTCTTGTTTCAAACCTTGTTCACCGTTTTTTTTATACCATTAGTCCTTGGGGTACCAAGAAGGACAGGCCTAACAAGAGTTAGTGGGAACCAAATCAACTCCATACACCTCCCTTCCTTCAAGTACTTGAAGGGCTTTCATATAGAGGAGGGTGCCGAGTTGTTTTCTCTTGCCCCAGAAGATCGGACCAGAACCAACAGGTTGAAATTAAATCAAAAGAGCTTTCGTCTAGACATTAGGAAGAATTTTCTAACAGTTAGAGCGGTTCCTCAGTGGAACAGACTTACTTGGGAGGTGGTGAGCTCTCCTTCCCTGGAGGTTTTTAAGCAGAGGCTAGATGGCCATCTGTCAGCAATACTGATTATATGACCTTAGGAAGATCGTGAGAGGGAGGGCATCTTGGCCATCTTCTGGGCATGGAGTAGGGGTCACTGGGGGTGTGGGGGGGAGGTAGTTGTGAAATTCCTGCATTGTGCAGGAAGTTGGACTAGATGACCCTGGTGGTCCCTTCCAACTCTATGATTCTATGATAACAGAGGCCTTACACATCCTGGGGTTCCCTTGAAAGACAGGTTTGGAAATGTATTATATTAGGGGCTGTGAAACACCAGCAGGATGGTGCTGCTGCAGTCGACTTGTTTGTGGGCTTCCTGGAGGCCCCCTGGTTGGCCACTGTGTGAACAGACTGCTGGACTTGATGGGCCTGGGTCTGATCCAGCAGGGCTTTTCTTATGTTCTTGAGTCTCGACAAGAAAGGTGGCAGAAGTAAATAGTTTTTTGGAGACCTGCTGACTTCGGTTTCTAGAACAGTTAGAGGATCTACAACTGTTTGCCCCACAACACGGAAGCTCCTTTTTAAAAGTAAAAATCATGGTGAACAATTGAAACCCTCCCTTCAGTACATTTGTCTAATTCTGCTTAAAGCCATCTCAGTCAGTGGTCATCACCGAATCTTGGGCATTGTGTGCCACAAGAGAGTTATCCATTGCCTGAAGTAGTACTTCCTTTCCTCTATCCTGAGTCTAGTGCGGGTTGGATGCTCTTCAGTCTTAGGGCAAAAATGCATGGTCGCTTTAGCCTCCTTTATTCCCTGTTCCAGCCAGGATCGAACGCATGTTTGGCAAAAACGCCTGCGTTCGATCCTGACTGAATCCTGGCTGAAACAGGGAATAAAGGAGGCTAAAGCGACCATGCGTTTTCGCCCTTAGTAATATTAAAGGGAGAACAAGATCTCTCTACCCACTTTCTCCATTTTCAATTATTGGCAGGTGTGTGGTTGAGGCTCATTAAAAAGAAGGTGTGCGTGTGTGGTCAAGAGGTTCTGAAAATGTCCAGAATTTTAAGGGTTATTTATCTTGGAACAAATAAGGAAACATTGCCTGCCTTTAGGGACTTAAAAAAAAAAAACCTCCAGTATTTTTAAACCATTTTTGTTTCTGGCCTCCCACCTGACGAGTGGGACTGAAAACTTGGCATGGTTCTGGTTGCAGCTGCTTTTTAAGGGCGAACGAGAGGTTTCAAAAATATATCTTTAAGAGAACTATTAGGATGTTATGTTGGTGGGTTTTTTAATAGCTGCTTTTTCTCCCGGCATAAATTATAGCAATTCAAGACCCACTCGGGATCCCAGGTTTGGTTCGGACTGTCTATCAAAACGTATTTTTAAAAATGTATGCTTGTAGCTGCCAAAATCTAAGGCTCGTGGTAGAGAGTGAGAAACGCTGCTGTGGGAAAATTCATTATTATTCCAATTTCGCAGATGGGGATTGAGACTGGGGGGATAGAAGATATGCCGAGGCAGGCCCTTTGGGCTGAAGACGTTGGCAAGGGATGGAATGGACATGGAAAAGAATTGCGTGAAGCCTAGGCATTCTAGCTCTGGGTTGGGAAATACCTGGAGATTTTTGGGCAGAGCCTGAGGAGGTTTGGGGAGGGGAGGGACTTCAATGCCATAGAGTCCAATGGCCAAAACGGCCATTTTCTCCGGGTGAACTGATCTCTATCGGCTGGAGATCAGTTGTAATAGCAGGAGATCTCCAGCTACTACCTGGAGATTGGCAACCCTACATAGTGGGTAAGTTGGCAACTGTGGGCTTTGTGTAGCCCCTTTAAGTCTTCCCATGGTCCTTTCCATGGAGATGTGACCTCCAGGTGGCACCTGGAGATCTTAATGTTAGTCACCAGATGACTAAGATCAGTTCCCCTGGAGAAAACGGCTGCTTTGGAGGGTGGAATCTATGGTATTATACGTCGCTGAGGCCCCTCCCTTCCTCCGGCTCCTCAATCTATGCAGCCTGGGTCTTATTAATGCCAGGGACTTCAGGTATTGGTGCAACAAGGTATTTATTGAACTTCTATAACACCAAGAAAAGTCAACAGTTCCTCCCTAGTGCCTGCTTGCTCTTTTTCTTATTCAGTCTCCTTGTAACTTCCTCTTTCCTGTTTAGTTGCTCCTCTCCTGTTCCCATCCCTTAATTAAGATTATATTTCACTGCAGCGTGCACAAGGGAAGGAAGCAGTGTCTGGTGGGACGTAGCCATAGATTCTCAGCAGGCCATGCAACTTTTTTATACTGAGCGGTATCATTGCACAGAAGTTGAATATGCTCCATTTGCGGCGTTCCCCCTCCCCTTCTGAATGCCACCAAATTGTATTGAAAGCGATAAAGGAGAAAATGAATTAAAAACTAGACCTCGGGACCTGCGGAGCTGTAAAACTGACTGCTCATTAGCTTACTCCAAGATAGGGATGTGCCCAGATTCATGCAAATCAGACTTCTGTAGCCGAGTGTTTTTGCTTTACTAGTCTTTTTTTCTTTAAAATATGAATAAGGATACAGGTTATATTCAGTTCCCTCCGCACAGGGTGCATTGATTTTTGGGAGGTGTTAGGAAAAGCGTGAACATAATTCTGGGCCGCAGCATCATCGGTGATCCTGAAGCATTTGCTCGAGGTGTCCAGCCGGTTCCCTTGAATATAAATGAGCCGCAGCCGAAATTTTCTATTAAGAGAAAATGCAGTCGCTACTAAAAAAGAACGATACTGCCAGAATAGAAAATGTTCACAGGGATTAAAGCTTCATGAATGGTACACTGGGCAAAGAGAACAGAGGGGAATAAAATCATCTTGCGTTCGTGCGGGCGAGGGAGTTCTCCCCCTCCCCTCCTCCTCCTAGGGAATTCAGCAGTTTTTTGAATTTATAAGTGAATTGCCTTATCGTAATATTGCCGTTTCGAATAAGAATAGCATATTTGCAAACTACACAGGGATTGGTGTTTATTAATTTAGTGGACGGGTGAAGCTCAGGGGCTTTATCATGAGCTGGGGAGACCCCCTGTTCACATCTTGCCTCCTCCATGAGTTAGCCAAGCTGCTATTTTTTTAGCTGCAGGGGCTTGGGGGTTTACCCGCTGCGGGCAGGCAATGGCAAGCCTGGCGAAGGGTGGTCAAGTCAAGTTTATTAATACGACCCATCACGTGCCAACACATCAAAATTTCCAGACACAATACTTCTGCGCCGCAGAATCACAGACTGCCCGTACGTATAAAGGTGTAAGGTCAATAAAAGCAACCCCTGGTTAAAATTATCACATTAAAATTGATAAAAATTTTCTAACAATCATTCTGTAATAAAACTCTGCATATTTTAATAGCAACGGCGCAGAACTTGGCAGTTTGGAGCGTAAGCTGAGGGTCTTCTCCTAATAGGGGCTTCTTTGCCAAAAGCTCAACTGACTCTTCAGGGAATTTACCAAGTAGGGGGGAAATAAGGTTCAACCTAACTTCGTGGTAGAATGGGCAACATATCTGTGCGTGTTTGATGGTTTCAATGTCCCCTGTCCCACTCGGACATAACCTCTCAGATCTAGGGGTCTTCTTATATTTCCCTTCTAAAACAGCCAATGGTAGGGCCTGGCATCTGGCAAGGGTAAAGGCCTTCCTATAATTAATAGACTCGAGATGATAAAAATAAGCTGCAGGTGAGACCAAGTATCTAGATTTATCGGGTACTAGGAAAAGTGGTGATTTTCCAAGGTCTGTCTGGCGTTCAATGTCTTCCACCCTGGCGAAGGGTATGGGCACGCTTACTGTTCAAGGGAGAGGACCTCTTGACATTGCTCCATATATAGGGTTGCCAGGTCCCTCTTCATTACCAGTGGCAGGTTTTTGGGGCGGAGCCTGAGGAGGGCGGGGTTTGGGGAGGGGAGGGACTTCAATGCCATAGAGTCCAATGGCCAAAGCGGCCATTTCCTGCAGCTGAACCGATCTCTCTCGGATGGAGATCTTACTTTAATTATATTGTTCATATGGCCAATTTGACCCTGAACAATGTCACGCTGAGCTCAAAATATAAAGGAAGAAAAAAGCAACTATCTAAATAGCCCATAAGGAAATTAGTATTGTTTAATCCTAATTGAGGAGCCCTGTGGCACAGAGTGGTAAGCTGTAGTACTGCAGTCCAAGCTCTGCTCACAACCTGAGTTCGATCCCGACGGAAGTTGGTTGCAGGCAGCCTGTTCAAGGTCGACTCAGCCTTCCATCCTTCCGAGGTCGGTCAAATGAGGACCCAGCTTGCTGGGGGTAAAGGGAAGATGACTGGGGAAAGGACTGGCAAACCACCCCGCAAACAAAGTCTGCCTCGTAAACGTCGGGATGTGACTTCACCCCATGGGTCAGAAATGACCCGGTGCTTGCACAGGAGACCTTTACCTTTTTAATCCTAATTGACTGGGAAATAAATTTGGCAACCGCCAATGTAATATTAAAATCCACCGCTGCTAAAAGAACCCTCAGATTATCCAGTTTAGAGGCAGATTCCCGAATAAAAGGCTTTATTCATCTGTCTCTAGCCTCGTTGAGCAAGTCACTGCTATTGGCTTGAGATCAGCTGTAACAGAGGAGATCTCCAGCTAGTACCGGGAGGTTGGCAACCCTATCCATATAAGTGAACCCATATGAGGATTTCAGGTAGCTTGAGCTATACAGTATCAATGGTCTGAGCCCATATAAGAAGGCTGCTTATGTGTTTGAGTAAAAAATGGCAAAATAGGTGTTTTTCTACTCACCCCCCCTTATCTGCTGCTATTAAAACAGCCTATCTTGATTGCTTAAAGCTGCAATTGGTGGCACCGATTTCCCCATATGAGAAATACAGGACAGCTGTATGGTAACTGGTTGGTTCTCTTGGTCCTTAAAAAAAAAAAAAAACCCACCAAAGTCCCGAAGCTAGGGTAGCCAACCTCCAGGTGGTAGCAGGAGATGTCCTGCTATTACAACTGATCTCCAGCTGATAGAGATCAGTTTGCCTGGAGAAAGTGGCCGCTTTGGCAATTGGACTCTATGGCACTGAAGTCCCTCCCCTCTCAAAACTTCGCCCTTCTTAGGCTCCGCCCCCAAAACCCACCACCAATGGCAAAGAGAGACCTGGCAACCGTACCCGTAGCCCTGCTATTTGAAGCAGAATTGCAAATTTCAAGAAGAGGGGGGGGGAAAATCATATCGTTGCTACAGATTTCTCCATCAACGAGGTGCTTATAAATTATTTCACGCCGTTTTAATAGTTTGTTTCCCCCACCATTTCCTACTGGGCGTCTGCACTGCACTTTAATAAATGGGAATGAAAGCATTACGGAGTCATTTATTCAAATGACCCTTTGAAAACACATCCTTTAATGCGTGGAGCGCCTTCATGTCCCTCGCGGTGGGGAGCTGTGGCTCGGGACCGCCTGAATGATGTCTGGTACATTCTGATGTTTAGTAAATGTGTTTGTTACTGTTAGTCTTTACACTGAAGGCTTTGCTGCCCAGAGATTCCATCTTCTCTGTCCTCACCCTATATCCCCCTGCCAGCTTTCTTTGTTCATCTGCTATCTGCCATTCTCCCTTGGTGCTTTGGTTCTTGGGCCTAGAATAATGTATTCTTCAACAGGGTTGCCAGGTCCCTCTTTGCCACCAATAGAGAAAATTGGGGTATAAAAACCAACACTTCTTCTTAACCAGAAAGGTAGGTTTTAAATTTCCTTTAAATCAATAATGAATTGGAATGACCATTGTTTGTATCAATTGTAACAATTTATATGCCATTAAAGATTTATTATGATTATGATTATGAATTGGAATGATGATTTCAAAGAAATTACTCATTGCATTAACTAATCCGATAAATAAATAAATTACACACACACACACACATATATATACTTATACATACATATACACACACACACACACATACTTATATATACTCATACATACATATACATGCATACACACACAGATAGAGGTATAGATATAGAGTTGCCAGGTACCCCCTCTCCACCGGCGGGAGGTTTCTGGGGCGGAGCCTGAGGAGGGCGGGGCTTGGGGAGGGGAGGGACTTCAATTCATAGAGTCCAGTTGCCAGAGCGGCCATTTTCTCCAGGTGAACTGATCTCTTTTGGCTGGAGATCAGTTGTAATAGCAGGAGATCTCCAGCTAGTACCTGGAGGCTGGCAACCCTATATAGATATAAATTAGATATAAATTAGATATAAATTAGAAAGTAATAATTGTGCCGATCAATCATTAAAGACCCAACCCAAATCTTCACAAGCCAGTGTTTCAAAGGTTATCAATAAATTATTCTCTCTTGTCACTTTAACTGGCTGGGAAAGGCATCGCTCTGAGCAGAATACTCATAATTCTGGATCATTAAAACTTCCCTTCCTATTGATGAGAAGGGGAGGCTCCAACTGGAGGCTGAGTTTGACCTTGAGCTGGCTTTGTTTCTTTGCAGGGATATTTGCAGCCAGCTACAGGTGTATATCGAGAGAGGATTGGGGGTGGTGGTGGTGGTAACCAAAGGACTATTGCTTTGGTTCTGATACTAGGGTTTCCAACTGCCAGGTGAAATGCCTGTGTTATAATATTAATTTCGAATCAATATAACACAGTGGGAGGTTGATAGTTCAAAGCAGTTGTTTATTGAGCCCAATATACATACCGGATAAAACTGCCCTAATGCGCAGGACAGTCTTCACACAGAACAAAGGATTGCTACCCCAATTATAACTTCTGGTTAGGGATGTTCCAATTACGTTGACTCACTAGACGTTGGCTGTCTATCTTACTTTAATTAACATAGTATATAGAGATTGGTAGAAGCTGTCTCTAAGCAAGCACTTGGTCTTGTGATTCACATTCCTAACAGTGAAGGTAAGACACTGTTTTTCTCTACAGGGGAAAGCCTGTACCAGGCAATGTGTTCTGTTAGCCTCTTATAGTTATGGATGCCAACGTTCCCAAAGTTTCCATGTGTGGGTAGAATATATCTGCCTGATGCTATGCTCTATTCTTGAGCATAGCACCTCATGAACCTATGAATGTTTATACATATGAAAGAATATATGTTTTCCCATAAATGAAGTTTATAGGCACTTCACAGGTAGTAGCAGGAGATCTGCTGATTCAACTGATCTCCAGCCGATAGAGATAAGGTCACTTGGAAAAAATGGCTGCTCTGGCAATTGGACTCTATGGCGTTGAAGTCCCTTCCCTCCCCAAACCCCGCCCTCCTCAGGCTCCGCCCCCAAAATCTCCCACTGGTAGTGAAGAGGGACCTGGCAACCCTACATATGGAGCAATGTCTCACCTGCAGCTTATTTTTATCATCTTGAGTCTATTAATTATAGGAAGGCCTTTACCCTTGCTAGATGCCAGGCCCTACCATTTAATTATATCATAAAGATCAGTAAAAAAAGTAAAACTTGACCTATTACACTGCTTGATGTATGTGTGTGTGTGTGTGTGTTAAGTGCCGTCAAGTCGCTTCCGACTCATGGCGACCCCATGAATCAGTCCTCTAAAATGTCCTATCTTTGAAAGCCTTGCTCAGATCTTGCAAATTGAGGACTGTGGCTTCCTTTATTGAGTCCGTCCATCTCTTGTTGGGTCTTCCTCTTTTCCTGCTGCCCTCAACTTTTCCTAGCTTGATGTATACACATCCTTAAGAGCCCGACATGCAACAGAAGGTGAGACATGGAAGCCACGTTCTAGTATATGAAATAAACATACAGGGAGCTTCACTATACTAGAAGGGCTTTTATACGTTTTTTTTAGTGTTCTTTATGATATAATTTTATTATTAGGATGTGTGCTAAACTATAACTATATTACTGACCACTGAGGAAGGCCTTCTTAGGCCGAAACGCGTCTGGTCCTTTTTTGGATCCTACTTTGGTCAATATAAGACTGTACATCGCAGGTGTTTATGTTTGTATATATTGAATGTGAAAGTTTTGCCTATGCTAGAGGCCTATGTTTTTAACTTGAATGTGCACCTTATTAAAATTTATATATTTGTAATTTGAGCATTTTTCAGCTCAACCTCTTCGGTCTGGTCTCACTGAACCGCCACGGGCCATTTCCATTTGCTTGGGCGCTAGGCACCTCGGATGCTCTTTGGTAGACTGAACGATTAAATCAACGAAAATAAATATATGTAGTGATATGGTAAAGCACTCTATATGTTCTTTAGGGCACTGCCGTTTTCCCTCAACCGCTTGGGGTAAAATGGGCTGACCGAACCCCCCATGGCAGCCTGTTGTCGAAAAACCCACGAGAACCTGCCTCCCTGTGTATTAGATTAGCAAACCCTGTAATATTGAAAATGGAATCCCTGACAATGTATAGCCTATTAGGATTTTCTATTCTATTCATTTACCGTTTCCTGGACTCAGGTAAGTGTCATGAAATTGCTTTATAATAGTTTTTTTTTTTTGCCAGATGTTTCACTCTTCCTGGAGGAGTCTGATGCTGCTAATATTTCATCCACTAATCTACAGAGCGCAGGCCCCGGGTAGGTTAGCCAAAATGAACAGCCACGTTTGTGCTTCCTTTGTTTTTCTTTTCTCATATTCTGCACAGGCACACAATTTGCTTTCCCGGTGCAATGGGAAAAATTGGTATGCAGCGGCAAGATAAAAAGAACTCAGGCACCGCCTGGTTTATGGCTGATCCCATAAATACTTTTGAAAAATAGACTAGCTAAACAACAGCCCAATTCCCAAATGGGAATGAGGAAAAAATGTCTTAAAATCTCAGGGCTTGAAGACCTATATTTCATTTACTCTTATTACTGTTATGTTGATTACGGCTGCTTCAAACACAATCCTCTTGAGAACTTCCATGAATGGTGAAAATCATGTAGTTTGCCACATACGATAATCACAGATGCTTAAGGTTGCCAACCTCCAGGTACTAGCTGGAGATCTTCTGCTATTACAACTGATCTCCAGCCGATAGAGATCAGTTCACCTGGAGAAAAAGGCCGCGTTGGCAATTGGACTCTATGGCATTGACGCCTCTCCCCAAACCCTGCCCTCGTCAGGCTCTGCCCCAATAACCTCCCACCAGTGGCGAAGAGGGACCTGGCAACCCTACTCACCATATACGTACACCTCAGGGTCAACTGCTATTTCCATGCACATGTGCATGAAGTGAAATAACCGACTTGCGCAAGCAGTTTGGGTGACAATCTGCATGTGGGTTTCTGTGGGTTTAGCCTCCTTAGAAGTGCTTCCCCTATAGATAGGGTTACCAGCTCTGGGTTGGGAAATTCCTTGAGAGGGGTGAAGCCTGGGTAGGGTGGGGTTTGGAGAAGTATAGCGCTTAAAATTAAAATGAAAGTAACAATTAATTAAAAAAACTTCATAGTTTCAGAAGGGTAGGCATGTTGGTCGGCAGTAGAAGAGCTAGATTTCAGTCCAGTAGCACCTTACAGTCTGACAAGATTTTGGGAATATAAGCTTTTGAGAGTCAAAGTTGACGAAGGGAGCTTTGACTCTTGAAAGCATATCTCCCCAAAATCTTGACGGTCTCTAAGGTGCTACTGGACTTAAATCTATAGAATCATAGAGTTGGAAGGGACCACCAGGGTCATCTCGTCCAACCCCCTGCACAATGCAGGAAATTCACAACTTCCTCCCCCACACACCCCAAGGGACCCCTACTCCATGCCCAGAAGATGTCCAAGATGCCCTCCCTCTCATGATCTGCCTATGGTCATAGAATCAGCATTGCTGACAGATGGCCATCTAGCCTCTGCTTAAAAACCTCCAGGGAAGGAGAGCTTACCACCTCCCGAGGAAGCCTGTTCCACTGAGGAACCACTTTGACTATTAGAAAATTCTTCCTGATGTCTAGACGGAAACTCTTTTGGTTTAATTTCAACCCGTTGGTTCAGGTCTGACCTTCTGGGGCAACAGAAAACAACTCGGCACCATCTAGCTCTAAAAAATTTCAGTGTGCCCTAGTTGTCAATATACTGTTTATTGATGTTATATATATATAACTAGGACAGTCCTAGTTGCTTCAATAATCGTGAACTTCTGGAGGATGTTTGAAACCAAACTTCTAATATTTCTGATAATCTATGTAGTATTAAGTCTCCTATTATCCAGTGAGATGAGCGAGAGGCACTTCGTCTGACGTATTTTTTTCTTTCTATCATATTTCTTCCTGTTTTCTATAAGTGGCAAATGATCTTCAGTAAGGCTGGTTTATTGTGGGGTAGTATGTCTAATCCATGGTTTCTAAACGTTTGCTTCTCGGTGGGTCAATAACATTTTACTCTCCAAACCACTTTGAGAAGCATTTTCGAAATATTGTATGTGTAATACCCTCCCCCTGGATAGGTTATGATTTATCTACTGCGGGGTCCATTTCATCTTTAAACTCTCCCACTAGCGGTACTTCCTCTTCTACAAAAATCTTCAAGCAATCGATAAATTCTCTGGAAGGTTTTTTTATGTCTAGTATTGGGAGCATATATGGATCGTATGGTAGTATTTTTGTTTGCAATCGTTCTTTTAACCAGCAGTATCTTCTTTTGGGATCAATAACCATAGTCGGCTTCTTCTCTTATTCAGATTAAGACCACTCTTCCTTTTGTTACTGCAGAAGGCACAAAATAGTTTTCATTTTAGTAAGTTATTCACTGAACATTAAATTGTTTTATATGTTTTGTGCAGGAACCTGATATCTTCCTCATCCTATGCTTTCAGTGTGTTTTTCTGGAACCACTCTGAAGTTTAGTGGTTTCCCCCCTAGGGTTGCCATTAGCCAGGCAGTAGCAGAAGATCTCCTGCTATTACCACTAATCTCCAGCCAATAGAGATCAGATCACCTAGAGGAAATGGCCGCCTTTGGCAATTGGACTCTATGGCCTTGAAGTCCCTCCCATCCCCAAACCCCACCCTCAGGCTCCGCCCCAAAAACCTCCCGCCGGTTGTGAAGAGGGACCTGGCAACCCTATTTCCCCCCAATATAATTATTAGGCCTATTCAACCTAATTTTAATATTTACTTGAGCAATACATTAATTATGTTCTGTTTTTAAACACTCTAATGACAAATTATGTTGTTTTACCATTTTGTGAACCCTGCTAGATTTCCCATATATTCTTGAACTTGCCTTCCAAAGAGCTTATCAATTTATTTTGCATGCTATTGTCTCTTTCTCTTATCTGCTTTCATTCTTTGTGTCTCGTCTTCTAGCTTAGTTTCTGATGTCTTTTCTCAATTCTGTAATCTTTTATCATTTAAATTTTGCTTCTCTTTCAGCGTTTCTTAAAAACTTATTTTTTTCCTCTTCCATTTTAAAACAATCTTCTCTTCTGTTAACTTCATTGGAGAATATTCGTGGAAGTGCCTCATTGTCTTTGAAATCCATCTTTACCCATTTTGGCTTAATTTTTTTAAACTTAATTGTTGATTGCCATAAGTTTACATATAATTAAGACAAATTAATAAAATTCAAGTTAGTATCAAATAGCTTATCTCCCAGATTGACTGCATTTAGTTAATTAACATACCTATAAGAAAATTCAGGTGGATGGCTGGGAAAGTCTGCAATAGTAGAACAACATTTGAGTCCAGTAGTTCCTTACTGGAACTGAAAAAGACAGTCATGCTAGGAAAAGTTGAGGGCAGCAGGAAAAGAGGAAGACCCAACAAGAGATGGAGTGACTCAATAAAGGAAGCCACGGCCCTCAATTTGCAAGATCTGAGCAAGGCTGTCAAAGATAGGACATTTTGGAGGACATTGATTCATAGGGTCGCCATGAGTCGGAAACGACTTGACAGCACTTAACACACAGTTTCTTAAAGACCAACAAAATTTTCCAGCTTTCAGGAGTCAAAACTCTCTTTGTCAGAACATCCGTTGAAGTGATCTTGGACTCATAAAACCTTGTGTGTGTGTGTTAAGTGCCGTCAAGTTGCTTCCGACTCATGGTGGCCCTATGAATCAATGTCCTCCAAAACGTCTTCTCAACATTTTCAAACTGTGACTAGCCCAAGGTCACCCAGCTGGCTTCATGGGGAGGAGTGGGGAAACCAACCGAGTCCACCAGATTAGAGTCCACCGCTCATGTGGAGGAGTGGGGAATCAAACCCGGTTCTCCAGATCAGAGTCCGCCGCTCTTAATTACTATACCACATTGGCTGCAATGGTTCAATTAAAGTTTGGTTAGTGTGATTGTCTGAACGCAGGCTAGTTAGCGAGTGTCCATCATATCAGGATCCGAAGTTGGTTTATTAACTGCAGTTAGCCTTAGCTGTGGTTTCACATGATGCTTTTTCATAGACAACCTGGTGTTAAACTTGGCTTATTCCCTGCTGATACCCTCTGAACTGAGCCAGTGATTCACAGATCGAAGTCTACTTTCTTGGTGGGCATTTGTGCGAGCACTGGAAACATGTGTTTCATCCAGGTTTTGTTGCATGGTGTAAAGTTTCTCAGACCCCTTACGTGTTAGTGTTCAGAATAAAATTCTGTTCTTCTGGATGTCTCCCCCCCTCCTGTGTTTGCTGCAGTTGATAAGCTGTCTTCTAAGACATTTGAATAACATCTCTGTAGTTCTTTTAACATCTTTTTTTTTTACAATGACTCACGCATAAGAATGTTCCTCATCTTGCAGCCTTTCATCGTGTTTTATTCCCTTCCATGTATACCTGTTTTTTTGTGGGGTTTTTTTGTACAGATTGCTGGTTTTAATGTGTGGATTAGTCATCGAACTCAGCATACTTGAGACCTCGCAAACATCTGTGTTGTTGCCGAAAGATACCTTTTTCCCACCTAGAGGAGTGGGCTTTTACAATCTCTTTTTTAAAAAAAATAAAGATCTCAAAACAAAAAGGGAAAAGAGAAGGATTTAAAATGTGGAATTCACTGCCAGAGGGCATAGTGATCGCTATAGGCAGATACAGCTTTAAAAGGGGATCATGGAAGACAGGTTTATCAGAGGCTACGAGCTACGATGGCATAAGGGAACCACCACATTAAGAGACAACCTCTGAATACCAGCGCCAGGAGGCAACATTGGGGAAGGCCTCTATGCCGTGTAGAGCTCTTTGCCACTGGTGAAAGGTTTTTGGGGCAGAGCCTGAAAAGGACAAGGTTTGGGGAGGGGACAGACTTCAATGCCATAGAGTCCAGTTGCCAAAGCAGATCTCCAGCTAGCACCTGAAGGTTGGCAACCCTAGGTCCTGCTTGCCCCCAAATCATTCAGGAAGGTCACAGTTTGGGTTTTCCTTTGAGCAGGATTGTTCCACACTTTTAGCCCCTTCGCTGATGTGAATGGGCCGAGCAGCTGTCCTTCTTCGAGGCCCCACTGTCCCATGGTCCTTTTAAAGGATTTAATTATTATTTACCCAGCTTACCGTTGGGTTTAAAGGACTTGTTAAGGGTTTAAACCGTCATTTAGTAAGTGCGTTAATTGATATGGCAAGGAATATCTCCAGGTATCTTCCTAAATGCCAATTATCTGGCTCAACATTCCTGGCAATTTGAGTTTGTTAGTAAGAATCTAATTACACTAGTTTACTGCTGATGGAATTACGCGAAGAGTAGAATTCTCTCTTACATACTTATTAGGTTGCCATAAGTGATCCTTAGCAGTCTGTTGCTATTCAATTAACAAGTAATAACTTTCTTAATGAACTTAATTGAAAATGCTTATATGAGTCATGCACCTTTGCGGGGGAAAAAACGCTGTTCTCGGGGTACTTTTCCAACGTGCCCTTTCTGTTTGCTTAACAAGAACAAAATTGCGAGCGTTATCCAAGATGGAAAAGACAGGAAGACGTGAACTTGAGTGTGCGCGCCGGATGCTGCTGTTTAAGATGATTTGGCCTCCTTTAATTTTGTCGGGGTTTGGGTCAGTGTGCGTGGGAGGAAAGGGGAGAATCTAGCTAATTCCCACAAACACATACTCTCCCTGGCCTGTGATAGCCTTCTCTACCGAGTCCGCAAGGGCAGATCCACGTAACTACTTTCCTTGCCCATAGTTTCAAAACAAAAGAGAAAGCATCAATCTGATATTATTTTAATAACTGTAAAGATAGCTGTTGACCTCTCAGCCTTATTTTGCAGCCTACTCTAATGATGCTACCGCCTGAGAGCCAGCGTGGTGTAGTGGTTAAGAGCGGTAATTTGGAGTGGTGGACTCTGATCTGGAGAACCGGGCTTGATTCCCCACTCCTCCACATGAGCAGCAGAGGCTAATCTGGTGAACTGGGTTGGTTTCCCCATTCCTATCCATGAAGCCAGCTGGGTGACCTTGGGATAGTCACAGCTCTGTTAGAGCTCTCTCAGCCCTGCCTACCTCACAGGGTGTCTGTTGTGGGGAGGGGATTGTAAGCCGGTTTGATTCTTCCTTAAGCGGTAGAGAAAGTCAGCATATAAAAACCACCTCTTTCTTCTTCTTTGGCATTGGATCACTTTCAAAATGATTAAGGTTGCCAGCATTGGGTTGGAAAATACCTGGAGATTTTTGGGGTGGAACCTGGGGATGGTGAGGTTTGGAGAGGGGAGGGACCTCGGTGGGGAATATTGCTATAAAGTCCACCCTCCATAACTGCCCTTCTCTCCAGGGGAACTGATCTCTATTGTCTGGAGATAAACTGTAATTCTCAGGGATCTCCAGTCCCCACCTGGAGGTTGTCAATACTAGATGGAGATGCTAAGGTCCCTCTTCGCCACCGGTGGGAGGTTTTGGGGGCAGAGCCTGAAGAGGGCAGGGTTTGGGGAGGGATTTCAATGCCATAGAGTCCAATTGCCAAAGCAGCCATTTTCTCCAGGTGAACTGACCTCTATAGGCTGGAGATCAGTTGTGATAGCAGGAGATCTCCAGCTAGTACCTGGAGGTTGGCAACCCTACTGATCGTGGATCTGAAGAAATGAGCTCCAACTCACAAAAGCATGGGCCGGAATAAGCTTTCTTTATCCTTAAGGTGCCACTGGACTCTTATGCTATTTTGCTGCTACAGATTGACATGGCTGCCCATTTGGATTTCCTGGCAGGAGGAGCCGTATCCCAGCTCTCGGCTAGATAGTTTCTGAGACAGCTAACAAAATTCATGTTAAAAACATAAAATTGCATCCACCGAATATTGTTGAAACATCCCTTAACTCCTCCCAAATTAACCATGTAAAATGTTAAAAAACCAGCCTAGAGAAATAGTTTGAAAGCAAGATATTACAAGCCCATAGCAAAACAAATCACGGAGGAAGTAGGAATTTTCTTTTAAATGCATGTCATTCTGAATCTTAATGGCTTCCTTCAATGGATGTGTAAACATACCTCGTTTTACTGGAAACTGCATTGCTAAATCCCACTGTAAGCATTGCTTCCGAAGTCCTTGTTGCTCGTTGGTTTCCCCCCCCCCTTCTTCTTTTACTGCTCCCTTTTTAGCGGTTCCAGACATTTGATGTGGGAGCAAATGATAGAAATATGATTTTGGATGCTTTTAATGATCTAAAAGTCATTATTACAATCATGGCTTAAGGGGAAAAACACACAGGCATTTAGTGTCTCTCTCTCTCTCTCTCTTGGTAGACATTTGTTATAAATAGACATTTCCCTTGTTCGTACATTGACATAATTTCTTATCCTCTTCTCTTGGGCCTAATTCCCATTAAATGTGGCAGATGTGTCTGCTTTTTAGACACCAGTTTCTTGTGGTGAGAATACAGAGTCTTAAGTGAAGTTATGTGTGTACATGTCTGAAAGCGGAGGGTCATAGAGTTGACCCACATGGCTACAGCACGGCTATCGAGATGTCCCGTCTCCATAGGCTGGTAGGGAAGAACCAGTGCTTGTGGTAAACACTGGCATCAGCAATGTTGGGAAGTATAGTCCTGGAGAAAAAAATCTAGAAAGATGTAGACAAGCTGGAACATGTACAGAAGAGGGCAACAAAGATGGTGAGGGGTGCCGAGTTGTTTTCTGTTGCTCAAGGTTGGACCAGAACCAACGGGTTGAAATTGAATCGAAAGAGATCCCATCTAAACATTAGGAAGAATTTTCTAACAGTTAGAGCAGCTCCTCGGTGCAACAGGCTTCCTCGGGAGGTGGTGAGCACTCCTTCCCTGGAGGTTTTTAAGCAGAGGCTAGATGGCCATCTGTCAGCAATGCTGATTCTATGACCTTAGGCAGATCATGAGAGGGAGGGCATCTTGGCCATCTTCTGGGTATGGAGTATGGGTCACTGGGTGTGTGGAGAGGGAGGTAGTTTGGGATTTCCTGCATTGTGCAGGGGGTGGACTAGATGACCCTGGTGGTCCCTTCCAACTCTATCATTCTATGATTCTCTTGGTTGGTAGACTGGAAGTAAAGTAGAAATCTCAGTGCCTGTGGGCATGAGGATACTTGATTTATTAGCTAGTTGCCTCTTAAAGGAAAAAGTGAGTTAGGGAGGCCAAGTTGCTCACTATGGTGGGCAACTTCCTGCCCCCATGGTCTAGGTTGATTGAGCAACAGGAGCAAAACTTGGGGGGGAAACCATCGTGACCCTCTAGTAATTTCCGAAGTCTCTATGGTAAAAACCATAGAGTGCTGGAATTCCTAGAGTATTGTTGAAGCTGTGGCATCACTGCCTGGTACGCAACCAGAAGCGATGTCACGGTTGTCGTGTGATGCTAGTTTGTAGAGCAGTGGTTCCCAACCTTTTTTTGACCAGGGACCACTAGGACTTTTTTGTTCGGTGCAGGGACCCCAAGGTTCAAAATAAAAATTCCGAGAATTTGAAAATAAACTTTAATCATAAGTGTTAGTTAAACATTAAACTTAGAATAATATTTGAATATATATTTTTATAATAGAGAACTTTTAATTGAAAATATTAATTTATTATGGGTTTATAACTTTGTTTCGCGGACCTTAATTTAGTTCTCGCGGACCCCTGGGGGTCCATGGACCCCTGGTTGGGAACCAGTGTTGTAGAGCCTCTGCCTACCCATTTCTTCCAGGGATTGCCAACGGCTGGTAACCATAATGATTGAGAGAAGGTCCTGACCTAACAACCTGAGGCCAGAATGGAGCAAGATTAAGTTCCACCCTGATTTATGAGCCCAACAGTAGTGTATTGGTAGGTGGGTTGATGGTTTCTTGTGCTATTCCAGTTTAATAAATGACCCAGCACCAGATACTGTGTACAGTTCTGGTCACCACACCTAAAAAAGGATATTACAGAGCTTGAGAAGGTGCAGAAACGAGCAACCAAAATGATTAAGGAACTAGAGCAACTGTCCTATGGGGAGCGGTTAAGACAGGGCTGTTTAGCTTGGAAAGAAGGCGGCTAAGGGGAGACATGATAGAGGTCTATAAAATTATGCATGGTTTGGAGAGAGTGGACAGGGAGAAGTTTTTCTCCCTCTCCCATAATACTAGAACGCGGGGTCATCTGTTGAAGCTGGAGGGTGGCAGATTCAAAACAGATAAAAGGAAGTATTTTTTCACACAACACAGAGTTAAATTGTGGAACTCCCTGCCCCAGGATGTGGTGATGGCTGCCAACTTGGAAGGCTTTAAGAGGGGGGTGGACATATTCATGGAGGAAAGGGGTATCCATGGCTATCAGTTAAAATGGATACTAGTCATGATGCATACCTATCCTCTCTAGTATCAGAGGAGCATGCCTATTATATTAGGTGCTGTGGAGCACAGGCAGGATGGTGCTGCTGCAGTCGTCTTGTTTGGGGGCTTCCTAGAGGCCCCTGGTTGGCCGCTGTGTGAACAGACTGCTGGACTTTATGGGCCTTGGTCTGATCCAGCAGGGCCTTATGTTACGTTCTTAGATCTCTTCTGTATTGACAAGGGTGATTTCAGTTATGTTCTTCTGTTGAATAGTGTTATCTTAGTGGAAAAGACTATTAATGAGGATATTTGGGTATTTATGTTTACGGTGTTATGCTCTGATGTGACACTTGGTAGTTATATTCCTGCAACATGGGCAAAAGGGCAAACATCTGAGTGGATCTTAATGAAAATGGAAACGGAACTTGATGAGTCTTCATGATACAACAATATTTCTAATTAAAATTATATTAAAACTATAATTTTTTTCCTACTGCACACCTCTGCTTAGGATTGCTTTAATAGTAAATGTGATTCAGAAGAGAGGGGGTGGTGGCGGTGAATGTTAGATGAAGATGATGAAGAAGAGTTGGTTTTTATATGCTGATTTTCTCTACCACTTAAGGAAGAATCAAACCAGTTTACAATCACCTTCCCTTCCCCTCCCCACAACAGACACCCTCTGAAGTAGGTCGGGGTGAGAGCGCTCCAAGAGAGCTGTGACTAGCCCAAGGTCACCCAGCTGGCTTCATGTGGAGGAGTGGGGAAACCAACCCAGTTCACCAGATTAGCCTCCGCCGCCCATGTGGAGGAGTGGGGAATCAACCCCGGTTCTCCAGATTAGAGTCCGCTGCTCCAAACCACCGCTGTTAACCACTACACCACGCTGTGAAAAGGGGTCAGCAGCTTTGTATTCTTTTAAATAGTTGGAATTTAATAGGCAGTTGGGCAAAATGCCAACGTGTGGTCCTCTGGGCAAAACATACCATTGATTCCATTGGGAAGAGTAACTGGGGGGGGGGGCTTTTTCTTCAACTTCCCAGTACCTGGATTTATCGCCACAATAACCTCATAGAGAAGAATAACTTCTGTCCACAATAACCTCATAGAGAAGAATAACTTCTGTCCTCTTTCATGCCATTTGCTTGCATATTAATGGGTCCCTTAGTACTCACTGAATTGAAAGACCTTAATGGTCCCTCCGCAGCGAGTTGGCAGCAGTCAGAGGGTCAAAAACACATAAATACTGCTTGAAAAAAAGACGGTGTAATTGTGCATTAAAATATATTCCGGCTCTTATGAATATCTGAGGACAATTTAAGCGAAGCGGAGTGAAATTACGACTAATGGGCTAGTTACAAACATCCCGATAAGAGGAATGGCGGGAGTTCAGACTGTCAATTTTAGGCACGGCGCTGGGCTGGGAAGAGACAGGGCAGAAGATGTTATCTGCGCGGAAGAGCTTTTTAACTAAATAAAGCCAAATGAACTTAAAAATAGAAAACCTCACAATTATGAGGTCAAGGGTGGGTGCTGTATTCCAATAATGAGGCTTTGACTCTCATGGTTTTAATTCCCCCCCCCAACCCATAGTTTATTTTTAAATATCCTGCATGTTTTGTCCTAACACCCCAAGAGCTGAGCTAAATTCATTTTTCTTTGTCATAGCCTATTCCAGCTTTTCTCCAAGGAGTTCAGGGCATGGGGTTATTCTATTTCCGACCTGACACCCCAAACCGGTGAGGCCCGATTTGAAACACAGCGCTGGAAAAAACTTAACGTATGGGACGACTTTGCACCGTCGCAATTTTGTCGTCTGAAACGGGCTACCCGCCCACCCAAAGCAGCTGGGCATGCTTAGCACGCCAGTGCAACACCCCGGGGGATTCCAACCTTCAGGTAGAGTTTGGCAATCTCCTGGACTTGCAGTTCATCTCCAGACTACAGAGGACCGTTGCCCTGGAGGAAATGGCTGTTTTAAAGGGTAGATTCTATGGCTGTGGCTTCTATCCTCCCCAAACTCCATCCAGCGTGGTGTAGTGGTTAAGAGCGGCGGTTTGGAGCCGGTAGACTGAGCTGGAGAACCGGGTTTTGATGCCCCTCTCCTCCACATGAGCTGCGGAGGCTAATCTGGTGAACCGGGTTGGTTTCCCCGCTCCTACACACAAAGCCAGCTGGGTGACCTTGGGCAAGTTACAGCTGTTAGAGCTCTCTCAGCCCCACCTACCTCACAGGATGTCTGTTGTGGGGAGGGGAAGGGGAGGTGATTGTAAGCTTGTTTGAGTCTCCCTTAAGTGGTAGAGAAAGCCGGCATATAAAAACCAACTCTTCTTCTTCTTCTCATTTCTCTCCCCTGAGGCTGTTGTCTGACCAAGGGTGGATTCAGGCCAGCTTTTCACCAGAACTGATTTTGCCATTCCATGGTAGGAATCAAGTGGAGTTGAGTTGTCTTGAGGGATCCAGTACCTAATAGATGCCAGTGCTCATTGGGCAGGCTAGAGGTTCCCAGTTTGCCTGAAACAGCCCTGTCTCCTGGTATATAGGAACTGATATTCCCACCCCCTTCCAATTCCCACTAGTTCCTTTGATGTTTTATATTCATTTCAGGACTCTTGACGGTTATCTGTACATCCTTCATTTCTGAAGAGTTGGTGTGTTGTTATCAGGCTGGGTGGCAAATGAAACGTGCGCGCAATTTTAAAGCTTCATGGTACCTAGCGGCGGTGAGGAGGGCACGGCTCTATGGCTTCGCAGAACAGACCTGTTAAAGAGAAAGATTGGATTTCTCTCCCCTTCCCTTTGTAAGAAAAGGAATGATCATATATATGAAAAAAAATCAAACTAAATATACAGGCCACAAAGCACCAGGACCAACTCTGGTGAAAATGGTAACACGATGGCCAAAAATATTACTTCACCTATCCAATGATCCAATGAATAGGGCAAGTCTCCTTACTGTAACAGAGATGCCCACTGAACCTGAATTTCCCAGAAATACAAATGTTATCCAGCTTGTGATGCTCACCTTCAATGCAAGACGAGCATTGCTTACGTACATAAGTGCCATCAAATCACAACTGACTTATGGAGACCCCAGTAAGAGGCTTTTAAGGCGAGTGAGAAGCAGAGGTGGTTTGCCATTGCCTTCTTCTGCAGAGTCTTCCTTGGTGGCCTCCCATCCAAGTATTGACCTTGAACACATGAAGCTGCCTTATACTGAATCAGATGCTTGGTCCATCAAAGTCAGTATTGTCTACTCAGACCGGCAGTGGCTCTCCAGGGTCTCAGTCAGGGGTCTTTCACATCACCTACTTGCCTAATCCCTTTAACTGGAGGTGCGGGGGTTGTAGCTGGGACCTCTGCATGCCAAGCAGACACTCTACCACAGAGCCATGGCCTCTCCCTGTTTAGCTTCTGAGATCTAACAAGGTTAGGCTATACCATGCTGCCTTCTTTCCAAGAAAGCATACAACAAATAGCTTGGCTTTCTCAGGCTTCATTCTGAATGGAGCTGGTGGGAGGGGGGTCTTATCTTTACTGTACAGGAGTACAGGAGTGGGGTCTTTAGTGTTATGAATATACAATTTTTTCCCATTCATTTCCATAAGTCTAGCACAGGAAATTCTTTGGTTGGTTTCTGTTTACAATTTCTCTATGCGCAGTCAAGAGAGGTGGCCTGCTACAGTTGAATAGTTTATTTTGACTTTACATGCGGTGTTAAAAACCCAAAGGACGTATTATTTACACATCCACAATACAAGTTTACAAGATATCTATACATGTTAAAGTACTCTATATAGTCTGTATAGAGCAGCTTCCTTTCAGGGTTACTTTTTTTTATGCTGTACCATTAAAAAAGATACAATCTGCATTTACCTTTGCACAAATGGATAAAACATTAAAAAAAGACCAAAATTATAAATTAACAGAATAAAGACTATGTTGAATGTTAGAGATTTCAACATAAATACTGAGAGAAACTCACATTACCATCTAACAAGGCAGCACAATGTTACAGAAAGTTATTTGGGGTCACACAGTAACATTTATGTTTCGTTTTCACACAAGTATGTATTATTAATTAATATTTGCAAAGTAAAATCAATTCAGTTTTGTCATTTGATTCTTTTGTTTGTTCAGAATTTAAAATGATTAAAACAGTTTTAGTTGCGAGACTGAAATGTTTTAAGAACGAACAACCCTAGGAATTTTCTGTCTGGACTTTTTTGGGAAGTGAAAAGGTCCTTAACAATCAACGTATGGAATGGAAAAGGAGAAAAATTCGGTATAGTAAGAAAAAGGGTCCCTTCTGTTTCAGAGAGGCAAATGCCTTTTTGAAAAACTCGATACCTACAAGAAATCAGCGTCTCGGGTTGAAGTTTCTTGGGCAAAAGGTTCACGAATATTCCACTGTACCAGCTATGATCATGGCAACGTTCAACAAGCAACTGGCGAGTTATCATTTGCAAGCTAAAAATCACCATCTGCGATGAAGATCAGCTGCAAATGTCTACTGCAGAAACCAACTAAATAGCTTATGTAATTTCAGCAGGTGTTCCATTACCCTACAAATTCTCAAATGATTTCACATTATAACTGTTTGATCCTTAAGCGATTTAGGGTGGAATGTTTGACATGGTGAGGCTGATTTAATGTCGCTGTCTCCTTGGCTTGTAGGCTGCTTCTTCGTCGTTTAATTAATCGTTCTTGCGGGGATAATTTTCCCACACTCCCCCGACCCCCTTGTTGCTTTTCGGATATTACTGAGAGAACTTAATAGCTTGCACTTGGGGAAACACAGGATGCACTTTAAAACACTTGACAGAGTTTTAAGTCTTACCTTTCCTTTTTTTTTGTCATTTGCGTGAATAAGGCACAAAATGCACAGATCCAGGTAAACTCACATGTAGTATTTACAGAATATTGTCATTACCGGCATGACTTGGGATAACCCACAAATGGAGTGACTGTGCTGCTCTCAATTTTTTTTTTTTTTAATGGACGCACCCTGCCAAAGTCAACCGGGCTCACCTTGCCTTCTGCTGGAAAAGGGGCTTTACTATGGGGTGGCACAAACGTCCATTTATCCTCTTTTCCTCACAGACACATAGCTTTTGCAAGTTTCACCTCCTAAGTTTTCAGAGTACAAAGTACCCTTCTTGAGAGTATGAGCTGTCGATGGGGACACGAGGAGACATAATTCCCTTCTTACTCCCAACTTCAGTCCTGGTTTTTCTGCATGTGATGATGCTAAGAGAGAAGAGTCTGGATCTGCCGTTCTCTTTACCTTAGCTAAAGAAACATGGGTCGATGTGTTCCTGACTGGGTAGCTCAAACAATGCAGCGGGGCAATGACACAATCTCCATATTCTGGAACAATGTTTGGGTGTGTATGTCTCTCTCTCTTGCTTGGGAATGCCATGCTACCTTTCTCATTGCTCTTCTTGGTGCCATGTCTGTCTTGTATCTCATTTGGGGTATGCAGATGTGTGCGGATCCGAATTGGGGGAGTTCGGACTTCGGTAAAATTCAGATTCAGCAAAATTTTGATTCGGGAAATGCCGATTTTTTTCCCAACAGCTCTAGTCTTAACCTAATGTGGTCTGTGACTAGGATTCAGAGCCCCCATTTTGGTTGAAGAATCGTGAGACGTAGCTGCCGTTCACGTTCAACACCAGGCAGTAAACTGGGTGAAGGGACTGGTTGTACACTGTGGTCGATCCCTCACAAACGCTACACTTGAAATTTGAAAATCTCAACTTTCTTAGCAGCATTGTTTAGAGCAATGATGTTTGTGCTGTTTTCAACAGTTCTGAGTTTTGCATCGTCCAGAAATCTCGACAGAGCTTCCTACAGTAGATCCACAACGAACCCCATGCACCCCAAAGGAGCCATCTGTTGTACAATGATGCTCCGTGTAAACAAATTCTGAAAGTTTACAAGATGCAGCAAGACAGAATGCCTCGTGTTTGTGACTCACGCACGCGCACACTCACCACACACACACACACACACGCACACAGTTTTATCTGTGTCATAAACAAATACCATCCCATGGAGGAAAAAAAAAGCTACACTTGGACTAGAGACCGAAGATCAGCAAATTGCTTATTAACCAACATACTTATTGAGACGTTATCATTTTCTGACATTTGTGCAAGAGGCAAGGCGAATGCATACATATTAAAATGTTCACATTTCATGGGAAGACTACGCATTATGGCAGTCTCGAATGAACCCCATTTTTTAATATATTTTTTCAAGTATTTGCTCACCAATCTCTCTTTTATGTCTTTCTTCCCCAAGTACTTTGAACAGCTCTTTCAAAAGGTCAACGAGTCCCTCCCCCATTGTGCTACATGTCTCCTCCGCTCCAAACAAAAGAAACGTAATGACCAGCACCTTCCTTTGTTTTGTTTTTAAAATCTGTCGAGCAACTCGAGTCTTGCTTGAAGCCAGACGTGTGGCAAAACAAGATGGCACCGAAGTTAAAGACAGCTTCTTTGGCTGCTTGCTCTCGTTTTTGAGGGCAAGCAAGTCTCTGCCTTAACATCTGTCCCTCAACATCGTCCCAGGGTCTTTTGAGAGAATATGCAAGTCTTAGTAGCTGTACTTGTTCAGTGGTCTGACTGAAGGTGTCTGAGGAACGAATGAGGGCTTGGGTGGCACATCGGGTTTTAGGGAGGGCATCCTCTTTACTCCTGTCCGAGGAAGCGTTCCATTGCTTGTGTAACTGCTCTGCCTGGACAAGGAAGGCTGTAGGTGTACGCTCACCGGCGTCCCTTGCATGTAGTCCGTCTTTGTTCCTGTAGCAGAAGGCATGTATCCCCCGCGGTTAATACTAGGCTGCCTGGATAGCAGCACGCCGTTGGGCGAGTTTAAGTTTTTAGGGAGGGCTGATATAGAATGCCTCTGTGATGAATTTTTGTGATAGCCTCTCTGCCTTTCTAAAGAGGTCATTGGTGCTGCGGGTGTGGTGGTGGGGACGTCCACCCGTTTTGTTGGGCTGTTTCGAGGAAGGGTGGATGGAGGAGAATACAAAGACGCTTCTCTGTTAGGGACTTTCGGGGGGATCTCTGACATTTCCCCCATGGGGTCCAGCTTTAAAGTCTGGTGAGCCACTTGGAGGTCTCCCATGATGGCTTTGGGGTTGTTCGGCGTTTCGTTCAAATGTTTCAGGAAATCGTTTAAGGTATTCCTGGAATCGATGGACCTTCTGTGGTCTCTTTTGCTGGACGGCTTTGTATGTGGGTGGTCCAAGTTCTGCATCTTTTTGTCTGCTTTGTGTGCGTTAGAATTTGAGAAGGACATATTGTAATCGTGGGTAGCGTTCGGGAGGACGATGGCACTGGGGATGTGTCCGTGACTTAAAGGAGAGTGGGGCGGAGGGCTGGATGGAAAAAACTGAGGACTCTTCAGAGGGGCTTCTTTCCTAGAAGCACTGAGGTTGTTTTGTGCTTTGTTCAACTGACTTTTCATGGACTGCAAAGTCTTTTGCTGCAGCACTGGCGTCGATTCGGGGGTTGGAAGAGCCGCCAGTTCTGGGGGTTGGCCTCTGTGGTCCACCATCATCATCGACTTCGTGTCGCCTGTTGGCGGCAGCTCTTTTCTGCTCGTCAGCAGATTTGAATATAGCTTGGGTGAATCAATGTTCTGTTGATACTCCTTGACCGGGCTGTCAAAGAGCCCGTTCAGTTTGGCGAAGCTGCCGCTGGAGTCTGTACACGACTGAGCCGATTCTGCATCTTTGTGTATCTTTCTGGATTTCCTCATAAATATATCCCGGTAACAGTAGACAGCCACTCCCGCAATAAAGGCTCCCAGCAGAAACGCAGCAAAGACACAGGTAATTAGGACATTCATGTGCACCATTTGGTTGGAATCTCCCGACTGCACTTCCCATCTTACACCTACAACAAACACACACGTTATTAATAGATTAGAGCATATCTTACATTACACATTCATAAAATAAAGCTCTGCCTGACTTTGAACTGCCCTAAGCATACCTAACAGAAAGCAAGCACTGTGGCATTTAAAAGAACTATGCATGCTCTTTGGCCTCCTTGAGTTGCGCTAACTTGCTAAAGCTGACAGCGATGATTGAGTAATCCACAATGGATGTAGGAATACTTTTGCATGGTTCGTGTTATCCTCTTATCAAGGAATCGCATGTACCGAATTCACCCCTCTCACCCCACAATGCCTCTAGTATTTTTGATTTGACAGCCATTATAGTTACGGTGGGTCAAAAGCCACATTCCAAGTCTTGCTTTCCCCAGTACTTCTGGCAGGAGAAAAAACTGTTCCTGCCATCCACTCATCCTGGTAACGGTGCTATGTCTCCTCTTGCTTGAAAAACCAATCAAGTTACAACATCATATACTATTTTTCTTGTCTTGACCTCTCTGGTCCTTGCTTTTTCTGACTCTTCCCCCCCTTTCAATTGCAGGCGGGAGAGACGATCATTGGAAAGAACAAGGCAAGAAAACTGTCCCTGTGGAGATCTATTTCTTCTTGAAATGCGAGTCAACGCTACAAAGGGTTAGTGGATGGCGATTCCAGCTCTTTTCTTGCGAGTGTGCAGAACAAGATGGCTAGAATAGTAGCTCTCTAGCTACAATTGTTTGTGATGGCTGTTGAAACAGAAAAGCCACTACCGGTACAGTGAGCCTTTTGTGGACATAGCCCCTTGGTAACAGGAGGAAGTGGGACCAGGTCTTCAGGACTAGGTTGTATGTCCAGCAACACCATATTCTGTTACTCTATTTCCCCACTCTGCTCGCCCCCTCAAATTCTTTTAAGGCTTGCAAACAAAAAAAACTTGTGTGTTATTAATATTAACAATTTCTGCTAGAAAATTGAGGTTAGAAGGTGGTACTGCGCTACACTGCAATTAATAACTCATGGAAGAGTTTTCCATTTCCTACCTGACTCATAAGTCAGAATCAAGCATGAGATAGGATTATGCAAATATTGTTTAAACCCATATAATGGTATGTGAGTGTATAATGCTCACACTGTTACAACCGTTTCATCCACTCCCCCCCAATTGCTTTCTAACTTCACTATTTTAGGAATGGTATGCTCTTCATTTAACCCCCCAAAACTAAGATTATCTACTTATTTCTTTCTTTCCCAATACTTTATCCAGTAATGATCATTTACAATGGAATGTCATTTAAAAACCATATGGCTTGATGAGGTATTAGTGTTTTTATAATACAAAATACATTTAATTCAGATTTAGAAGAGGAGCCAATGCAAGTTAATTTTGCAATTCACGTGTTAATATCAGAGCTTCCACATTTTTTTCCCAAGACAGCGTTCAGGTTTTTTTTTTTTTTTTTAAAGCAACCACAGACATCGTGCTGTTAAGATAATGTTAGTTTGGCAAAATGCATCTAATTGTGTTATTTTGCACAGAGGGGGAAGTGAAGCTGAAAAAGAGTGTTATATTCTTTCTTTTGTCATGTGTGTTAGATGGTGAGGCCTTTGAACAGAGTTATACATTCAGGGTTATTGATTTTTTATGGCACCGTGCAGAAGAGGGGTGGGGGGAAGGAGAAAAAGCACTAACAGGAATTACAATGAGGAATGTCACAGAGCATGATCAGGAACACCAGAGCAGATCCTGACAAGGGTTTAAAGGACAATCGAGCGGATAACGACACCAGAAGCAAATGACAAATGCACGGCCATAATGGCCGAAAGGAAACCTGATACGTTTCAGTAGGTAAGAAAATGCAAAAGGGTTTGGTGACTTCCAACTCTTAAAAAAAATGACGGGGTCCAGGCCGTGCAAGCATGTGCTGTCCGACCGAACGAGGTGCAAACTCGATGACACGGTCAGCGTGGGGTGAAGGAGAGCAAAGTCCTCGATCCAACTGCCTGCTCAACTGTGAAATTCCCTAGGTGACCTTGATCCAGTTCCTCTTTCGGTTTGGCCCATCCCATTGACCGGTTGTAAGGATACCGCGGGAGTATCTTGCCTGAGGTGGGTTAGGCCACGAGAGCAACGGGCGCCACCTGAGTTATGCTCTTCTAGGGCCACTGGAATCAGTGGGCTCAGAAGGGTGTGACTCTGCTTGGGAGGACACAGCCAGGGATCTCCATAGCTGAAGTGGACTCCATCCTAGCTTTCCCGAGTCTCAGACTGACACTGTAACCACCGCTCCGAGCGTGTTCTCAGAAGGCCGAGCCAATAGTCTTGCAAGAGGCCCTGATCTGGAAATCCTTCGAACAGCAAACAAAACCACGCAGAAGCTGTTGCAAAAAAACCCTTCAGTTTGTTGTTTTTTAGGGGTTCACAGAGCAGGCTGCCAGTCTCTGTATCAGCTAAGGCTACCCTGGTCTCCCCTGCCAGATAGACAGCTGATCTGTCTACCTGAAACTGTTATTAGGGGCAGAGACTTGGGAACCAAAAGCGCCTTAAATCCTAACAAAGGTCTAATTAATTTTAATCCGCTAACTTGTACATGTTCTGTCGCTGGTTTTATAACTTCATATTGTTTTTACTATTTTATACCATTTCATGCTTGGCACAAGTTGCCCTTTGTATGCAGTACAGGATGGAAGGGCATGGTAGAAATGTTTTAAACAAATGCTTTAAACATGCCTAATTTGTTCTGCTGCTGTAGCTAAATGTGGCAACTCATGCCCGGTTCCCTGCAAATCCATGCAACTGATACATGCTGATAGTCCTTGTATTAATCTGACTCGTAACGGGCTAGCCAGGGGACAGATCCAACTTGTTAAATTAAGACCCTGTGACTCAATGGCAGAGTACATTCTTTACATGTAGAAGGTTTAAGGTCTCCAGCCCGCAGAGCCCCTATCAGCCAGAACAAAATACGGAGCTTGCTTGACTCTGGACATAGCAGCTACATTTGCCAACCCAACAACCGAGTGAAGTCGGATGCGTTTGTTGCGCATGCGCAGAAAAGGTGGGGATTTAAAATTTTAAAAGGAAGGGACTGGACAGATACTCGTTCACCGAGGTGTGATCTGAGATCCAGTAGACTCACCTTGGCCCTTCTGCGCCCCTGCCTTTGGCTTAAACAACGAAAAACTCTTACGGTTGCACCTTTTCATTCTTTACCCAGACAACACTGCGATACGCATTTAGCAAATAGCAAGCATTTGAGCAGAATCTTTGAGACCGCTGAAGTGATCAGGTTTCCTTTCGACCGTAATATATTCCCTGATTCGGCCTTACCCTTCGGGACACCTGATAATGGATCAGAGTAATCAGAAGTGTTTGGGTCATCTTGAGCTACAAATTTCCGAGAGCCAGTCACTTTAGGTTTCCAGGAACCAATCACTTTAGGTGAGATAACTGGGATACTTCCCACTGTGGTAATAGAGGCTGAGGAGAACGCCATGTCTGTGGTGGCAAACAGATTGGTATTAATGTGTATTACAGTCCTTTGTTGTTTTTATTTTTTTGGGTTAAACTTTCACTGATTGGTGGCTACATTGTATTTTGGGTAAAGGTCCCCTGTGCAAGCACCGGCGTTTACTAGGCTGACTTTTGTTTACGGGGTGGTTTGCCACTGCCTTCCCCAGTTATCTTCCCTTTACCACCAGCAAGCTGGCTCCTCAATTGTACCGACCTTGGAAGGATGGAAGGCTGAGTCAACCTTGAGCCGGCTACCTGAAACCAATTTCCGTCGGGATCGAACTCCGGTCGTGAGCAGCGCTTGGACTGCAGTACTGCAGCTCACCACTCAGTGCCACCGGGTTACTATAGGTTCTTGGCACCAAGGTCACTCAACCAGGTTGAGCCTTGGCAATTAAGAACATAAGAACATAAGAAAGGCCCTGCTGGATCAGACCAAGAAGTCCAGAAGTCTGTTCACATGGTGGCCAACCAGGTGCCTCTAGGAAGCCCACAAACAAGACGAGTGCAGCAGCACCATCCTGCCTGTGTTCCACCGAAACCCAAAATATTCTGTGGGGTGAAAACGGTCCTGATGGTTTCTACCTACTATGGTAGCAATAGACCCTAGAAAGTCACTCATAGATCTCTTTTAACGGAAAGAGCAAAAGCCCCAAATTTAAAAACAAGCCTGATTTTCGCCACCACTCTCAATATGTTCACCTATGGGTGAACAGGGCAAACGTTTTACTGCCATTTTCTCTCTTTCCCCTTCCCCATTAGATCCTTGGCAAACAAATCCTACCAAATGTTTGTAAATCAAACATTGTTCTTGTTCAGTTACGGAAGTGCAAATAGCATCAGACACCAAATCAAAGAAACACGTCGCTGAGCTCCCGGAAGTATGCAAAGCCTCTGAAAACTGTCACGGGCGAACAGAATTAATGAAAGATCAGAAGGCAAATTTCAGGCAGGAGCTCTTATTGAAGGCCAATATGGGATTTTGCCTTTCGAGTTCAAAAGAGCACCAGTACAATCATTGACGAGGGATTTGACGCGACAACCCTGCAGAACAGCAGGGGGAGGAGAGTCACAGTTCCTATCCCAAACAAGGGCTCAGAGCTTCTGCTTAGCAGACTGCCCGCCTGGGCAGGTCCATCCTATTAACAATGGCGTTGACAGGACCAGCATGTGTTGGTGAGAGTGCGCAAACCGCCGAGCCACACAGAACTCTTCTTCAGGCAGAATTAGCGCTGGGCTCACCAAAAGGTTGCCTATGCATGTACACAAATGCTGCCAAGTCACAACCGATTTATGCTGACTCCAGCAAGGGCCTTTCAAGGCAAGGGAGATGCAGAGGTGGTTTGCCGTTGCCTTCCTCTGCAGAGTCTTCCTTGGTAGTCTCCCATCCAAGTACCGACCTCGCTTAGCTTCCGAGAATCTGACTATACCTTACCATTCCTCATCCCAAAGGGTTGGCCAGTTGGGTGACAACCAACATCTGTCTAATTCAGGGGTCTGCAAACTGCGGCTCCCGAGCCGCATGCGGCTCTTTGGCCTGTTGAGTGCGGCTCTCCAAACTTGGTTCGGAGCCCCTGCTCTCACGCCCGCTCATGCCGGCAGCCGGGCTGCAGAGCTGGCGTGCCTGAGAGAGTGAGTGAGCGTGAGAGAGCAGCCGCGCTGTCTCTCCCTCCCCCCCGCCGTGGAGAATGGCCGGGTCCCCCTTTCCCTTTCCCTCAATGGTTGGGAGGCTAAAGCCTCCCCTCGTGATTACTGGGTGGGCGGCTCAGGGGTTCCTGCCCCCCCCGCCCGCCTATCAGCTGTTGGGCGGGGTGGGCTTCCTTTGGTAGACCTGGCCTCCAGCTGAGTCCCATTGGGAGGCCATGTCTACCCACTGGCTTTCTTGGCAGTAGACCTGGACTCCGAGGAGGGGAAAGTCCCCCTTCAGAGGCCAGGTCTACCCACTGGCTTCTATGGGCCTCCGGAGGCCAGGTCTACTGCCAAGAAAGCCAATGGGTAGACCTGGCCTCCCAATGGGACTCAGCCGGAGGCCAGGTCTACCAATAGGCTTTTATGGTGGTAGACCAGGCCTCCAGACGAGGACTCCGGACGGGGAGGGGGAAATGGCAGGGACTTACAATTTAATTTTTATCAATAAATAAGATCACTATTAAGTATGATATCAAGTTTTATTCAGTGTACCTATAGTTTAATTAAGACTTAAAACTTTAATTAAAGTTTATTAAGTTAACAAACAGTGTACCTACCTATATAGTTTAAGAAATTTGGCTCTCAAAAGAAATCTCAATCGTTGTACTGTTGATATTTGGCTCTTGTTGTACTGTTGATATTTGGTTGATATTTGACTAATGAGTTTGCCGACCCCTGGGCTAACTGAAGCACAACTACCAGATTTAAGGAAGATGTGAAAAGGTGTAGCTGAAGGGAACGGCCACGGCACTGAAGCAGAAGATCTCCGTGCTCCAGCATATGGGCTAGGTGTCACCTGGAGGTGAAAAGATTTGGACCCCAAAATACCCTCTCTTTTATCAACTTGCTTAAGATAGATGGTGGTGGGGATTCCCCTGGAGGCCTGTCTTGTCTGAGGTGAGCGGGGCAGGAAATGGCTTCTTCAGCTGCTCCGCCCAAGCCTTTCTTTTTCATGAAGACTGTCGAGTTTACCTTTTAGGGGGTGCTCCGCCCTCTTTTAATCTGTCTCTGATTGTTTGGTATGGAGCTTTTAAAAATATATATTAAAATGGCTTTGATGATGTGCTACCTGAGAATCCTTGTTAAGGGAGTTGAAAGGCAACACACAAGTTGACACAACGAAGGAAACAAAACAAGGGACTTCCATCCCCTTCGTGGCCTACTTGGGAGGATTAGATTGCCTCCTCTTGAAGAAGAAGAGTTGGTTTTTATATGCCGACTTTCTTTACCACTTAAGGGAAAATCAAACTGGCTTGCAACCACCTTCCCTTCCCCTCCCCGCAACGGACACCCTGTGAAGTAGGTGGGGCTGAGAGAGCTGTGACTAGCCCAAGGTCACCCAGCTGGCTTCATGTGTAGGCGTGAGGAAACAAATCCAGTTAGCCATATTAGCCTCTGCCGCTCATGTGGAGGAGTGGGGAATCGAACCCGGTTCTCCAGATCAGAGTCCACCGCTCCAAACCACTGCTCTTAACCACTACACCACACTGGCTCTCTCTAGGGCTAGAATGACCTTGGTCTGATCTAGCAGGGCTGCTGTTACGTGGACTCAGAGTTTCGGTAGGAAGAAAGACATTCAACAACATGCCCTCTTACAAAGACTTCAGGCCCTGTTGTCAATACAACCAATCTGGTAGAATCTCAAGGACTCTCAGATTGCAATAATGTTGTCCCCCCTCCCCAGTTCGAGGTCACCAGGTACTGGAATAGAGGTCAGCGATGCATCGCAGTACCCAAACCAGGCACTTCTTAGAAAGCTGCGGCATAATTTCTCCTTTCGAACACGGGCCAAGAGATCAGACGTGGAATCATGAACATGAGGGAAAAGTTCACATGGGGTAATTGAAAAACCATCACTTCTGTGAAAAAGGTCTATGGTGAGTTCATTGGTAATACTGAGAATGGCTGTATTTCATCTGTACTTGAATCAAGAAGAGGAGTTCTGTGATCCCAAGCAGGGGAGAAATGCCCCTATATTTATATTCTTTCCAACAGTTATAAAAGGCAATATCCTACCCCTGTTGGGCCTATGATTTTGGAGAAGTGGCTCCGCTACGGCTTTTGGAAGCCAAGTGCTTTTAGATATGATGCTAAATGCCATTGAGTAGCACAAACAGATCTCTGTACCTTGAGGAAAATCAATACATTTCCCCACCCAAAACTTACTAAATACACATTTTTTGGGTGGTGAGGGGGAGGGAATAAAATGTGTATTTGTGTTATAAAGAACTGGAAGACACAGGAGAAGGCAGGAAGGAGGCGGAGGGGATCAAGCAACCATCTAATGAAATATAATGGACAGACAGGCAACATTCATGGACACATGGCGGGAGAGATGAGGAGGAAAAGGAAGACCGAAAGCTTAGTGGACATCCGTGCAGTGAAAATGTCATGGGATCAAGTTCTTCTGTTAATAAAAAGATGCATCTCAATTAATAATGAGCCATTAGCATGCAGCTATGCGGGAGGGGGTGCCGCATGAGAAAGTTCGGGCTGGATCCTGACCATCAGTTGGAATTATGAGTAAAAGCAGAAAAAGCAAAAATAAAAAATAAAAATGAAGAATTACCAACTGCACCAAAGGAAGGATTAAAAAAAACCACAAAAGAAAAAAGAAAAGAAAAGAAAAAGAGAAGGAGGAGGAGGCTGAAAATGCTGAACTAAAGGAAAGAAAAGATTCATTAATCGGAGGGAAGGAAAAAAACGATTTTAAAAAAACTAACCAGATGTTGGATCCCCAAATATTTTGTAATCTGGTGTAGTTGTAGAAGGCAAAATTTCTAAAAGAATTAAAGGAACAAGTAATCAGTGAAAAGTAACCAAAAAGGAAAAACCAAAAAAGATTTTCAAAGCCTGAGCAACTGAAAATCGAAAAACAAAGTACAATTGGTCAACCCGAGAGGAAAAGGGGAAAAAAAATTATCGGCTCGATACTTTTTGCTTGCAGACCCCAAACGATTGTGAAGGTTGGGAGGGGAACGGTCAGCGGCCGCCGCCACCCAACCATCAAGCAGCTCAGGTTTGTGCCAAATCGGTTTTACGGGAGAGGAGGGGGCGGGGCGTGCTCAGTGCCAGTAATGGGACATCCACACGGGGGGGAACGTGGCCCCGCAAACCGACTCATGCCACGCTCTCGAGCCGGCGACCGGGACCCTCGCTTACCGTGGCAGTCCCCGAGCAGGGCCGTGTTGCCGTATTCCACGTCCTGTTCGTACCCTCCAGCGCTGCGGTTGTATGAAACAAACAAAGACAACCTGCAATTAACAGCATTAGTCGGGAGACGGGCGGGGAATCGACAGTCGGTCCAAACCGCGCAAAGTCGCCGTCCCTCCCCACCCCCTTTCACCCAACGCGCTTTGCTCAGCGGCCGGAAAGAGGGAAGCGGACTTCATACTCAAGAACATTTGACATAAAAGAAAGGTAGTTAGGGCTTTAATTTTAACAACCTCGGCTTGGATCATTAACTCGGCTACTGAGCAGTTGCTCTTACTGATAATGATCCGTGCAACTACCAGGAGGTTAAATTTAACGGTCGCTCTCCTTGACCGGGTACCAACTTCTTTTTTGAGAGTCTCTGCTTGTGTGTGTTGCACGCACATCATCATCTGTGATGGCTACACAGGACGGAGAGTAAGAAGAAGAAGAAGAAAAGTTGGTTTTTATATGCCGACTTTCTCTATCACTTAAGGAGGAATCCAACCGGCTTACAATCGCATTCCCTTCCCCTCCCCACAACAGACACCCTGTGAGGTAGACGAGGCTGAGAGAGTGTGACTAGCCCAAGGTCACCCAGCTGGCTTCGTGTGGAGGAGTGGGGAAACAAATCCGGTTCTCTAGATCAGAGTCCACCGCTCCAAACTACTACACCACGCTGGCTCTCTCTTGGGCTAGAATGACCTTGGTCTAATCTAGCAGGGCTGCTGTTGCGTGAACTCAAGAGTTTTGGTAGGAAGAAAGACATTCAACAACATGCAGTCTTACAACGACTTCAGGCCTGTTGTTAATACCAACCAATCTGGTAGAATCTCAAGGACTCTCAGATTGCAATAATGTTGTCCCCCCTCCCCAATTCGAGGTCACTCATGTGGAGGAGTGGGGAATCAAACCCGGTTCTCCAGATCAGAGTCCACCACTCCAAACCACCACTTCTTACCACTGCACCATGCTGGCTCTCACGCATGGCACTCAGTGGCATGGAGACCATGGAACTAGTTCCGAGGTTGTTCCACCTCTGTTGGCCTACAATATCCACTGAAGAGACTTGGGGGTGGGGGTGGGATGGATTTAATACTCTAACTGTGATTTTGTGTGTGCGCGCAGATTTCTTCTAGTGTCTTTTTGTGTTCAGTGAGTGCTTTCATCCTGCAATATTGTTGTGTACTAGGTTTTGTGACTCCAAAGCTGCCTTGTGGATCGATAAACCTTTCAGTTACTAAACAATCTAAGGCGTCTGGAGCTGCAACCCACAGGGAAGTTCTCCTGCCCGAGCCCCCTTGGAACATACAAGAGCTTTACAAGGCACGGCTCTGCTCTTGAGTGGCTCCCATTTGTTTCAACAAGGCTTTTTTTTTGGGGGGGGGGACTTCACACTCGATTGCGCCCTAAAGCAATCGGACAACAGTACCGGCTAACTCAAATCAAATCAAATTTTATTTCGCTACAATATCAGCTCTGAATAAAAATAAAAGTTAGGTTAAAATAATAAAAGTTGATGGTTCTGGGAGGGATGATTTGGAGAAGAGGAGGAAAGATCTTCTATGGGGGAAGGCTTTCAACCATCCATTTACGAATCCCACTAGACCGGAGGCAAAATTTGGCTACTCGAGTGGTTATCTCCCAAGAGGAGTCTGCTAAGAGAAGGGAAACTTTAGCTTCTTCCGATCTCCCAGGAAAGGATGATACTGGCTAACCCAACATTACCAGTAGTTTTGTTTGCTGACACATAGAGTGTCAAAAAAGGTGCAAGTCCTTCGAGGTTGAGAATTTTTTTCGGGGTATTTAATGTTTCTCCAGGAAACTAAACAGACAGAACTTGACTCGTTTTTGCAAGAAAGCCTGAATTCACAGCGACTTTTCAAGGAAAATGACGGCTGTGCTCGCTGTTCTGAATGCAGCCAGAAGGGCAAACGGAAGCTGTAGTTTAACGGTGGGAAGCATAAATATCACCTTAGACCTCTCAGCAGACTCAAACAGGTTCTGGGTGCCCCATCCTGAGAATCTCAGCTTCCATTAAAAAAAATGAAATCAAGGTTCTTAACCAACCCTCGGCTATGCTGACAGACTTAAAACTCAGCAGATCCAGGAGACAGGATAGTCTACCTAATGCCAGGTGCCTCTAGGAAGCCCCCAAACAAGACGACTGCAGCAGCATTATCCTGCCTGTGTTCCACAGCACCCAATATAATAGGCATAAGAACATAAGAAAAGCCCTGCTGGATCAGACCAAGGTCCATCAAGTCCAGCAGTCTGTTCACACAGTGGCCAACCAGAGGCCTCTAGGAAGCCCACAGACAAGACGACTGCAGCAGCACCGTCCTGCCTGTGTTCCACAGCACCTAATATATTCGGCATGCTTCTCTGATCCTGGAGAATAGGTATGAGTCATGACTAGTATCCATTTTAACTAGCAGCCATGAATACTCCTCTCCTCCATGAACGTGTCCACTCCCCTTTTAAAGCCTTCCAAGTTGGCAGCCATCACCACATCCCGGGGCAGGGAGTTCCACAATTTAACTACGCGTTAACTACTCACACATTTCTCACGGCACGGACTTCAAAGTGCCGCATGACGTTTTGTGGTTTTGGCTACAACTGGCTTGATGAAACGACTGGGTCTCCTTGTGGGTTTCTACCAGGGGCTACTGATGCGAGCAACGCAAGCCCTGGTTCACACAAGCACCCCCTCGGTGTGAGCTTGACCTATCCAGCCCCAGGGGTAGCACCGCTGGATGTAGGCAACCGGATTGAGGCCGCTGCGTTTCCGAACCAATGACTGCCCGTTTGCACGTGTATACAAAATGCTTAATGCAACAGCCCCGGATGACGCTTGAGATTTCGAACACCGCTACTTACAACATGCTCGATTTCACCCTTCCGCAGGTCCCGTGACTCAGCCAGCCGCAGTAGGGGTCTCGGGAGGCAATGCAGGACCTGTGGGGTGAGACCAAGGAAGGGAGTAGAAATGAAATACTATGTCGGGGCCATGGGAATCCATTTTGAAGACCCGCTTGCAAGGAAGGCAGCTTACTTCTTACACGATCCGTGACGCTCGCAACGGCTGAGGGGGATCCGCACGACGCAGCTAGAGAAGGCGACGAACAAAGTGTGGTGGTCTTTGTCCAGCTGTAGGGAAATGACCCTCTGGTCATCCTCGCCGTCTCCGTTACACCTGTTTGGCACAAGGAATTGGGAAGCAGTTATTTCTCCTTCAGCCTTCTTTGATCAGGGGTTTGTCACCTCTGATTTTCACAACAAACCTTTCAAGTGATATCAAGCGTAAGGGGAAAAAAAAATCCCCAGATGTTTACAAAAGCCTATATTTGATGGACATGAGTCAGCAGTGTGATGCAGCAGCTAAAAAGGCAAATGCGGTCTTGGGCTGCATCAACAGAAGTATAGTGTCCAGATCACGTGAAGTGATGTTATCGCTTTACTCTGCTCTGGTTAGACCTCACCTAGAGTACTGTGTTCAGTTTTGGGCACCGCAATTTAAGAAAGATGTAGACAAACTGGAACGTGTCCAGAGGAGGGCAACAAAGATGGTGAGGGGGTCTGGAGACCAAGTCCTATGAGGAAAGGTTGAAGAAGCTGGGTATGTTTAGCCTGAAGAGGAGAAGACTGAGAGGGGATATGATAACCATCTTCAAGTACTTGAAGGGCTGTCATATAGAGGAGGGTGCCGAGTTGTTTTCTGTTGCCCAAGAAGGCCGGACCAGAACCAACGGGTTGAAATTAAATCAAAAGAGTTTCTGTCTAGACATTAGGAAGAGTTTTCTAACAGTTAGAGCCGTTCCTCAGTGGAACAGGCTTTCTCGGGAGGTGGTAAGCTCTCCTTCCCTGGAGGTTTTTAAGAAGAGGCTAGATGGCCATCTGTCAGCAATGCTGATTCTGTGACCTTAGGCAGATGATGAGAGGGAGGGCATCTTGGGCATCTTCTGGGCATGGAGGAGGGGTCACTGGGGGTGTTGGGGGGAGGTAGTTGTGAATTTCCTGCATTGTGCAGGGGGTTGGACTTGATGACCCTGGTGATCCCTTCCAACTCTATGGTTCTATGATTCTATGACAAGACAGACCATTGGTCTGATCCAGCAAGGCTCTTCTTACGTTCTAGGCTGATAGTAAGATACAAGATGGGTCTGGCTAAAACAGTCACCTAGTGTTTCCCTAGGAAATATCGCGGTGCTGATTATTAATGACTTTCCCAGTTTCTTTACAATGTAGCTCATTTCATATCTAGGGAGCAATACCTGCACAGTAACAGGAGGGCATCAGTGCAGATCTGAAATGGGATCGTGATCTACAGACATTGGTGGATACACGAACAGCTCCAGATTATTCTGCTGTTCATTCTGATAAAGATCAGGAAGCACCAGCCAAGGGGTGGGGTGGGGAGGAAACCATTCCAAGCCAGGTGTCAAGGAAGGGAAATGACTCAGACAGAACAAGACGTCATAAAAAATGACTTACAGCAGTTCTTGTTAAATGATACCTACTTTGCATGATTGTAAGCATCAATCTCTTCCAGTAAGACGCTGTCATTCAAGGAGAAAGGTCTGGTCTTTGCCAAGATTTTAAGCACCACTCCAGCTTCAGAGCCAACGAATATGACGGTGTAGTTTTGGTAGGGGCCAGCAGAGCGGTCCACGGCTATCGCAGTCAGCCGATACCTGTCGAGACCAAAACATTTGACATTAATAGTGTCCCACGCCTCTCCCAGACTGTCTGTCCTTCATTTTTCTGAAACACTTTGCCTGTGTGAGTGGAAGTCTCAAAGAGGGGAAGAAAGAAACCATCCATTTGGGGCACCTGCAGCCTTTCAGTTTGGAAGGTGGAAGGGTAAAGGTAGTCCGTCACATCCCGATGTTTACTAGGCAGTCTATGTCTACGGGGTGGTTTGCCACTGCCTTCCCCAGTCGTCTACATATTAACCCCAGCAGGCTGGGTATTCATTTCACCGACCTCGGAAAGATGGAAGGCTGAGTCTCCCTTGAGCCGGCTACCTGAAACCGACTTCCGTAGGGATCGAACTCAGGTCGCGAGCAGAGCTTTTGACTGTAGTACTGCAGCTTGCCACTCTGCGCCACAGGGCTCATCCCTCTGTTTGGAAAGAGCCCCACAAATGCCCCTTCCGTTTAGCTCCTTCATAGGGAAGTATTACTACTTTTGTTTGCTTTTGGGAAACCATCAGTGCCTTCTGTCGCAGCAGAAGACACAACACCAACCAACTTCCTCCTCTCAGACCTATTTGCATGTCTAGTAACAAACACAGGGCTACAGAAAAGAAGATTGCCGTGGCTCAATTAGAGCCGCATGGTCTGCTGGGTGACCTGGGACCAGTCACCCTTTCTCAAGCCAGCCCATGTCACAGGGTTCTTGCAAGGATTAAAAAGTGGGGAGACATCTCACAGCCCCCCCCCCGAGGTCTTTCAAAGAAGGGCAGGATAAAAATCTAAATAGCAGTCGGCCTGGAATTGAGGATGGATGTGGGCATACACCGCTGAGTGCCAACCGGCCTACCTACTGCCTTGAAAACGCCCCTGAGTGTTTGGGGAATGAGGGAGCTGAACCTTGTTTGGCAAACAGAATCCTGCGGATCACGCAAAAGCTCTTCAGTCTTTTGGTCCCATTTCCAAGCGCCTTCTCGAGATCTGGGGTGCCACGGGCTAGTTCGTCAACGGGAAGCTGCCCGAAAGCCGTGTGCGTTGGCCAACAGCAATCGCTAAGCGAGGCATGATCCTTTGCGTCCCTTGCCTGCATGGGGAGCGTGGCACGGCAGCTGGAGCCAAAAACTGCGACCCTTGGCTGCATCCACCCCGTCTGTGATGTGCAACCCATCCTGCCTCTGTCATCACTGTGCCAGGAGCTCCCCCTGCCCACTAATCCACCCCTTTGGCTTCCCTCAGCAGGGGCAAGCAAAGACAAAGTAGTCAAGCCGGCCCTGGGATGCCATGGGAGGGGCTGTGGCTCAGTGGTAGAGCATCTCCTTGACATGCAGAAAGTCCCAGGTTTAATCCCCGGCATCTCCAGTTAAAGGGATTGGGCAAGTGGGTGAGGGGAAAGACCCCCACCTGAGACCCTGGAGAGCCGCTGAAAGTCTTAGTGGACAATGCTGACTTTGATGGACTGAGGGTCTGATTCAGTATAAGGCAGCTTCATGGGGATAGGCCATGGTTCAGTGGTAAAGCATCTGCTTGGCATGCAGAAGGTCCCAAGTTTAATCCCCGGCATCTCCAGTTAAAGGGACTAGGCAAGTAGTGATGTGAAAGACCTCTGCCTGAGACACTGCCAGTCTGAGTAGACAATACTGACTTTGATGGACCAAGGGTCTGATTCAGTATAAGGCAGCTTCATGTGTTCATGCTTCTCCTTACACAACACTGTAGGTGAGATCTTGACTCTAGGCTGCCTTTTTTGTTTGGTGCTGCCCCAGGTCTCTCGGAACATGCCGATCAGCCCGGTGTGCCAAGCTCTCCGATACAGTACCAGCCTGGCTAGTTTTCCGGAAGAGCAGGTCTAGCCAGATTTCTGTTTTGTTAAAACCAGAGAATAGCCCTTCTCTGCCTCCCACCCACGGCCTCTGCAAAGCCAAATCCCGCTCCGGTCTTGTGTACGTGGGCGGGCTCTGGCCACCGGCGAGTCCCGCACAGGAGCAGATGCGTCAGCCACAATGCAACCTCAAGCACACTTTCAACGATGGCGTACAAAGGCCCTGCTGCGGCCGGGATTGTGTTTCAGTCCCGCAGCAGCTGTGCCTTACATCCCTGCCCAACGCCTCCCTTACCTGACCCTCGTCTTTGTGAACCAGGGTTCCTCGATGACGGACGGAACGGCGGAATCCATCAAAGGGTGGGATTTGATGAAAGAGAGGGTTTCATCTGGGAAATCAATGGAGGTTTTGTAAGCCTCTGCTAGGCCGTGTTTTGCACAGCAACCAGGTCTGAAAGGAAAGCGACATTTTTTTCCCGATTTTTTATTAAAGTTAACAAGGAGGGCAAGAGTTTCGAAAGAGCGAGGGAAACACTCGTGGCCCGAATGAAAAAAAAAAGCCACAATTTTGGGCATTTGTCCATTCTGCACACAGCTGGCCGAGTGCTTTGATTCGGCCCAGATTCTATTACGTGTGTGGCGAACGAAAATTGGTACAACAAAAATTGGAAAACATAAGAACGTAAGAAAAGCCCTGCTGGATCAGACCAAGGTCCATCAAGTCCAGCAGTCTGTTCACACAGTGGCCAACCAGGGGCCTCTAGGAAGCCACAAACAAGACGACTGCAGCAGCAGCATCCTGCCTGGGTTCCACAGCACCTAATAGAATTGGCCTGCTCCTCTGATCCTGGAGAGAATAGGTCTGCATCATGAGTAGTATCCATTTTAACTAGTAGCCATGGATAGCCCTCTCCTCCACGAACATGTCAACTCCCCTTTTAAAGTCTTCCAAGTTGGCCTTCCAAAAGGCCACAGAGAAGCAGGAGAATATATGCTTTTGGACATGTAAGGCCCAAGGCTCCCTGTCCCAGGATGTGGTGATGGCTGCCAGCTTGGAGGGCTTTAAGAGGGGAGTGGACATATACATGGAGGAGAGGGGTATTTGTGGCTATTAGTTAGAATGGATACTAGTCATGTTGCATACCTATTCTCTCCAGGATCAGAGGAGAAGGCCTATTATCTTAGGTGCTGTGGAACACAGGCAGGATGGTGCTGCTGCAGTCATCTTGTTTGTGGTCTTCCTAGAGGCCCCTGGTTGGCCACTGTGTGAACAGACTGCTAGACTTGATGGGCTTTGGTCTGATCCAGCAGGGCCTTTCTTATGTTCTTATGTTCTTACGGCTGAGCTTCTACTGCAAGGTAAGGTTGAGACCGAGCCCTGACTGAAGCTACCGAGACCACTAGCCGCGCAATCTTAAGCAGAGTTATCCTCTTCTAAGCGTACTGACTTCAATAGACTTTGAAGGACATAACTCTGCTTACAATTGCAAGAATTTCAGGCTGGCCATCTGTCCTATGAACTTAAGCAGATGATGACAGGGAGGGCATCTTGGCCATCTTCTGGGCATGGAGTGGGGGTCACTGGGGGTGAGGTAGTTGTGAATTTCCTGCATTGTGCAAGGGGGTTGGACTAGATGACCCTGGTGGTCCCTTCCAACTCTATGATTCTATGATTCGATGAATGAGCCTCTGTGGGTTATGTTTTTTTCTCCTGAATATTCTGGGGCACCTGTGAAAATTTCACTGTGTTAGTTGCCAAGGGATCGCCTCCTCTCGGTAAAGGCTAACGCTTTTATAGTCGTTGAGAATGCAACTACTAGAGACATGATTTTGGCTCGGATCTCCTAATTTAATTTTAAGGCTAAGAAGCAGATGCTTTTGGAAAGATTAACCCTCTCCCCTTTATTACATCAAATATATACTGAAGTTCTGCATTGTATCAATCCCCCCCCCCCGAGCACTTGGATTAGCCAATTTCTATGAAGAGAATGATATGGGAGGAAACATTAACCTCTTCTTTGCCAGTAGTCCAGTCTAAACCGATCCACCCCCCCGGCTGCTCTTTAACTGGTAAAAATACTTTCGGAGCTCCGATCAAAGATCTCTCACTCCTCACCCCATTGCGTCCTTGCTTGCCGTGGGCCTACTGATGGTTACTAATCCAGTCCTTTATTAAACCTTCATGCGTTTGTTTTCTAAACTGCCTATTGAGAATAAAGATCAGCCTTAGAAAATACTGAATTTTTGGGAGAATGGGAGGCATGGACAACATATTGTTCAACTGAACTTAAATTGGGAAATATCAAGGGATATGAATTGATCTAATTCAAAATGTTAAAAGTAATTAAATTACCAAAGTTAAAAAATCTACTGTAGGATTGACAGATTTGGTTTATTAGAATGAATTAGAATTGAATACAAAGAGAGAAACATGGATATTAAATGGACTGAGGAGGGGAGAGGGGAAGTTAAATATATATACTTGCTTAGAGATAAGATAGAAATCTTTTATATTATGTATTTTGTGAATTGAAAAATAATTAAGATTGTAAACCAATTTGAAAATAATAAAAAATTCTTTAAAAAAATAGACTAAAGAGCAGCCTTGTTTGGTATCTGCTCTGTTTACTTAACATCCATCAAAAGATGACTACTCAGATGTCTGCTTAACATTGTCAGACGGGGGGAACAAGAGCCTCATGAATCACAAAGATTCAAGAAACATTATAAGAGCAGGGGGATTCTAAATCAAATAAAAAACCAGGAGGAATCCGAAGCACAGGTACATGCTGACATATCATAACTGCATTGGCTTAATGTACGGCTCTCAATATCTCTGGAGCCAGGGCTTCCCCGGCAGCTTTAATTCTCCTAATCGCTTAAAAACCACACTATTTTCACTTTTCCCATGCACAGCGTTTTTGTTTCTGATATCCAATTTGATGCACCTTTTTGTGTAAATGACCAAAACGAAACCAACCCCAACAACAGTGGTAAAAGTATGCACAGAAATCAAGCTCTGCCTAGCTGGGGCTCCGCGACAGAGCATTCGCTCGGCAGGCAGAGGGTCCCAGGTTCAATCCCCGGCATCGCCAGCCGAAAGGACCAGGTAGCAGGTGATGCGAAAGACGTCCGCCTGAGACCCTGGAGAGCCGCCGCGAGTTGGAGTAGACAAGGCTGACCTTGATGGACCAAGGGTCTGGTTCAGTGCAAGGCAACCTCACGTGTTCATTTGAACTGGCAACATGCAAACATACTGGGAGACTATTGAAGTTCATTTCTAAAAATAATAATTAAGGTAGGTCAGACCCCGAAAGGCCTCCATCAAACCCCTGACTTGCCAACAGAGGGAACGAAGGACTTCAGCTATCTCCCGTTGCTTTTTCCTCAGCCTCTTTTTAACACGAGCACCCTGCCTCAACGGAGACCTACAACTGTACTCCCGAGGAACAGTTCCGCTGACACCAACCTGATATAAGTAGGCTGATATAAAGTTTATTGTCTCTGGCCGAAGGCCATCATAATCCACCATACAAAACATTAAAATAACATTGAAAAAACTTGAAAACAGTCTGACCCCCAAGAAGCTAGTATTTCAATATGTTGAGTTCCCGGATTAATAACAGCTTTAGCTCGGGTTTTCTTAGCTGCTAAAGCAAAGAGGGAGACTTTGTAGGAAACATCAGGATTGGCGTCTGATAGGAGAAAGAGCAGCTTCTCCGGATCTGGAGACAGATCTAGGCCCTTTAGTAACGCTCCGAGAAATTTAAGTCTGGGCTCTGTGTAAAAAGGATAGAATAAGGTGTAATGAATTAGGACCTCTGCAGCGGCTCCACAAATGCATAGGCGAGAGGCCCATGCTGTTTGGTAACGCCCAGCTATCCAAGCCATTGGGTACACCACTGGTTCCCAACCGGGGATCTGTGGACCCCCAGGGGTCCACGAGAACTAAATTAAGGTCCGCGAAACAAAGTTATAAACCCATAATAAATTAATATTTTCAATTAAAAGTTCTCTATTATAAAAATATATATTCAAATATTATTCTAAGTTTAATGTTTAACTAACAGTTATGATTAAAGTTTATTTTCAAATTCTTGGAATTTTTATTTTGAACCTTGGGGTCCCTGCACTGAACAAAAAAGTCCTAGTGGTCCCTGGTCAAAAAAAGGTTGGGAACCACTGGGGTACACCAACCTATAAAGGCCACAAAACTGAGTTTTGAATGTAAATCTTTTTTTTTTTTTTACCTCGGCCTCGGTATTTTTTCTTCCGGTACGGCTGTCCAAACAGAATCGGGGGTCTTTTGTTCCTTAAATCGTCCTTTGAATACTTTCTCAATGTCCTCCATGCTAAAAGCACACACCGCGGAGCCGGGGATGCTGCAAAAGATAATGGAGGGCGGGGGGAAAAGTCTGCCGTCGCAAAAGCCCAGACGAACAACGCAGCGCCGGGCCGCACGGCTGACCGCCAGAGAGCTCCTTCTGAGGGTGGTTCGGCTAGCCTCTCACCTGTTCAGCTGCGTGGTGAAGACGCCGACCACCGTGGGGACCCCGTTGAGGTCGATGATGTCCGTGATCGACTGGAGCACGTCGAAGTAGAAGAACGAGTCCCCCGGGACGGAGCAGTTGAGGCGGGCCTTCAGGAACGAAGTCCAGTGTTTCTCCAGCACTCGCTGAGAGCCGCCCATGTCGTTCTTGCAGATGCGGGCCACGCGGGAGTACACGGCCTGCGCGGGAAAGGAAAGGTCGGCACAGGGAATGACCGTTGCGGGTGCTTTTGTGGCTTTTCAACACCAGGAGTGACTTTCCAGATAAGGAAGTGGCAGGGCAGTCGTGACACCAAGAAAACCCAACTGTCAGCAACTGGCGGCTCTTGGGCCAAATACAGCCCTCCGAGTGGGGTTGTCTGACTGTGCCCAACTGGCAAGGTACAAGACAATGCAGAGCAGGCAGACTATGAGGTACCGGGGACTGCCCTACAAGGAGTGGTTAAAATGCTTAGGGCTGTTTAGCTTGGAAAGAAGTTGGTTAAGGGGAGACATGATAGAGGTCCATAAAATTACACATGGCATGGAGAGAGTGGACAGGGAGAAGCTTTTCTCCTTCTCTCATAATACTAGAACGCGGGTCATCTGCTGAAGCCGGAGGGCGAGAGATTCAAAACAGATAGAAGGAAGTATTTCTTTACACAACGTATAGTTAAATTGTGGAACTCCCTGCCCCAGGATGTGGTGATGGCTGCCAACTTGGAAGGCTTGAAGAGGGGAGCGGACATATTCACGGAGGAGAGGGCTATCCATGGCTACTAGTCAAAATGGATGCTAGTCATGATGCGTACCTTTTCTCTCCAGGATCAGAGGAGCAGGCCTATTATATTAGTTGCTCCAAACCACCACTCTTAATCACTACACCACGCTGTCACATGCTTAAGGAATACACTATGGCATCGAAACCAGGTATCAGACTAACTATGTGGCAGCCTCACCACAAATTAGGCCTTGGAGGTACTCAGAAGCAAACGGGCTCTGTGGTATGGGGAACATTAACTGGGGGGGAGGTACGCAGTCACTCAAGTGCCTTTTTTGTTTCTAGCACCGAACCCTGATGAAGACTTGGGGGGAGAGGGCTCAAAGGGTACTTAGTGGTATTTTGGTGGTTCCTAGGGATTGTAATCCTAAACAGAGTCGTGGATGGGTAAGGTGCCGTCAAGTCGCAGCCGACTTATGGCAACCCCTTTTGGGGTTTTCATGGCAAGAGACTAACAGAGGTGGTTTGCCAGTGCCTTCCTCTGCACAGCAACCCTGGACTTCCTTGGTGGTCTCCCATCCAAATACTAACCAGGGCTGACCCTGCTTAGCTTCTGAGATCTAACGAAATCGGGCTAGCCTGGGCCATCCAGGTCAGGGCGGACAGAGTTACGCCCCTCTAATTCAATCGGCACCGATGGGTTTAGAATGATGTAACTGTTCAGGACTGCAGCATAAATGTGCCAGACTTGTAATTTTTGAAGGTTAAAAAAAAAAAAAAAGCTACATTGCACAAGCTCCCCCAGCAATTAGAAGTATGCAAGTACCAGCTTATTTGTTTTTTTAAACCAGTCCTTGTAGAAAGGAAACAAGGCAAGGCGCTCTGTAACAAGCGTCCTTTATTCCTCTACAAGTCATCTTGAGGCTTCGTAGCTTCTCGTAACAGACAGCTGCATTTCCTCTTACCTTGCCTAAATTATTGTGCTCCACCGCGATCTCTCGAAAGAAGAAATACACGAAATTCCCATATTCGATGGCGTGGAGGAAATGGGGCTCTGGAAGGTGGAAGAAGAAAGGGGGTTGGAGCGTCCCTTGTGGAGGGGTAAAGCATTACTTACTTTAATGGTACTGTTCATATGGCCAATTCGTCCCTGAACAACGTTGTAAAGCATTACTGTGCTACATGCGGCCTCCAAAACATCCTATCATTAATAAGTCTTCCTCAGGTCTTGTAAGCTGAGGGCCGTGGCTTCCTTGATTGAGTCAATCCATCTCGTGTTGGGTCTTCCTCTTTTCCTGCTGCCTTCCGCTTTTCCCTAGCATTATAGTCTTTTCCAGCGACTCGTCTTTTCATAATGTGACCAAAGTACAATAGCCTCCGTTTGGGCATTTTAGCTTCTAGGGAGAGTTCGGGCTCGATCTGATCTAGAACCCACTGATTTGTCTTTTTTATCAGTACAAATCAGCACACTTGGGTCAGTTCTGTCATGCTCCTGGGGCCGTTGTGCTCACAGGAGATGTGGCTGCTGTAATGTTTCTGGGGTCCAAAATAAGAGACCAAAGGAATGAGGAGTAGTTCGAACAGCTTTATTCTAAGGAGCAACTCCAACAGGTTCATGCAAGCACTCTTATCTAACTTGAACTGCCGATGTGAACATGTGTCCTTAGGGAAGGTCTTCAAATTAACACACTAGACTAACATAAGAGAATATCTTGAAATTATAAATTCTATCACAGCATCTTCCCTTTTAAAAATAATTCATAGACTCATAGAGTTGGAAGGGACCACCAGGGACGTCTAGTCCAACCCCCTGCACAATGCAGGACATTCACAACTACCTCCCCCCCACACCGCCAGTGACCCCTACTCCATGCCCAGAAGATGGCCAAGGTGCCCTCCCTCTCATGAGCTGCCTAAGGCCATGGAATCAGCAGTGCTGGCAGATGGCCATATATCAGCTAATATATCTCCCCCCCCACCCAATTTCTTCCAGGGATGGATTGGGGAAATGTTGTACTTCCATGAATGTGATGCAACAAAGAGCAACTTGGTGAACATTTCTTTTTCCTCTAAGGCAAAAAAAAATAAAAATAAAGTACACCCCAGATCAGCACCAACCAATGACATTTTGCTGAAAGAGCGTCTGGGTCAAATTTCCACACACTTTTTAACTGAAAATGTTTTCAGCAATTCTTGGAAGGTACCTTGAGCCACAAGGGGAGACGGGATATAAATTAACACACTGACCAGTGGTTCCCAAAGTGGGCAGTACCACCCCCCTGGGGGGCAGTGGGATTACCTAGGGGGGCACTAAGAGGCAAGGGGGCAGCAGGGGGGCGCTAGAGGTGGGCCCCTTCAACTGTGTTGTTCACTGATTTACAATCGATCAAGCAATGGCGCCATGCTGGCAAATTTGGCGGAAACTATCAATTTTTTTTCCAGATTTTGAAGAGCTGGATCAAGTCCATCAGTTTTGTTGAATAAATTTCAACTAAAAAGTTTTAATTTGATTTTGAATAGATGTGCAATTAATTGTTACCGCTTAAAAAAATTATTGTTCTTCTTTAGTGCGTCAAGCAAACCCCTATTTTGAATAATTCTTTTTATAGGGTAGGGTAGGGTAGGGTAGGGAGTGCTGGGGTTGAGTTTGTGGAACCAAGGGGGCGGTGGCCTGAAAGGTTTGGGAACCACTGCACTAGACTTCACATAAGAGAATATCTTGAAATTATAAGTTCTATGGGACTGGCCTTTTCCAATGACCTGCCCTGCCCAACGTGACTCGCATCATTTGGTTACAGGTGTTCGTGCCTCGCTTGCCCTGCTCACAAACAGGCTCCTGTTGAGGCCTCTCCGCCGGGATCTGTCGGCCACGGCTGCCAAAAAGGCTTTGTTGTGGGTTTTGCGCAGGCTCCGCCGCGACTGAAAGCACTTTAGGACGTCCAGCTACAGATGAAGTCAAGCTTAAAACGAATGCAGTAGAGGCTTTAATGTCGGGTAATGGACTGTAAAAAAAAAAAAAAAAAGGCCTCCGGGGAATTGTCTTACAGTTCAGGTCTTTGTGACTCCGGCTTCGTTCATTAATCTGTTTGATTGGGCGGAGGTGGGAAAAAGCTTTCGGTTCGGGGCCAGATGAAAAATGGGCTCTAAAGTTGCATGAGGCAGGCTGCAGTATTTGCACACAAACACTGTGGCTGAGAGACAGGGGGTCCCCCCAGCCCTGTGATCTAGGAGAGGGTGGAGAGACGGGGACGCAGAAGTATTTTTTTAAAATGTTATTCTTGCAGAAGGGAAGAAACCTGAAGGCTGCGGCCCGATTTCGATATAACAAACACTTAACGGTAAAGAAGGGAGTACTGCATTGCCACAAGGAACAAGACGCAGACAGGGCTTTTTCAGTGGTGGTCCCTGAAAAAAAAAGAGCAAAGCTGTTCGAACTACTCCTCATTCCTTTGGTCTCTTATTTTGGACCCCAGAAACATTACACATTTCCTCTTGAGCAGTGGTTCCCAACCTTTTTTTGACCAGGGACCACTAGGACTTTTTTGTTCGGTGCAGGGACCCCAAGGTTCAAAATAAAAATGCTGAGAATTTGAAAATAAACTTTAATCATAACTGTTAGTTAATCATTAAACTTAGAATAATATTTGAATATATATATTTTATAATAGAGAACTTTTAATTGAAAATATTAATTTATTATGGGTTTATAACTTTGTTTTGCGGACCTTAATTTAGTTCTCGCGGACCCCTGGGGGTCCACGGACCCCCGGTTGGGAACCAGTGCTCTTGAGGCTTGCCTGGTGCCTACACTCTTTTCTTTTAGGTACCCGGTCAAACAATTTACGTTTACCCATGCTATTAATGAAGGGGTTATTTACAAAATAACAACAGTTTATAGTCTGTTTTTAGCCTGATAAATGTTTAAGACCCATTTTAAGCTGTTCCATGTTCTTTTATCCTCTGGCTGGGCTTTTGAATGCTGAGTTTTTAGTAACTTCTATGGCGTTTTTTGTTGAAGGAGGATGTTACGGATACCGTGGACCGCCAAAAAACAAATCAGTGGGTTATAGATCAAATCAAGCCTGAACTGACCCTAGAAGCTAAAATGACTAAACTGAGGCTGTGCGTATTTTGGTCACATTATGAGAAGACAAGAGTCGCTGGAAAAGACTAGGAAAAGTTGAAGGCAGGAAAAGAAGAAGACCCAACAAGAGATGGATGGACTCAATAAAGGAAGCCATGGCCCCCAGTTTGCAAGATCTGAGCAAGGCTGTCAAAGATAGGACATTTTGGAGGACTTTGATTGATAGGGTCACCATGGTGTTTTTATTATGGTTTATTTTGTAAGCTGTCTCAGGGAGGTTCCCTGGAGAGGTGGCATAGAATTTTTTAAAATAAACAAATTATTTGGATAGCTCAAGGCTTCCTGTTTGTTCGCACCTCCACCCACCCCCACCCGGAAGAGGCTGCTTGCTTTCTCTGTTTGCTTTATTGCTTTGGCTTTGTTTTCTTCCGTCAGGAAGCATGTTCAGAACAGAGACTCACACAGTAACACAGATGGGCTCCAGTGGAGGGGATGATGAGCCATTCTTATTCTTTACGCATGTTTAAAAACGGCACAAGAGGCAAGCGTGACTTCAATTTGCCATCTGGGAAAAAGTGTGCCTCAGCTATCAGTCATTTGGGAAACATGGAGGTAAAGGTTTCAACCTTGAGAAAAATCTAATCACCAGCAAAATGGTTTCAGAGGATCTTTGTGTTGGTCTGCAGCAAAATAGTTACAGTCGTGCCCAGTAGCACTTTAGAGACCACCAACAGGGTACGAGCTTTCGAGTGTCCAAGCTCCCTTCGTCAGACACGAGCAGAAATGGAGATCTCCGAGTTCTTTTATTCCACTCAGAAGGTAGGAGGCATGTTGTAGGATCATAGAGTTGGAAGGGACCATACAGGCCATCTAGTCCAACCCCTTGCTTAATGCAGGATCAGCCTAGAGCAGTGGTTCCCAAACCTTTCGGGCCGCCACCCCCTCGGTGCCGCAAACCCGACTCCAGCGTTCCCTACCCTAAAAGCAATGTTCAAAACAGGGATCTGCATGACTCACTAAAGAAGATAATAGCAATAACACTTCAAAACAGTAACAATTGATTTCACATCTATTCAAAATCAAACGAAAACTTTCCAGTTGAAATTTACTCAACCAAACTGATGAACTTGATCCAGCGGTACCAGCTCTTCAAAGTCTGGAAAACCTTTTTGATAGTTTCCACCAAATTTGCCAGCGTGGTGCCATAGCTTGATCTATTGCAAATTAGCGAACAACACAGTTGAAGGGGCCCGCCTCTAGTGCCCCCTGATGCCCCCTTGCCTCTTAGTGCCCCCCCTAGGTAATCCCACCCCCCTCAGGGGGTGGTACTGCCCACTTTGAGAACCACTGGCCCAGAGCATCCCTGTCAAGGGTTTGTCCAGCCTCTGCTTAAAGACTGCCAGTGAGGGGGAGCTCACCACCTCCCTAGATAGCTGATTCCACTGCCGAACAACTCTTATTGTAAAATTATTTCCCCTAATATCCAGCTGGTACCTTTCCTCCCCCAATTTAAACCCATCACTGCGAGCCCTATCTTCTGCTGCCAACAGGAACAGCTCCCTGCCCTCCCCTAAGCGACAGCCCTTCAAATACTTCAAGAGAGCAATCCTGTCCCCGCTCAACCTCCTCTTCTCCAGACTAAGCATCCCCAAGTCCCTCAGCCTTTCCTCGCTGGGCTTGGTCTCCAGGCCCCTGCTCATCCTCGCCGCTTTCCTCTGCCCCCGCTCGATTCTGTCCACGCCCTTTTCGAAGGGAGGCCTCCAGAACTGCACACAGTACTCCAGGTGAGAAGAACGCTTGCAAACAATGCAAAGGTACAAAAACCAAGCTGATGACAATATGCATGGTACCGCTGCATCTTTTACAAGCACTCTTTACAACTCCCCTCCCTGCTCCTGATTAGAACATAAGGACTCCGGTATCTCCATTCCATTTGGACGAAGGGTGCTCTGCCTCTCGGAAGCTCATACGCCGAAACTCTTGTTGGTCTCTCAGGTGCTACTGGACTAGAATCTAACTGTTCATCAGCAACAGAAACTGTACAGAAAATATAAACATCTGAAATGATGGGAGTGATACCCCACCCCTGTTAATAATGTGCACATTCCTTCAGTTAAGACAGTAGTTCCCAAAGTGGGCAGTACCACCCCCTGGGGATTGGTTGGGTTACCTAGGGGCAAGAGGGAACCGGGGGGGCGCTACAGGTGGGCCCCTTCAACTGTGTTGTTCACTCATTTACAGTAGATCAAGCCACGGCACCATGCTGGCAAATTTGGTGGGAACTATCAGAATTTCCCCCCAGACTTTGAAGAGCCGGTTGCACTGGATCAAGTTCATCAGTTTTGTTGAATAAATTTCAACTAAAAAGTTTCAACTTGATTTTGAATAGATGTGCAATCAATTGTTACTGTTTTGAACTTTTTATTATTATTATCTTCTTTAGTGAGTCATGCAAACCCCTATTTTGAACAATGCTTTTTATAGGATAGGGTAGGGGGTGCTGGGGTTGAGTTTGTGAAACCAAGGGGGCGGTGGCCCAAAACGTTTGGGAGTCATGGAGTTAAGAGGTCTACAACGAAACCGTTAAGACAGTGATAATGATGACAATAAATGTTAAAAGTACCTTTTATCCACTTGGAGTCATATTTTATCGTTCGGAGCGCTGACCCGTCCCCCATGCTTCGGTAAATAACCGCATCGCTTGCCAGGAAATCCGCGACTGTGGCAGAATACAGTTTGCCATCTACAACAGGACGGGACATTAAGTGTCAATATAACGCAAGAGCTTTGCTAATCCCAGACTAGTGCTGCTTGGTGTCATCCTCTCTACAGTACAGGAATGGCCAACATAGGTAACCTTGGGAGGCTACTACGCTCTCTAGACAGCAGGCTTCTACAGTCGGACCATTAGTCCGTCAAGGGCAATATTGTCTACTCTGGCTGACAGCAGCTCTCCAGGGTCTCAAGCTGAGCTCCTTCCCATCACCTACTCCTTGAGCCTTTGAGAGGCCAGGAACTGAACCTGGGACCTTCTGCATCCCAAGCAGATGTTCAACCGCCGACCCACAGCCCCATTCCAAGAAGCAGAACCTAGCATGAAACTATACAGGAGAAAGGTGAAATCAAGATGGAGAATTGCAAGGTGAAAGCAAGGATGGATTTTTTAAAAAGGTAAAAGGCATGCACCGGGTCATTCCTGACCCATGGGGTGACGTCACATCCCGACGTTTTCTAGGCAGACTTTGTTTACGGGGTGGTTTGCCAGTGCCTTCCCCAGTCATCTTCCCTTTACCCCCAGCAAGCTGGGTCCTCATTTGACTGACCTCGGGAGGACGGAAGGCTGAGTTAACCTTGAGCCAGCTACCTGAAACCGATTCCCGTTGGGATCGAACTTAGGTAGTGAGCAGAGCTTGGACTGCAGTACTGCAGCTTACCACTCTGCGCCACGGGGCTCTTATATTTTTAATCAATGTTTAGATCATCAAGGGCTTTAAACAAGGGCTTTAAACTCTGCGCCACGGGGCTCTTATATTTTTAATCAATGTTTAGATCATCAAGGGCTTTAAACAACGGTTTTGGCCCCGGTATTGATGCAGGAAGTGAGACAGGGACGGGGCAGGTCCTGCTTGGTCACCTCTGCTGTAAAGTCAACTATTTGCAACTGAGTTCTAATCCCAAACAAGGTGCCTTCAACTGCATTCTGTTTCTATGTAAAGGCATATACTGTTTTCCAACGCTTCCTTCAAAATTCTCCATCACACTTCACCGCCTTTGTCCATTCTTAGGATTCATTACACAACAGGTTCTTACCAGCAAAGAGGGCAACGTTGGTTTGCCTGGCATCGAACGGGCATCTCGCCAAGCCGCTAATTTCCTCGCCATCGTACTCCAAGGTATTCAACTAGGGAAGGAAAAAATGAATTGTTTGTTGATGCCGCTTCAAGATCTGTAGGCCAGAGTGACTGGAGGTTGTGTGTGTGTGTTTGTGGGGGGACGACACACAACACAGTTTTACATACACCATAATTCAGCTCGATTACTTCTATCAGACTTAAATCTAATCTTCCACAATGTTCAGGACAAGAACTCTTCTGCAAAGAGCTGTGCACAGGGGCAGAACTTCACCTCTGTCATGGGGAGAGGTTCCACAAGCTTGTGACAACCAGCGGTGGACAGCAATGAGTTAAAGTCCTAAGTCCAACTGAGGAACAACTGGTACATAGAAAAAGAGCAACTTGGTAGGGGACCATAAAACTTTCAGCTGCATCATGGCTCAAAAAAGGGGAGGCGCTGGTGCCCACAACTACCCTAAAGCTACAATTGGTCCATCAATGTCAGTATTGTCTACTCAGACTGGCCACGGCTCTCCAGGGTCTCAGGCAGAGGTCTTACTGTTTGGTCCTTTTAACTGGAGATGCTGGGGATTGAACCTGGGACCTTCTGCACGCCAGGCAGAGGATCTGTCACTGACCCACAGCTCCTCCCCTACCAATCTGGCTACTGCCCATGAGAGATGTCTTTGAGCATCAGGGCAGGGTTTGGGCGCAGTGTGGGAACGAGAACAGAGATGGCAAGACTAGAGTGCCGCCTGCCCTTGGGTTTTCGGGTTAAACCTGTACAATCCCAGCACAGCACACACAAAAAGTGGGCAGAACATGGCAGGTAGGACTGATGGTTCACTGGTGGCCATCGATTCAAACCCACATCTCCATTTGTGTCAAAAGATGCATTCGGCCAGTCCCAGAGGGCTCGGAGGAGCACTACAGGTGGGGATGCGCATCGAGATTCTTGACATTCATGTTGGAAACACCTGCATGGCAGGACATTTGCACATCGCGGTTGGTTTTTTAAAATTTATTTGAACTATTGATATGCTCGCCTTTCTCCAGACAAGTCAGCACCCAAGGCAGGAAGGCAACCATAAGCTTTGCCGAACCGGTGAGACGTCCTTACCCTATAGTAACGGCACATGGGGTTAAAAGCATTTGTTCCGCAGACAAACACCATCTCGTCATTCCTGGGAACAAAGACTTTAATAAAATTATGGCATTCATCCTAAAAAAAGAAGAATAGAGGTCATGTATTATACGTCCATCCGCTTTCACTGTACCAATGTGGTTTACAACGTTTTTGCTCGTAAAATCAAATAGACCTACTTTGTGTTTGCCCTTCATGGCGCAGTTCTCTCGGTCTTGTTGCTTCGACCGCCATGTTAATTTCTGTTCCAGGGAAACAAGGACAGCGTTCAGTCTTTAATCTGAAAAGAGTTTGCTCCTGAAATCAAATTGGGTTTCCCTCCTCGTGTTTACCTTGCTCGGAACAACTTCTCCCTTTGGAACTTCATTCAAGTTTACAGTGTAAACTTGATCCCTGCGGGAGAACAAGGGAAGAAGAAAAGTCAACTGCTGTCGTAAGCTTGAGATGGGAAACCCAAATGGCACCACCCTCTTCGCATTAACCAACATGGCGCCACCATTGCTAGGGGCCCAGGGCATCACTGGAAGGCACAGGATTCCACAGACTTGTTGAAGCTAAGCTGGTTGTAAGCTTCCATCCACGCTTGTAAGCCAGGGCCCACCACAAGGGGCCTCCACAATTGACTCTGCCAACCAATCTGATTTCCTCGTCCGATCCAACAGTTTATTTTTACAGAAGGGACACAGATCAAATGCAAAGTCAGTAAAGGGGGCGGGGAAGAGGGAAGGGGTTTTAATTTAATCAACCGACTATGGGAAAATTACCTGCCGGCAATGTAGAGCGTGTCTCGAATCTTCAACATGAGTTGAAAGTCCAGCCTGTGTTGGGATTCGTTGCCTGAAGAGCGTCCTCTAAACACTGGGTACTGCCTTGAATCTGCAAGTTAAAAAATGGGTTATACCAACGCTTGGGATTACAGAGATCAAGAATCAATAGGAAGCATTGATTAGCTGTATATGCTGGGAGCAGAAAAAAGCGTAGACTAAAGTCCTCGCATAATGTCTTGAATATAAATGACTACAAGATAGTCAGCATCAGCAAATGCACTTTTGTTTAAATTTTGTTTAGTGTTTTTAAAGGTAAAGGAAGTCCCCTCTGCAAGCACCAGGTCAGCGTGGTGTAGTGGTTAAGTGCGGCTGTTTGGAGTGGTGGAGTCTGATCTGGAGAACCGGGTTTGATTCCCCGCTCCTCCACATGAGCCGTGGAAGCTAATCGGGTGAACTGGATTTGTTTCCCCCCTTCTACACATGAAGCCAGCTGGGTGACTTTGGGCTAGTCACAGCTCTCTCAGCCCCACCTCCCTCACAGGGTGTCTGTTGGGGGAGGGGAAGGGAAGGTGATTGTAAGCCGGTTTGATTCTCCCTTAGGTGGTAGAGAAAGTTGGCATATAAAAACCAACTCTTCTTCTTTTTCTTTATATCTAGGGAGCAAAGGTTAATGTACCTGCACAGTGCTGACCCGTGGGGTGATTTGACATCCCGACGTTCACTAGGCAGACTACGTTTTTTATGGGGTAGTTTGCTATTGCCTTCCCCAGTCGTCTGCACTTTACCCCCAGCAAGCTGAGCGCTCATTTTACCGACCTCAGAAGGATGGAAGGCTGAGTCGACCTTGAGCCCCCTACCTGAAACTGAGGTCCGTCGGGATCGAACTCAGGTCGTGAGCGGGGCTCTCGACTGCAGTACTGCAGCTTACCACTAAGTAATGCTTTCTTTAAAAACAAACACAAGTAACTGTAGTTGTCTATCTAAAGGTAAATCAATAAACTAGGGGGCGTCGGAATAAATGTTTCCTTTTGCTGTACAAACAGAACTAAATGGAAAAACCGAATGGCAAGTTTTGTTGGGCTGGTTTACTCACAGTGGTAGTCAACAACGTTGATCGGGTCCTCATCTTCCGGGAAGCTGACGGCATCACATGGAGAGATGGTCACCAGCACCGCACAGGCCGAGAGCAGCAGGAGCCTCATGACAGACGGGGGCGGGGGCTGAATCACTTCTAGGCAATCCTATTTACCTGCAAGAGAGTTAAACACAAAACCCCCACGTTGAGTCTACCGGTTGGAACCCAACCAGAGGACTGGCTCATTCCCGAACACTTCGACGCGAACGAGGATTGCGCACATTATGTTGCCTGAAAGGTCCCCTTTGTGTTTGCTCGACAGAAAAACTGCTAGGTGACAAACCTGATTAAAACTTTGGTGCGACACGTTGACGTTCGCTAAAAAAAAGAAATCGTCCCCCCATTCTCTTCCCCTCCCCTCCCCTCCCCCAACCCAACCAAGGTAGCTGACGGATGTCACCCGGGCTAAATCACAAATGGAACCTGCGAACTTGCTGACATGGCAGGAAGATTGTTAACGCTGGGATTAGAATATTAATTAAACGGCAATCTCTTTCCTTTCTCCCGCTAATTGCCGCACGGTACCCGGAAAGCCTCGGCCTGCAAATTAACCAAAGCTTCTTTCAAGATTCAAGGCACACACAAACTGCATAAACGGCAAGGCAGCCTTTCCCTTTTACCTTGAGGGCGATGGCTCTGTGCGTATTTTCCATCTCATGTGAATGCTTAATGCCTCTCTTGAACAGCTATGCCAAGGCGATCCAAGCTTGGAGACCAATGAAATCAAACCTCGCGGTTTTCATTCATTCCCCACTTCACTCGCTACCCCACGACGGGAAATGCTGCCGTTCTGAGCATTTTTCAGTCGTCGGCACATGAACACGTGAAGCTGCCTTATATTCAATCAGACCGTTGATCCACCCAAGTCAGTATTGTCTACTCAGACCGGAAGCGGCTCTCCAGGGTCTCAGGCAGAGGTCTTTCACATCACCTACATAGACATCACCTACTCGCCTAGTCCCTTTAACTGGAGATGCCGGGGATTGAACCTGAAACCTTCTGCATGCCAAGCAGATGCTCTGCCACTGAGCCACAGCCCCTCCCCATGTTAATTCCACGTTGTGGAATTCCAACTGGCGTTATGACGTGTCTGCAATGGGTAGTAGTATGTTTCCTTTCTTCTAACACAAGCCATTTGATTTTGGAAAAGTTGCAGGGATAAAAAAAAACTAACCTCCCCCTTTCCGAATGGTCCCAATTAGTCTTTCAACCCACCGCCTCTGGTTATTCTTTGTGTATGTAAAGTGCTGTTGAGTCGCAGCTGACTTATGGCGATCCCTTATGGGGTTTTCATGGCAAGAGACTAACAGAGGTGGTTAGTCAGTGCGTTCCTCTGCATAGCAACCCTGGTATTCCTTGGTGGTCTCCCATCCAAATACTAACCAGGGCTGATCCTGCTCAGCTTCCGAGATCTGACAAGATCGGGCTGTACCATGCTGCCTTCCCTCTGGTTATCCTTTACAATAGTAATAATTTAAAAAGGTACAGAAATCTATCTGTGGATCCCCCAGTCCCTTCACTAGTTTGGCTCTATGTTAATGGGACAACTTTCTGATTTGCCTGAACGAGATTCTCAGCCACGCAAGGCCCAACGAAACAAGAAAACAGTGATACCCGCATGACTTCAACGCCCCTGCAAATTTCAGCTGAGCTCTAAAAAGTTGGAGAACATGACACTTTTAAGCAAATGGAAGATCTACATGAAAATACTGACAGTTCCACGTTTTCGAAACACGGTGCGACGCATTCATTTTATTTGAGTTTGCCTTTACTTGACTAGGAATGTAAATTTAAGTTGCATAAAGCCACTGATTAAACTATCAAAAACATTATCGTTTAAACTGTCACAAGCTCATAATCAATCCAGCCCAAATACGCATTTTAAAAGATTATCTGCTTTGGAACATGAACATGTTAACGTGCTCTGGAGGCACTCTTGTGCACAGATGATTTTCAGTAAGGTCAACTTTAGAAAACACTTGTTCTGAATGCACAGCTGTTCCTGGAGCGCACATGTAACCCTTTGCCAGTTCAAGTGTTCTACTATAAATGGTAAACAAATCCATATCATAGAATCACAGAGTTGGAAGGGACCACCAGGGTATTATCTAGTCCAACCCCCTGCACAATGCAGGAAATTCACAACTACCTCCCCCACACACCCCCAGTGACCCCCCACTCCATGCCCAGAAGATGGCCAAGATGCCCTCCCTCTCATCATCTGCTTAAGGTCATAGAACCAGCATTGCTGACAGATGGCTATCTAACCTCTTCTTAAAAACCTCCAGGGAAGGAGAGCTTACCACCTCCTGAGGAAGCCTGTTCCACTGAGGAACCGCTCTAACTGTTAGAAAATTCTTCCTAATGTCTAGACGGAAACTATTCTGATTTAATTTCAACCTGTTGGTTCTGGTCCGACTTTCTGGGACAACAGAAAACATCTCGGCACCCTCCTCTATATGACAACCCTTCAAGTACTTGAAGATGATTATCATACCCCCTCTCAGTCTTCTCCTCTTCAGAGGAGTTTTGTCATCTGTTCGTTATAGAATCAGCATTGCTGACAGATGGCCATCTAACCTCTTCTTAAAAACCTCCAGGGAAGGAGAGTTTACCACCTCCCGAGGAAGCCTGTTCCAATGAGAAACCGCTCGAACTGTTAGAAATGCCTTCCTAATGTCTAGATGGAAACTCTTTTGATTTAATTTCAACTCTTTGGTTCTGGTCCAACCTTCTGGAGCAACAGAAAACAACTCGGCACCCCCCTCTATGTGACAGCCCTTGAGGTACTTGAAGATGGTTATCATATCCCCTCTCAGTCTTCTCCTCTTCAGGCTAAACATACCCAGCTCCTTCAACCTTTCCTCATTGAATCATTTGAACCTCCAAACGTTTTACATATTCCTATTCTGCACACAGAATGTGGAATGGTATGGTACAGCCCGATCTCGTCAGATCTCGGAAGCTAAGCAGGGTCGGTACTTGGAAGGGAGACCTCCTAGGAAGACTGCAGAGGAAGGAAATGGCAAACCGCGCAGGACAGCACACGAGAAGAGCAGGAGAACAGGGCGTGGTGCCTCGGAATAGCAGAGGCTCCTTGTGACATCAAAGGAAGCCAGTATTAGGCTCATTAGTGCTGCCCACGAAATTTGCCTGAGCTCAGCCTGGCCTCCAACGGGAGCTCAAGGGAGCTCGCATGAGGTCATGCCGGAATCTGCCCAGATGGAGATGGTTCTTGGCACAACCCAGCGCGAGAGACTTCTTGGCCATTAAAACCTGACCCGAGAAAGATGCGTTTTTAACTGTTAATGATGTTTCTGCATCTCAGACCCAGCCGGCCAGAACTGATAGGCCGCCCTCTTTGCCAAGATTGATGAGCGGCAAAAGCTAATAGACACTAATGATTCCTGGCATTTTCTCTCTGCTTTCCCTCGCCCTGACAGCCTCCTGTGATGAAGCATCTCACATTAAATTGCTAATGAATAAAGTGTAAACAAAACCCGAATGACTAACCTAGGCGAGAAAGGAGCAGCGCTGCAGGCCGCAACCAAACTCGTAAGCCAAGGAGATTCTCTGATGGGAAGGAAACAGGCTCTGGACTCTCAGGGTACTGATATCATAAGAACGTAGGAAAATCCATGCTGGATCAGACCAAGGCCCATCAAATCCAGCAGTCTGTTCACACAGTGGCCAACCAGGTGCCTCGAGGAAGCCCACACACAAGATGACTACAGCAACATTTTCCTGCGTGTCTTCCACAGCACATAATATAATGGGCATGCTCATAAGAACGTAGGAAAATCCATGCTGGATCAGACCAAGGCCCATCAAATCCAGCAGTCTGTTCACACAGTGGCCAACCAGGTGCCTCGAGGAAGCCCACACTCAAGATGACTACAGCAACATTTTCCTGTGTGTCTTCCACAGCACATAATATAATTGGCATGCTCATAAGAACATAAGAAAGGCCATGGTGGATCAGACCAAGGCCCATCAAATCCAGCAGTCTGTTCCCACAGTGGCCAACCAGGTGCCTCGAGGAAGCCCACAAGCAAGATGACTGCAGCAGCATTGTCCTGCCTGTGTTCCACAGCACCGAATATAATAGGCACAGCTACTTGATCCAATGAGTAATGGGGAAATTGTGCAAAGAGATAACCTGGTGACTACAAGTCTGCAGAGGGAATAAGGGTTCAAATATCAGTTCAGCCATGCACTCACTAGGTAGCTTTAGACAAGCTGCGTTCCCTCTCACCCACCCTAAGTTCTCCACCCTGACACAATAGAAGGATAAGAGTAATCATGGAAGCTTCAAGCTTGGTTTCCACTCAAGAGCCAGCAGGGTATCGTGGTCCATGAATCAGACTTCGAGGCGGAAATGCTATAAAAGATGGCTTTAAGAAAGGATTAGATAGGGGGTAAAGGCTGGACAAATGTTAATCATCGTTGTTGAATCGCCAACGTAGGATGAAGAAACCTCCAAACGACGGTGGCGGAGAAGGAGGAGGAGGGGGAGAAGAAGAAGAAGAAGAAGAGGAGGAGGAGGGGGGAGGAGGAGGAGGAGAAGAAGAAGAAGAAGAAGAGGAGGAGGAAGAGGAGGAGCAGGAGCAGGAGACAACCAGTGAGGTAGGTGGGACCGAGAGAGCCGTGGCTAGCCCAAGGTCACCCAGCTGACTTCATGTGTAGGAGTGGGGAAACCAACCCGGTTCACCAGACTAGGGTCCGCCGCTCATGTGGAGCAGTGGGCAGGGAATCAAACCCGGTTCTCCAGATCAGAGTCCACCGCTCCAAACCACCACTCTTAACCCCAACACAATGCTGGCTTTGGTGATGGAATCAATTATCAAAGGGTAATGCTGTGCAAACCCATCCTCTCCTATCCCTGTCCACCTAAAGCTGGACTGAATTAAAACCTCTTAACTAGCTTCGCCAGTGCAGCCTTAGGCTAATCTCCAGGAGAAGAGAATTCCAAGGCTGAGGGGCAGCCGCAGAGAATGCCTCTGTGCATGCAACTTCTGCAATCCTGCTTCGATGCCCCAGTTACATACTTAACAGCTCTGCAGGAGCACACTCTGCAGAGAACCTTCCTTGAATCAGCATACCCCAGGGACCTTTATGGTCAGGGCTTTGTTGGTGGTGGCCACCTTGCCTTTGGAATACCCTCCCCCTTTAGGCTTGCCTGGCGCATACTTTCCTTTTCTTTAGGAAGCAGGATGAAACATTTCACCCAGACTTTTTAATTAAGTGGCTGAAGCTTAGACTCATAGAATAGAATCATAGAGTTGGAAGGGACCACCACGGTCATCTAGTCCAACCCCCTGCCCAATGCAGGAATTTCACAACTACCTCCCCCCCCCACACCCAGTGACCCCTACTCCATGCCCAGAAGATGGCCAAGATGCCCTCCCTCTCATCATCTGCCTAAGGTAATAGAATCAGCATTGCTGACAGATGGCCATCTAGCCTCTACTTAAAAACTTCCAGGGAAGGAGAGAGCTTACCACCTCCCGAGGAAGCCTGTTCCACTGAGGAACCGCTCTGTGTTAGAAAATGCTTCCTAATGTCTAGATGGAAACTCTTTTGATTTAATTTCAACCCGCTGGTTCTGGTCCGACCTTCTGGGGCAACAGAAAACAACTCGGCACCCTCCTCTATATGACAGCCCTTCAAGTACTTGAAGATGGTTATCATATCCCCTCTCAGTCTTCTCCTCTTCAGAGGAGTTTTGTCATCTGTTCCTAGGCAGAGGGCTGATTAATTGGTATCTGTTTGTTTTACAGGCTTTTATGCCTTGGCTGGTTTTATCGGCATATCTTTATCGACAGATTTATTGACTTGTTTTCACCTATTTTACTGACTTACCTTGCTTTATCGATTTGTTTTTTTTTGAGGTGGGATTTGTTTTTATTGACTTGGTTTTATTTATTAATTTTATTAACTTGTCTAGTTACATTGATTGTTTTTTTTTAAATTAACTTGTGGCTGTTTTGGCCTTGTTTTAGTTGTGAGCTGCCTTGAATACACAACATACACAATTTCTAAAGGAACAACCGAATTAATTTCGAGCACACATTCAAATTCCACTCAGCAGTCGGTTCAAGACAGACAAAAGGACGCACACCTTTATAGACTGTGTGATTAAGTTGTGGAACTTACTGCCACAAGATGGCAAGGAGGGCTGGACTTTGGTGGCTTTGGAAGGGGTCTGGAGCAGACCGATACTAGGTTAGCTTTACTAAGGCGGTGGTACTATAGGACTTCCCACCCCGGTCTGTCCTGTTTATGCTATGCTAAGATTTAAAAAAGGTAAAGGTCCCCCGTGCAAGCACCGGGTCATTCCTGACCCATAGGGTGACGTCACATCCCGACGTTTTCTAGGCAGACTTTGTTTACGGGGTGGTTTGCCAGTGCCTTCCCCAGTCATCTTCCCTTTACCCCCAGCAAGCTGGGTACTCGTTTTACCGACCTCGGAAGGATGGAAGGCAGAGTCAACCTCGAGCCGGCTACCTGAAACCGACTTCCATCGGGATCGAACTCAGGTCGTGAGCAGAGCTTGGACTGCAGTACTGCAGTTTACCACTCTGCGCCACGGAGCTCCTATGCTAAGATTACCAAACCAATAATGATGTTCTGTAATGAGCAAGACACAGTTTTTGACCAAAGCCAGCAGCTACTGATAATGGGAGATTCTGCTGGAGATTCTAACCCCAGAACTGCTCAGAGCTAGGAACAAAGATCTGGGAGGAGGAGGAGGAGGAGGAGGAAGAAGAAGAAGAAGAAGAAGAAGAAGAAGAGGAGGAGGAGGAGGAGAAGAAGAGGAGGAGGAGGAAGAGGAGGAGGAGGAGGAGGAAGAAGAGGAGGAGGAAGAAGAGGAGGAGGAAGAAGAGGAGGAGGAGGAGGAGAAGAAGAATTTTATATGCCGAAGAAGAATTTTATATACTGACTTTCTCTACCACGTAAGGAAGACTCAAACCGGCTTACAATCACCTTCCCTTTCCCTCCCCACAACAGACACCCTGTGAAGTAGGTGGGGCTGAGAGAGTTCTAGGAGAACTATGACTAGCCCAAGGTCACCCAGCTGGCTTCATGTGGAGGAGTGGGGAAACCAACCCGGCTCACCAGATTAGAACCCACCACTCCAAACCACCACTCTTAACCACTACCCCACGCTGGCTTGCTAGATGAATGCCGAGCAAGAGTAAGAGATGTACCCATCCCCATATTTGAGAGCCTTTCTGTTTGTTTTAGTGGGACTATTCTGCAGGAAAAAAAAGGTTTGGATCATTGCCTTAAGGTCTGATGTATCAAAACATTTGGATCTGGATACCTGTGCCAAAGCAAAAAAGAAAAAAAAGAAAAAAAAAGTTTCCAGCGATGTAATTTACAAATAGCGCCTGCCAGAAAAGAAACAAACCTAACTCCGCACTGAAAATGAGCTTCATGGCTACTTTACACAGTCGCATATGGAGGACAGTAGTTCAACCGACTGGGAAGCCTATAAATAAAACAATGACTCAGCCCATTAGTGGCTCAGCTTTTGCGATCACGGCCTCTCAGTCTTGGATTACAACAACTTTACTTGATTTATAAGTACCGAGATTGCAGAATACCAACCCTTTTTCCCCCGGCAAGGCAGTTTGGGGGCTGTATCAGACCTGCCAAACTTCTCAGAAACGTCATCTTTTCCTCCCCCTCACACTGCCATCTCTCTCTCTCTTTCTCAAATACAAAAGACAATAAATAGGGTTGCCAGGACCCTCTTTGTCCCCCGGTGGGAGATTTTTTTTGGGGGGGGGGAGTCTGAGGAGGGCAGGGTTTGTTGAGGGGAGGGACTTCAATGCCATGGAGTCCAATTGCCAATGCAGCCATTTTCTCCAGGGGAGCTGATCTCTATCGGCTGGAGATCAGTTGTAAAAGCAGGAGATCTCCAGCTACTACCTGGAGGTTGGCAACTGTAACAATTTGTGTGTTAAGGGCCATCAAGCCGCCTCCGACTCATGGCGACCCTATGAACCAATGTCCTCCAAAATGCCCCATATTTGACAGCCTTGCTCAGATCTTGCAAATTGAGGGCTTGATTGAGTCAACCCATTCCTTGTTGGGTCTTCCTCTTTTCCTGCTGCCCTCAACTTTTCCTAGCATGACTGTCTTTTCTAGTGACTCTTGTCTTCTCATAATGTGTCCAAAGTATGACAGCCTCAGTTTAGTCATTTTAGCATCTCGGGTCAGTTCAGGCTTGATTTGATCTATAACCCACTGATTTTTGTTTTTTTGGCAGTCCACAGTATCCGTAACACTCTCCTCGAACAGCCTAACAATAAATTATATCAAACCAGCACAGTCCATAAACAGATCACCCAATGTACTCAACGAATTACCCGTCTACAGTTACAAACTATTCATACACAAGCCAGAATTTCTAATCTTGATGTTTTCATCCATCTTAATCCTGTTCTAAAATAACACTGGTAGCTGACGGTTTTGAACAAATACGTTTTAAAGAAACTTCCCTCTATTCTCTCATCATCGTGTCCATCAAGATTATGATCCAACACCTGCAATCCTAAGAACACTTTTCTGGATGTAAACCCCACTGAATAAAACGGGGCTTGCTTTGAAGTAGATGTATTTAGGACTGCGCCTGACATTTTCTAAGTCAGTTATCTACTGTGGATAGGGTATGCGGCTTGCAGGTTTGTTTGGGGTTTTATGGGAGGGTGTCAATATTTGCCTTGTTGATCATATTACATACCAAATATTTACACTTTTTGTGCACTAAACCCATTCTTGGATCATGCACTATTTTATATCCCAGCACTTGTTCAATCACTTATAGAATCTGTTTCCAGAATCTTCCTACTCTTGAGCAGCCCCACCCTGTGTGAAGGAGAGTTCCCATCCATTTCAAACATCTCTGACAAGGATGACATTAATTTATCAGTTTTTGCCAACTTAACTGGAATATAATACCACTTATATATATTTTCATGAGCGCCAGCGTGATGTAGACAGTTAAAGTGTTGCACTAGGATCTGGGAAACCCAGGTTCGAATCCCCACTCAGGCCATGGAAACTTGCTGGGTGACCTTGGGCCGGTCACACTCAGCCTCGACCCTGGTAAGTATTTGGATGGGAGACCTCCAAGGAATACCAGGGTCGTGCCGCGGAGGCAGGCAACGGCAAGCCACCTCTGAACATCTCCTGCCTTGAAAACCCTATGGGGGTCACCATCGGTCAGCTGTGACTTGACGGCAATATATATAAAATCAATTTTCTGCACCGCTTATGTTTAGCCAGCATGGTGTAATGGTTAAGAGCTGTGGTTTGGGGCAGTGGACTCTAATCTGGAGAACCGGGTTTGATTCCCCACTCCTCCACATGAGTGGCGGAGGCTAATCTGGTGAACTGGGTTGGTTTCCCCACTCCTACCCATGAAGCCAGCTGGGTGACCTTGAGCTAGTCACAGGTCTTAGAGCTCTCTCTAAGCCCCACCTACCTTACAGGGTGTCTGTTGTGGGGAGGGGAAGAGAAGGTGATTGTAAGCCAGTTTGATTCTTCCTTACGTGGTAGAGAAAGTTGGCATATAAAAACCAACTCTTCTACTACTACTTCTTCTTCTTCTTCAGATGCAATTTAGACATTTTAATGTGTTTTATGCCATTCCATCTTTGCTGCTTGCAGTAGCAGTTGGCAGATCGCTCTCGAATCATGTTTCTTCATGTTATTTCGCATGGGAATGCACATGAGCCCATGACTTGAAAGCACAATGATGAGGCCCCGGATTAGCAGCCACTACAAACAAACGGAGAATGAGGTAGGTGGTTTACAGCCCCGATAGTCTAGGCAGTTTCACCACTGTTTCATTATCGTTGTACCTAAAACTGCTAAGCAGTACACAAAAATTAAGCTCAAATGTGCTGCCAGCGGTTTAAAGGGTTGGCTTACAGTTTAAAGGGTTGGGTAACACCACTTTAAGGCTCCAAAACAAATCATGGAATGCAGGATTCATACTTCTCACCTCTTAATCTATCCCAAATTCCACCCATATATCAGTACATTTTTATCAACCATTTTTTTAAATCTCGGCTCTTTTGCTGTTTAAACAAAACGAAAGAACCAAGGAGAAAACAAGACGTTCCTGTACTGGGCCCCTTTCCAACGCGCTTCGGCGTGCTCGTGGCAAGACGCCACATCGGTTGCGCGCAGGCCGACGGCCCGTACGGAACGCCATGTGTAGTGACTTTTGGCGTGTTGAGGCGTGCTGTGTAGACAGGCGTGTCGGAAGTCTACGCGGGCAAGCGTTCTGAGTCCAATTGCTTCCACGTTTGGCACAGACCGTTAAAAGTAGGGTCACGGCAAGGTAATCCGAGGCAGAACATAAATCTCACGGCCCTCCTCCTGAACACGTCAAAATGCTGTCAGTAGATAACACAGCATATTGAAGTGTGCCTTAATTGCCAAAGTAACAATCGGAGAGTCTAAATCCCCCCCCCCCCCCGGTTCCATAACTATAAGAAAGACCATCTGAGATCTTCCTATTTGGTTAACCTCACGTCTCAGGACCTTCGGGTGGCTTTCACCGCCCTAAGATTTCAGACCATGCGGTATAATCAAATCCCAAGGGTGGTATAATAAAATCCCAAAGGAACATCGCACATGTATCTGTGGATCTTTATCACCGGAGGACATTTTTCATTATGTGCTATCACGTCCGTTGTATAGGCCATTTATTCATGGAAGGTTTTGCATTGGATTTGCCACTCTTTAGATGCACTTTTCCCCCATCCATATTCTCAAAACTCTAGAGCCGAATTCTTGAATGGAATTTTGAAGGGAGTAAATTTTTGTTCTGAAACTGATAAACTGTTGGTTTTTTTTTTACTCTCTGACTCTGATTCGCATGTTACCTTCAGCATGCCTCGATTTGCTATTGCGGCCAGGAAGATTAGAGCTATTAAGAAAATTTTTGCATAGGAAAGCAAATGAGTGCAATCTTTGTTTTAATAGCGATTTTGTATGAAATAGCTTTCATCCAGGCAATGTATATTGATGAAATTTATGGTTTTTTTTTTTTTGGCTTTTTGTACATATGTAAGGATATTTTGTAACGGCCTACGGCTAAACAAATAAATGAATTCTTCTTCTACAGTTCAACAGTATTTAAGGAGAATAAATCCATTAACAAACCGTTAAAGCCAATTCACTAGATCATAGAATCATAGAGTTGGAAGGGGCCGTAGAGGCCATCTAGCCCAACCCCCTGCTCAATGCAGGATGAGCCTAAAACATCCCTGACAAGTGTTTGTCCGGCCGCTGCTTGAAGACTGCCAGTGAAGGGGAGCTCACCCTAGGCAGCTGATTCCACTGCTGGACTACTCTTACTGTAAAAAATATTGTTCCTAATATCCAGCCAGTACCTTCCTACCCCTAATTTAAACCCATTATTTTGAGTCCTATTCTCTTCTGCCAACAGAAACACTTCCTTGCCCTCCTCTAAGCGACAGCCCTTCAATACTTAAAGAGAGCAATCATGTCCCCCCCACCTCCTCTTCTCCAGACTGAACACTCCCAAGTCCCAAGTCCCTCAGCCTTTCCACGTAGGGCTTGGTCTCCAGGCCCCCCCAAATTATCCTCGTTTCTCTCCTATGCTCCCGCTCCATCCTGTCCACATCTTTTTTGAAGCGAGGCCTCCAGAACTGCACACAATACCCCAGGTGTGGCCTGACCAATGCGGAGCACTATATCATAGAGCCATACAGGCCATCTAGTCCAACCCCCTGCTCAATGCAGGTTTTTGCTGCTTATTTTCTGGAGGCTGCAGAGAAGAGAGGAAGGGTGGTGTGTTTTTAGAGAAGGGTCTTATTGAATTGGTTCTTGGGGGTTATGCGGGCTGTGTAACCGTGGTCTTGGTATTTTTACACAGCCCGGATAGCCCCCAAGAACCAATGAACTCTGACCGCGAAAACCTTCGACAGGTCTTATTGAAGTTTTATGGTTTTATTGTTCAAGACCTCGAACTAAGAACAGGGGGAAAAAGAAAGCTTAATGCAGGATCAGCCTAGAGCATCCCTGACAAGTGCTTGTCCAGCCGCTGCTTAAAAACTGCCAGTGAGGGGGAGCTCACCCACCTCCCTAGGTAGCTGATTCCACTTGTCCATCTAACTATCCTATGGTCTAGTCTTCCTTCAGTGCTCCATTTTACCCATCAGAACATCAAGGGGAACCCCGTCAAAAGCTTGACTGAAATCCAGGTCAACGCCACTGACAGCATTCCCATGATCCAGTAAGCAAGCAAGCAAGCAGGCTTCCTATGACTCTCTTAAGCCCTGAGGATCATAGGTAAAAGATCAGTTGGATACAACTTTGCCTGTTAACCTCAGGCAACAAGAAAGAATACCTTGGGGGTGCTCAACCTTGTGGGACCCAGGGTCATTTTGTCCTCTCCCCCAACCAGGAAACCTTTGGCCAGTTGAGCAGTAGCTGAAATGCCTGACAGATCCCCCCCCCCCCAAAAATATATCTTGATGACTTGAGTACTGTGAAAGGAATACTTCCATAGGAGCCTAAGATTATAAAGGCAACTCTGGGCGAAATATGCATAAACAAATTTTAGACTTCATATTTACAAATGTCAGCTTACTCAGTCTGTGTGTGTTAAGTGCCGTCAAGTCGCTTCCGACTCATGGAGACCCTATGAATGAAAGTCCTCCAAAATGTCCTATCTTTGACAGCCTTGCTCAGATCTTGCAAATTGAAGGCTGTGGCTTCCTTGATTGAGTCAATCCATCTCAGTCTAAGGATTGCAATTTTCTTATACATCCGTGCACTTTCCAAATGGCATAGAATTGTATGATTCGGACCACCGAAGAAGGCTTTGCAGCCGAAACGCGTATGGTCTGAGCTGTGATGCCGTTTGGGCATATTGTTACGCTGTTGTAAGTTTGTGTTTTTATGTTTATTTGGCACGTTCAGCACAGGCTAGAACAGGGCGACCCACAAGTTGTTTATATTTATATTAATTTTGTGTTCGTATTAAATGTATTATACATTATTCACAAAATCACTTGTATCAGTATTAGCCCCTGATTTCATGCTGATTCCTTACCTTTCGGGTAACTTATTCTAGTTTTTTAGGGTTAAGGTTAGGCTGACCATATTTCCTTGAGACAAAAATGGGACATTGGGATGGCAAAAACGGGACAGGGGTTACGTAGTATTAGGGTAACCCGATCGGAGCACTTTTTCTATGAGAATTGACCCAGCCGTGCCTGCATGCAGCATAAGAAATGTCGGAACTGAAGGAAACAAATGTTGGAAGTGTAATGAGGTGCAAAATGGGACAAAAGTGACATTTTAATGAAAAAGATGGCCAGGAAATATGATAAAAATAGGACTGTTCCCGTTCAAAATGGTACGTATGGTCAGTCTAGTTAAGGTTCCCCCCCAACCCTGTTTTCTTGTTGCTTTAGCATTTTGTCCCCTCCCCAAACCAGGAAACCTTTGGCTAGAAGCCGGTGTAAGAAGTAGCTGAAATGCCTGAAAGGGTTTTTAGTGTCACACAGAGCGATCCCCCAAACATGGCCTGGCTCCAGATTTGGGTTTTGTTTCTCTCCTATAACAGGCCCATGCGTGATCTTGGTCAAACATTAACAGCTACATCTCCAAAGAAATCTCTGGTTTGGGCAGAACGAGAGCGAGGAAATCGCAAACAAAGGCTGGCATACCTGTGGCACTAAATAAATATTAGATAGTTAAGCAGCGGGAACAGACCAGCGACAATCATACAACTGCTGGAATTCAGCAGCATTTATACAGCTGTGGAAAAAGAGCCTTCTGCTTAACAGGCTGCAGAAACATCTTGCCCTTCTGGCGACTGTGGTTGTGTCTTATTGCATTTTAGCAGTTGCTTTACAGCTGTTTTGCATCAGTTTCTCAGTGGGTAGCCGTGTCTGTCTGCAGTAGTAGAAAAGAGCAAGAGTCCAGTAGCACCTCAAAGATTAACAAAAATATTTTCTGGCAGGGTATGAGCTTTCGTATCTGAAGAAGTGATCTGTGGCTCACGAAAGCTCATACCCTGCCAGAAAATATTTTTGTTAGTCTTTAAGGTGCTACTGGACTCTTGCTCTTTTCTATTGCAGCAGTTTGTCAGGGTAGACAGCACTGACCTTGATGGACCGACAGTCCGACAGAATATAAGGCAGCTTCACATGAACTGGGTATCTCCTAAATTACACAAAACATAAAGAGGACGGCTTTCAACAATGACTTCTTCAAACAGGGTTGCCAACTTCCAGGTACTAGCTGGAGATCTCCTGCTATTACAACTGATCTCCAGCCGATAGAGATCAGTTCCCCTGGAGAAACTGGCCGCTTTGGCAATTGGACTCCGTGGCATTGAAGTCCCTCCCCTCGCCAAACCCCACCCTCCTCAGGCTCTGCCCCCCAAACCTCCCGCCAATAGTGAAGAGGGTCCTGGCAACACTATCTTCAAAGCAGGGTGTGTGCATTTGTGTGAACCCTGTGCATAATAAAAAACTAAATAACCATAAGAACATAAGAAAAGCCCTGCTGGATCAGACCAAGGTCCATCAGGTCCAGCAGTCTGTTCCCAGTGGCCAACCAGGTGCCTCTAGGAAGCCCCCAAACAAGACGACTGCAGCAGCATTATCCTGCCTTTGCCCCACGACACCTAATATAATAGGCATGCTCATAAGAACATAAGAAAGGCCATGCTGGATCAGACCAAGGTCCATCAAGTCCAGCAGTCTGTTCACACAGCAGCCAACCAGGTGCCTCGAGGAAGCCCACAAGCAAGACGACTGCAGCAGCATTGTCCTGCCTATGTTCCACCTAATATAATAGGCCTGCTCCTTAGATCCTGGAGAGAATAGGTATGCATCATGACTAGTATCCATTTGGACAAGTAGCCATGGATAGCCCTCTCCTCCATGAACATGCCCACTCCCCTCTTAAAGCCTTCCAAGTTGGCAGCCGTCACCACATCCTGGGGCAGGGAGTTCCACAATTTAACTATGCGTTGTGTGACGACCAATCTGTGTGAAGCAAGCGATCTGTCGCTTTAAGATACTGCTCAGGCTTTGCTTTAAATGAAAATAAAAAGACTATGCATTAACACCCCTTATATCAAATTTTTTTTTTTTTTACAGATTTATACTGAAACTCCGATACAGAATATCACAGCTCTGATCTTAATTGATTTTCAGTTATTGCTAGCGTTTAACTTTGGAAAGAGAACACAGGCAATTCTCTCCCCTCGCCCCAAACAAGCTTGCCTAGATGCTCGTTGGATAGACAGGGTGACTTTTAATAGGATGATGAAGAAGAGATGGTTTTTATACGCCAACTTTCTCTACCACTTAAGGGAGACTCAAACCAGCTTACAATCACCTTCTTTTCCCCTCCCCACAACAGACACCCTGTGAGGTAGGTGGGTCTGATAGAGCTCTAAGAGAGTTGTGACTAGCCCAAGGTCACCCAGCTGGCTTCGTGTGCAGGAGCGGGGAAACAAATCCAGTTCACCGGATTAGCCTCCGCCGCTCATGTGGAGGAGTGGGGAATCAAACCCGGTTCTCCAGATCAGAGCCCGCCTCTCCAAACCACCGCCCGTAACCACTACACCACGCTGGCTCTCGTTGAATTAGACACCCGTTGCAGACAAGAAGCCTCTTGGGATGGACAGAAATGAATTCGATGGCTTACTTCGTCCCAGCTGGAGGGGCGGCCCGAGCCCCGACCAGAAGCGCAAGCCATGTTTTCAATTAAATTGATTTAGAATTGAACTCTGACAGGTCATTTTGCTTCTGGCTCCCCACCTTTAAAAAAAAAAAAATTCGTCAGGACAGTTAAAAAAAATCAAAACCCTCAAGCTGAAAAGAGCCTTTTGTTTTCAAAACTATACCCACTGTCAAAAGTCTCCTCTGGTTTATCTCACTTCGGTGGGACAAAACACCACTTGACACCCTGCCAGAACCTGGCTTCGCTGTACCGCTAGGCTGGAGTGCAAGGCACTGTTGTTTAAGCAAGCGTCCGATTAACTATCTTGACAGGTCTACATATTTGTTAATTTAAACCATCTCACACTGAGCCCCTCGGATCATTTGGTCGATTTTTTTTTTTTTTAACGTTAGAGACACCCCATGAGTTCCAGATGAACCGAAAGGAAAGCCGGACGGCGTGGATATGGTGTTTTCACCGAGTTCGTTAAAAGGCCCTCCCTGGTCCCGATGGTTCTTCTTAGCTGGGAGCCTTGGTTCTTCAGGCTCTTCCCCAGAGGAATGTGAGTCCGAGTTAAGCTGTTAGACTGTGGAACTCCCTGCCCCAGGATGTGGTGATGGCTGCCAACTTGGAAGGCTTGAAGAGGGGAGTGGACGTGTTCATGGAGGAGAGGGCTATTCATGGCTACTAGTAAAAATGGATACTAGTCATGATGCATACCTATTCTCTCCAGGAAGTCAAGATAATGCTGCTGCAGTCGTCTTGTCTGTGGGCTTCCTAAAGGCCCCTGGTTGGCCACCTTGTGAACAGACTTGCTGGACCTTGGTCTGATCCAGCAGGGCTTTTCTTATGATCTTGTGGTGATGGCTGCCAACTTGGAAGGCTTTAAGAGGGGAGTGGACATGTTCATGGAGGCTGGGCTACTAGTCACAATGAACACTAGTCATGATGCAGACCTATTCTCTCCAGGATCAGAGGAGCAGGCCTATTATATTGGGTGCTGTGGAACACAGGCAGGATGGTGGTGCTGCAGTCGTCTTGTTTGTGGGCTTCCTAGAGGCATCTAGTTGGCCACTGTGTGAGCAGACTGCTGGACTTGATGGGCCTGGCCCATCATGGGCATGGCCTTTCTTATGTTCTTATGAGTTGCTGAGTTGGTTGGAGGGGGTCATGACAGGCGCCTTTACACAAGCTCTGAGTCTGAACAGGAACAGCTGTCAAGTGGGCCCTGAAATTAGTATTGATATTTTTCCTGAAGTCGAGTGCTCTATGCAGTTAGGTCGCTCTGTTATCTGAAAAACTCACAGTGACCTTTGGTTCGTAAACTGATTTCAACTAGATTAACAGTTGCTGGCAGGTTGACACACGGGAATGGAGAAATACCAGCCAGGAATATACCAACAGGAAGCAACTGAAGGCCTCTGGGCCCAACCCAGCCCTACGGGGTGTTGACATCTGGCCTGCCACTCTAGTTAGTAACTGAAGGAACCGTTCGGCTTCAGTCAAACGTCTTCCAGAAATACACAGGCTCATATGTTTCCTACAGACTGTGACCTTGGACTTGGGACACTAGGCTGCGCGTTAGAGGACCAGAGTGCCAGAGCCTTTGCTTGGCACGCAGAAGGTCCCAGGTTCAATCCCCGGCATCTCCAGTTAAAAGGCAAGCATGAGAAAGCCCTCAGTCTGAGACCCTGGAGAGCTGCTGCCAGTCAGAGTAGACCATTGTGAGCCTCTTTATATTATGTATTTGTGTGTGTGAAGTGCCGTCAAGTCGCTTCCCGACTCATGGCGACCCTATGAATGAAAGTCCTCCAAAATGTCCTGTCTTTGACAGCCTTGCTCAGATCTTGCAAACTGAAGGCTGTGGCTTCCTTTATTGCGTCAATCCATCTCTTGTTGGGTCTTCCTCTTTTCCTGCTGCCCTCAACTTTTTCTAGCATGACTGTCTTTTCCAGTGACTCTTGACGTGACCAAAATACAATAGCCTCAGTTTAGTCATTTTAACTTCTAGGGTCAGTTCAGGCTTGATTTGATCTATAACCCACTGATTTGTTTTTTTGGCAGTCCAGGGTATCCGTAACCCTCTCCTCCAACACCACATTTCAAAGGAATCGACTTTCTTCCTATCAGCTTTCTTCACTGTCAGGCTTTCACACCCATACATAGTAATAGGGAATACGATGACATGAATTAATCTAGTCTTGGTGGCCACGTTGTAAATTATGTATTTACAACGTTTATAACCCGCCTTTCTGCCCCATCAGACAGATCTTGATAGACCAGTGTTTTGAATCAATATATGGCAGATGCATGAGTTCACATACATGCTTACCAGGATTCCTCCTTGAAAAAGAAGTTAGGTGGCTTCATGCTTTCTGCCTCAACCAACTAAGAGCACAGTTGAAAGATTGGATGGGAGCCGTGGGATCTTGCATTCCCCCAGGGCTGCCAACTGCCAGGTAGTAGCAGGAGATCTCCTGCTAATTCAACTGATCTCCAGCCGATAGCGATCAGATCACCCGGAGAAAAACGGCCGCTTTGGCAATTGAAGTCTATGGCATTGAAGTCCCTCCCCTCCCCAAACCCCACCCGCCTCAGGCTCCGCCCCCAAAATCTCCCGCCGGTGGCAAAGAAGGACCTGGCAACCCTAATTCCCCCTGAGCCCACCCTCTCGCCCTAATAAGCTGCGGGTAAGGGATATGGCATTTTTTGCCATCAAGTCACAGCTGACTTATGGTGAACCCATACAATTGTCAAGGCAAGAGACGTTCAGAGATGCTTTGCCATTGCCTGCCTCCGCGTCACGACCCTGGTATTCTTTGGAGGTCTCCCGTCCAAATACTAGCCAGGGTCGAGGCGGAGAGTGGGTGACCGGCCCAAGGTCAGCCAGCAAGCTTTCATGGAGCGAGAGGGGATTCGCACCTGGGTCGCACTGGCCTTAAATACAGACATCCCACAATACATTGCCTTTAATTGTTCACCATTAGCTACTCTGCTGAAACAATGAAGCAGGAAATGTTCCCCCCCTCCCTCTTCTGCACTGGAAAACAGCATTTGCGGCAAGTCACGGTTCTTCTGGCTCCACGAAGATTAAAAACTTCTGAAGCATTGGTTGCTCTTATTTACTACGTTCCTTCAAAAGTCATTAATTTGGCGTGTGACGTCTCGCATTTCTCGTTTGAGACAAAGCGCAATAAAAACATGGAAGCCGGCGAAAGGCAAACCAATTTTCGAACACAGACCATGCAATTGTTTTGCAGAACTGCCCTCAAGTGTAAAGGCTCTTACATTTTTTAAAATTGCCTAATCAAATGCAGACACTGTTCCAGTCACGCTAAATTTTCACATAATGGCAGAGGAACATTTCTTTTGCGCCCGGCGCTGGGCATTTGGATCACATTATTACATTTGCTACTGGTTTTTTTTTTTTTTTTTGCTTTTTTTCTTCCTGTGAAAAAGAAGGGAAAATAACCCTCCGAGAGCGTGCATTTGTAAACGCATCATGTACCAGCATGAACGCATACACAACTGCTAGCGGGAGGGGAAGGTAAGAAGGTATTTAGGTGTGCAAAAACCAACTAATGAGACTCTTCCCAAGGGAGGGCAGAAGGTATCTAGGTGTGCAAAAACCAACCAATGAGACTCTTCCCAGGGGAGACTCCTTCCACGGGAGGGCCAGAAGGTATTTAAGTGTGCAAAAACTAACCAATGAGACTCTTCCCAGGAGAGACTCCTCCCAGGGGAGGGCCAGAAGGTATTTAGGTGTTCAAAAACCAACCAATGAGACTCCTCCCAATGGAGGGCAGAAGGTATTTGTAAAGGTAAAGGTAGTCCCCTGTGCAAGCACCGGGTCATTCCTGACCCATGGGGTGACGTCACATCCCGATGTTTACGAGGCAGACTTTGTTTACGGGGTGGTTTGCCAGTGCCTTCCCCAGTCATCTTCCCTTTACCCCCAGCAAGCTAGGTCCTCATTCTACCGACCTCAGAAGGATGGAAGGCTGAGTCGACCTTGAGCCGGCTACCTGAAACCAGCTCCCGTCGGGATCGAACTCAGGTCGTGAGCAGAGCTTGGACTGCAGTACTGCAGCCTACCACTCTGCGCCACGGGACTCTTGGAAGGTATTTAGGTGTGCAAAACCAACCAATGAGACTCCTCCCAGGGAAAGGCAGAAGGTATTTAGGTGTGCAAAAAACCAACCAATAAGCACACCCTGTGCATCAAGAGGTTTCCGATCTGGCGTTCAGCACCGTAAGAACGAGTCATCGAAACATAGAATTGGAAGGGACCACCAGGGTCATCTAGTCCAACCCCCTGCGCAAAGCCAGTCTCGCATATGCAAACACCGCTTGTCTCATGCGCCTCTACTTCACCGTGGGAGATGCCCCAGTTCGACTGGACGCAAGACAAAGGAGTGTGGGGAAAGAAAAAGCACACATTAATCACACAGCCTCTTTCCGCTCCTTTATGTCATTCTTCCAGCAAGCCAAGCGCAGCGGCGCAACTCCTTCCAGACAGCCCGGCTCTCTTCCCATCCGGGATGCGCTCACGGGGACCTGCGCCGGGGTCCATAAGGCCATCAGCATACGCACACCTGACTAATTGTTCTGCTTAGCTTTGGATTTATTCCCAGGACCATGACTGTGCCTCGCTCCCCCACCCCGCCAGACTCTGCTCCCCCTATTTCTGCCTCTCCAATTACACAGTAAGTAACAGCCATGATGCAACTGGCTGTTGTTGTTAATGAAGGGAGATGGCGCTCTTGGGAAAGGGGATTCTGGGAACAAAAAGGCTTCTTTCCGAAAGGGCATCGTTGCAACCTTAAAGGCCTTTTTGGCTCATCTGCAGAATCAAGGGGTAAAGCTTCCTCTGGAGACGGAGAGTGGCCTGTCTGTAGGGTTGCCAACCTCCAGGTACTCAACACTTAAGATAGAGATTAGCCTGCTGTAATAGGAAATATAACGGAACAACAGCAGAATAGGCTCATAACCACACAAGGTTACAACGATGCTAACGGGAATATAATGCAATATCAAAATTCAAAAGTACAACTGTACCAACGTGTAACCGTCAGGTATAAACCCACGAATCCTCTAGAAATACAGGGGAATTGATTGAGTCCAACACGATGCTTGCAAGTTTCCAGAGCTTCTCCAGTGTTGTTCTCAGTCTTGCCACAATACAATCAAGTTGTCAAGTAGAAAGGGGTAACAGTTCCACTCATCCAATATTGGCAGAGAAAAATTCAGGAACCCATCAAATCAAAGACAGGGATCGGGTATTCATCCTGTTTCGAAATACCTCTTCATCAGGAGTAGAAAAGGGCCAGAGTCCAGTAGCACCTTAAAGACTAACAAAAATATTTTCTGGTAGGGTATGAGCTTTCATGAGCCACAGCTCACTTCTTCAGATACTCTTCATCAGGGTTCAACACTAACTGCATAGTAGCTAGTTCTGTGTTGAATGAAGCAGCAACCTTCTCAGGTACTAGCTGGAGATCTCCCGCTAGTACAACTGCTCTCCAGCCGATAGTGATCAGTTCACCTGGAGAAAACGGCCGCTTTGGCAATTGGACTCCATGGCACTGAAGCCCCTCCCCAAAACCCGCCCCCCTCAGGGTCCACCCCCCAAATCTCCAAGTATTTCCCAACCCAGAGCTGGCAACCCTACAGGTCTGTATACTCCCTCAGGAGCTCCCCACCAAGGAATACGGAAAAATAATATATCAAACTCCCTTCCATCTGCTCTTCTTGAAGGGAGGTATGCCAGCCTCCTTTACGAATTCCGCCTCTGTCCATGCCAATCTGGAATGGTGGAAACGCTATTACACTGCCCATTTTATCAAGACATATGCAAAACGCTCATTGATCCAATTTTGTCTAGCGTCCCAGATAGAGATAGAGTTCGCTATGCCACTTTATTATTAGATGATTCTGTTAAAGATATTACCTATCAGGTTGCGAGATTCTATGCTAGGGCATGTGCAATAAGGCAGAAGAAGCTGTTAAAATGACTTTTACGTCAAACAGACTATTTTATCAAGAGCTGTTGTAACTAAATTTACGATTTATTGAGCAAATATCAGACATTCTGTTTTAATTATTATGATATCTCTTTTTGTAAAAACTGGTCTTTGACCGTAATAAACAAATGATGATGATGATATATCAAACTAGGCTGAAAATCTTTCAATGACATGCTAGGTTTCTATGGGGATGGCTGGACTCCCCTCCAACAACCACCACAACAAAACCAGAGGTACATGGCAACCACACGCTTAACAGATTTTACCCAGGATAGATGTGATGATGGAATAGGGTTGCCAACTCCAGGTTGGGAAATTCCTGTTGATTTAGGAGTTGTAGTCTGGGGAGGGAGAGTTAGGGGGTGGAAGAGAACTCAGCCAAGTATAATGCCACAGAATCCACCCTCCAAAGCAGCCATTTTCTCCGGAAGAATTGAGTTCAGTCACATGGAGAGCCATGGTAATTCCAGAAGCTTTCCAGGTCCCACCTGGAGGTTGGCAGCCCTACAGGGGAAGCAGAGTACGTGACCACAATTATTTACCAAATGACCGTAAAAAGAAAAGGCCTGTGTGTGTCTATTTGAATATATAACTTATGGAGTCACACAACTGACTCTCATGAACACATGAAGCTGCCTTACACTGAATCAGACCCTTGGTCCATCAAAGTCAGTATTGTCTACTCAGACTGGCAGCGGCTCTCCAGGGTCTCAGGCTGAGGTCTTTCACATCACCTACTTGCCTAGTCCCTTTAACTGAAGATGCCAGGGACTGAACCTGGGACCTTCGGCATGCCAAGCAGATGCTCTAGCACTGAGCCATGGCCTATCCCCACGAATCTGCCGTATACTGAATCAGACCCTGGGTCCATCAAAGTCAGTATTGTCTACTCTGACCGGCAGCAGCTCTCCAGGGTTTCAGGAAGGGGTCTTTCACGTCACCTACTTTACTGGTCCCTTTAACTGGAGATGCCGGGGATTGAACCTGGGACCTTCTGCATGCCGAGCAGATGCTCTACCACTGAGCCACGGCCCCTCATGCTCACTGTCTTAAGATCCTGGGCTTTGGGGAACTGGGCGGCGACTGGACATCTTTCAACAATGCATCTGTGAAATCTTCAATCTCAAAAAGAAAAAAGAAACACAACCCTTTCATCTCGGCTCCTGCAGGGAATCCAATTAAGCTCTGAAACATGCAATTTGATTGCCCTTGTTTCTAGGCTACCCTTTACGTCCAAAGACATATGGCTGAAAATATCTGCACAGCTCCTTCCGTCATGAAAGCATGCGGCTGAGTCAGCAAAATCGCCAGCAGTGAGTCGTGTCTGCCGTGGCTTTATCTTGGATGCACACCCATGTTGCAAGAAAAGAAAACCACTGCTGGGCAGCCGATCTTTACAATCAGAAGAAAACTATTAGAGCCGGAGAGACGGAAGATGTTTATATTGTTCCTTTTACGGAGGGCTGGAAATTTGGATTTTTTGCTTTGACCTCTTTCACATTGGTACTTTCTGCTCCCTTTCTTTCTCTCTCTCTCTCACACACGCTGCCACCCCCACCCCGCCCTGCCTTGCAACAGATCCCTTCCTCCAGGTGGCAAAATAACTGAGGCCCAGATACCTGGCAGTCGGTGCCAACCCTGGCCTTCCGCCAGCTTCGTAAAGCAAGCCTGTGCTGGCTTGCTGATTATCCAGTCCTGGGGAGTGAATGCGCCACTTCTGAACAATGCCAGGCCTGTTCTCTCCAGGGCATTTATGTGACCAAGTGGTTATTTGAGTGCTGTATAAATCCAAGGGCAGGTACAGCAAAGTTATATCCTTCCCCCTTATTTTTAAAACCCAGCTTAGCTCTAATTAACACTTTTAATAGACCCCAAGTGCTACTGCCTCTTTTAATTTTTGAGAAATCTCTCTTCAAATGCATAATTATATTTTGAGTCTAGCATTCACCCCCATTGTCTGCTGCCCTCCTGTTCTTTACCGCTGTCTTTAAATTCTTTTTTTCTTAAGGACTTGCCTTATGGTGCCCATATAAAGTTGGTTTGTGACAGGCGGGAACCCGTTTATTTTACAGACTACCTGTCCCCTTAAGAACATAAGGAAGGCCCTGCTGGATCAGACCAATGCCCATCAAGTCTAGCAGTCTGCTCACACAATGGTCAACCAGGTGTCTCTAGGAAGCCCATAAACAAGACAACTGCAGGAGCATTGTCCTGTCTGTGTTCCACAGCACCGAATATAACAGGCATGCTTTTCTGATCCTGGAGAGAAAAGGTATGCATCATGACTAGTGTTCATTTTGACTAGTAGCCCAGCCTCCATGAACATGTCCACTCCCCTCTTAAAGCCTTCCAAGTTGGCAGCCATCACCACATAAGAAAGGCCTGGCTGGATCAGACCAAGGCCCATCAAGTCCAGCAGTCTGTTCACACAGTGGCCAACCAGGTGCCTCTAGGAAGCCTGCAAAGAAGACAACTGCAGCAGCATTGTCCTGCCTGTGTTCCACAGCACCTCATATAATAGGCATGCTCCTCTGATCGTGGAGAGAATAGGTGTGCATCATGACTAGTGTTCATTCTGACTAGTAACCCAGCCTCCATGAAGTTTAACCGCTGAGTCAAAGAAATGCCCACCATCACGGGTCGACTTCATTTCTGCCAAGTGGTAGCAGCCCTAAACTCTTCTACTCTTCTCTGCAGACTTTAAGAGAGGAGTGGACATGTTCATGGAGGAGACGACCATCCATGACTATTAGTCAAAATGGATACTAGTCATGGTGCATACGTATTCTCTCCAGGATCAGAGGAGCAGGCCTATTAGGTGCTGGGGAACACAGGCAGGATGGTGCTGCAGTCGTCTTGTTTGTGGGCTTCCTGGAGGAACCTGGTTGGCCACTGTGTGAACAGACTGCTGGGCCTGGGTCTGATACAGAAGGCTTTACTTATGTTCTTATGACTTTTTCCTCAACAACTTTTCATTCTGATTCCCAGATACCCAGCATGTCTACTCAGAAATACCCCTCGGTGCAATGAAAATGAATCCGGTTTGGTAGCAACTGCTTATTGTTCAAGTTGAATGCAAATTCGTGGCGGCCTCTCCACTTGTCCCTTTCAACGTCTGGCTTTTTATCCCAAACGCATTCCCTTTTATGGACTCTGCAAACTATGCCAGTTGCTTGCACCTGAATCTATGCAATGTCAGGTGTTTTTTATGACTACATTTTTTTTTTGGTCTTTCCCTTCCTTTATCTCCATGCGAACTTTAGATTGTGAGCCTCTGAGGACCGTGCATGTTTTTTCACCTTTTAACATATGCCCTGCACTGTGCTGACCTGCTCTCTGAGCCAAATTTAGCCTGCGCTGGGGTCCACACCGCCAGGTTATGCCCAGGGCAACTGTGGTCCAGAGCCACATAGAGCAGACTGACCCAATCTTAACAGCAGTCAGCAGGTATGACCGGAGGAATTGACTGGCTGGAACAGACAGCCCTGGGATGTGATGAATGCCAAATTGAGAGTGTGCGCCAGTAATGTGCATTTGACCTGGCTTCTTTGCCCCCAAAACACCTGGGATACCAGATATACATTTCACAGAGAACTGCAGCAGTTTTGGTAAAGGAATGTTTCCCAATGACAAGGACTTCTGCTTCTCAGACCCTTCCTTAGTTGAGGAGGAGGAGGAGGAGAAGAAGAGTTGGTTTTTATATGCTGACTTTCTCTACCACTTAAGGAAGTATCAAACCGGCTTACAATCCCCTTCCCCACAACAGACACCCTGTGAGGTAGGTGGGACTGAGAGAGTGTGACTTGCCCAAGGTCACCCAGCTGGCTTAGTGTGGAGCAGTGGGGAAACAAATCCAGTTCACCAGATGAGTGTCCATCGCTCATGTGGAGGAGAGAACATAAGAACATAGGAAAAGCCCTGCTGGATCAGACCCAGGCCCATCAAGTCCAGCAGTCTGTTCACCCAGTGGCCAACCAGGTGCCTCTAGGAAACCCACAAACAAGACGACTGCAGCAGCACCGTCCTGCCTGTGTGCCACAGCACATAAGATAATAGGCATGCTCCTAGAGGGGAATCAAACCCAGTTCTCCAGATCAGAGTCTACTTCTCCAAACCACTGCTCTTAACCACTAAACCACGCTGGCTCTCAAACTCTATGAAAATGAATGAAGAATAAAGATGTGGTCACCACATGTTAAAAACAATGTGAGATTCTGGTGAATCCCAACTCAGAAGTTCCATGGATATGCGTGGAAAATAAGGATATCACCATCTGTTGTCCAAACTATGTAGGATTCTCATGAAGTCCAATATGAAAACTCTGTGGAGTGACACGAAGCAAGGAGGCCTAGACCAGCCGCTTGCTCCCTTTCAACCCAATCACAGTCCAGTTATACCTCCCCTACTTGGCTGCAAAATGATTTATTCATTATTAAGATTTCTTCCCTGCCCTTGTTTACTTTTCTCCTCTGACCTTTCTCCTTCATCCCGGCTCCTTCCCTCCAATTTATATCGTGAGCCCTCTGAAAAAGGGAAATTTCTATATTCTGGCAAAAGCACCTGGCACGCTGTGGACGGAAAATAAATACCGTACCGAGTTACATAAAAACAGCCACTTCACAGCTGAGCAGGGCTCTGAATCAGCCTCTCGGATCTAAACACAACACTTTGTAGGCAGCACCTTGGTCGGTTAAGTTTATGGCTGAAGTCGATGGGGCTTAACTACCCTAAATCCAATTGTATGACGGTTTGCAAAAAAGTGGACTCAATGCCATACGTAGGTTTGGTTTATGTTTGATGCTTAACAGGCTGAATCCCCAAGCTGTTAAACCCCCGGGTTTCATTTGATTTACTCTTAATTCCAAGTAGGGCTTGCAAGGTTTAATTGAGTAATCAATTTGATTCACATCATTTTGACTGGCTAAGAAGGTAGGTGACTGCAGCAATGTTTGATCTGCAAGGAATCAATTTTGAAAGAAGAACTTACCCAAAAGAACAAACCAACCAAAAATCCTGCAGGCGGCAAGTGGGCATCTCGAAAGAGGCATCTCCTCACAAGTGCGAAGATGAGGCATGCCTCTTCTAAGACAACTCTTGCTATGATACAGGAGCTATCCGCTAAGAGCAAAGTCCAGTTATTGGGGGAAGGAGTTGGCTGCTCGTACGCAATTTCGTGGAGATTTAACCGATTAACTGAGTTACTAAGATCTAACTAAGATTTCTTTAACTGGGCGGCAACTGCTAATTCCAACTGGATCGGCTCGCTTGTTTTGCAAATCAGACTGTGAACTGGAAAACCCCACCAGGGCCTCATTTACGTAGCAGACCAAAGCACTAAGCTAGGAGTAGGAAACTTGCCGTCGAAACATAATTCGCCGTGGGCTCCTATGCTAAGCCTGCTGACTCCCAACAGACTTAGAAGGGCCTAACTCTGCTTAGGAGAGCCCCCTGTCAGCCATGCATGATCTGACTTGGGCCAATTCCATCAACAACTGGCCCATTGTGGGGATATCTTGGGATAACCCCCACCCCAAGAAAAAAAGCTACCCTTAGCACAATAAGGGAAGGAGAGATTCAAATCAAATAAATTATAAATAATCAAAGAAAGCCTCCAATACAGCTCCTTTGCAGCGTACATTCTTCTTTCTCAATATTTCCCAGTTGTGAGGTCTTTTAAAAACTTTCAGCATAAGCTGAAGGGGAAAAAACGAATTCACCAAAAATTCCTATTCTTTGGAGAAGCAAGGAGCCACAGGGGAGGGGCTGTGGCTCAGTGGTAGAGCCTCTGCTTGGCATGCAGAAGGTCCCAGGTTCAATCCCCGGCATCTCCAGTTAAAGGGACTAGGCAAGTAAGGTGATGTGAAAGACCTCAGCCTGAGACCCTGGAGAGCCGCTGCCGGTCTGAGTAGACAATACTGACTTTGATGGACCAAGGATCCGATTCAGTATACGGCTCCTCTTCCCCGCCACTCAAGTGTTCATGTGACATTACAGACCTTTTAGGAGTGTGCCTTCCAACTGAGCAAGACTGAAGGATCTACAGCAGGGGTGTCAACATGAGGCCCGTGGGTCGGATCCGCCCCCTTGAGAGCTCTTATCTGGCACGCGAGCCAGCTGAGGCAGCCACCCCCTCCAGTCCTGGTCTGGTGAGGCATGGCCCAGCCCGACCAAGTGACATTTATGTCACATCCAGCCCTCGTAACAAATGAGTTCGACAGCCCTGATCTACAGGCTCTTTCTGCTTCTGATGGAGAAAAAACACATGAACACATGAAGCTGCCTTATACTCATTTTACGCAGCAGACCAAAGCACTAAGCCAGGAGTAGGAAACTTGCCGTCGAAACATAATTCGCCGTGGGCTCCTACGCAGAATTACACTCGGCTAAGCCTGCTGACTCCCAACAGACTTAGACCCTTGGTCCATCTAAGTCAGTATTGTCTACTCAGACCGGCAGCAGCTCTCCAGGGTCTCAGGCAGAGGTCTTTCACATCACCTACTTGCCTGGTCCCTTTAACTGGAGATGCCGGGGATTGAACCTGGGGCCTTCTGCATGCCAAGCCACTGCGCCACAGACCCTCCCAACACGTTCTTATAACTCAGGAACCTTCAACCTTTTCAGAACCATCTTTAAACAGCTCCCTCCTCACCCCCCGGCAGCAGTACAAGACCCACTGAGTTGCAAAAAGTGACTGTAAGTCACGTAACATCAGTCACATGACAGAAGGGTAGAGCCAGAGGGAATCGAGGAATGGCTGGTCCTCCCAAACTGGCCGCTCTGCTGGCAAGGCTCCGCAACCCGCCTGCAAGTCCTGATCCATGAACCGAAGACTACTATTTTAGATCCCTCGGTCCCGTCCAGTTCTGGGTGGTGGTGGTGGTGGGAGGCCCAAACCCAAAGAAGTTGGAACGCCTTGCCGACTCTGCTGGAGAACATAAAGTGCCATTTGGTGCAGTCCAAAAGGTGGAGCTAAATCAAAGAAGGCCTCCTCGATGCTGTCCCAAGCCATGCCGCAACCTCCAAACTGAACCTTGAGTTAGGAGTGGGAGTCGATTTCAAATCATTTGAACGTTGATAAAACCTCTCCAGGGCAAAAACGCACATTGAGATCTGACTCCTGAAAAATTTCCCTGTGCCTTTTGTCTTCCCTTCCCCGCCACTCCTCCGCAGGTGTGCCGGCCATGTCGAGGCAAGACGCAACCACCAAACAAAAAGAACTGCCCGTTCTGGATGTTAACTTTAGTTAACCACAGGCAGACAATGCTGCCAGTGGCGTGGAAGGGGGGGGAATCGCCATTGCCAGCTGCGTTGTTCACAGTCGGACGGTTTTCTCCAAATGGTTATAGAGCCGGTAGCCTGGTGTGGCCAGAGACAGGATGATGGATGAACAACACACAGTGTCCAAGTTGAAAGAATGGCCGGAGTTCACTTCGGGGTTGTTAAAATGCTAATCTAGTTTAGTTGGACAAAAGCTGAACAGACTCGAAAAGCGAAGGAAATAAGGACACCTCTCAAACGCCATCACCCGCGCACACAAAGTAGGGAGGTTGTGTGGAATACTTGGAGAATGTGCAGAATAACTGACAAGTGTGCACATTTACCCATCTGGCAAGTGTGCACATTTACTAAAGCACTGGAGAACGTTGATAGCACCAACAGGGATTTCATGGACAGTATGCATCTTTCGCCAATATATATGGTATTCCATTGAGCCATTACATTTTTTTTCTCTTGTCTGGGTATGTTGCACACATTTACTCGTTTAATCTTTGCTATTAATCGTATGCTATTTATTTATTTAGAAAAAAAAACGTATGCGTTGTTAACTGCAACGTTTGTAAGCAACCTTGAGGGCACCTTTGCTTGAGAACAAAAAAAGAAGAAGGCTCTAAACAAATACATAAAGAACAAAACCAAACCCGAATAAACATTTGTTCACAGTATGCAGCCTTCAGGTCAATATGCAACAATTATCCGTGATTCTGTACACTGCCTGACCTTCTTAGAGGAAGCCCCAGATACGCTGTAACTTATCCACAGCAAAAAGCCTGCGATGTGATCTTTGCCTCTGGAATGGAAACATTTTAGTTCCTCGGCTTGAAATTCTCCCCCGCTCCACCCCAGGCCAACGAAACCAGCCAACATTTGTTCACTGCTGTTTTGGAATTACTATTAAGGCATCAACTGAAAAAGGGTATGATAAGGCCGGTAATGTGATTTCTCATTGAACCGTTCTTCCGTGCGACGTGGGAACAAACCTGAGCATACTTCCCTTTCAGCCTGAAGTTGGCAGCTATTCACAGAACGAGTAACAACTTAATAAAACAGCTTAGATGGATTTTAGCGGCAACGGCAGCAGCTTATCTCAGGCATAAAGGCAGATCATCTGTCCTCCCAATAGTTTTGGAGGAAAGCAACATTTGGGCTGCTTTAATTAGAGACGGGCCTTTTAAGACGGAAATTAACGCAGCTCTCTGCAGGCATAAACTCTCCCCCCCCCCAGCCCACAATCTCCTTAGCCGCTCCTGGAGTCAATTATTAATTTCTGCAGCCGTAAAACGAGTGTTGACATTGTGGACCAGAATTATCGGTATGTTGAGTGAGCAAATATGTAATCGCCTCCTCGTTCCCTTTTCCGGGCCAAAACGACGACCCCGAAAAAGCACAAGCCTCAACAGGCTTGTGCAATCGTCTGGCTCTGCAACCAAACCGTGCCCAAGATGGTCATAAGAAAGCATTTTAAGCAACAGTTCTCCAATGAATCTGGCGCAAACGTGTCTCTCATTTTAGGTGGACGAACGCTGGGCACCCCTTCTTTCACGACTCGGCTGAATGAAGTGGAGGAACGTCATGGAGAAATCTAACACCATCCAATGTGACTCTCCAAAGACTGGTTGTCAGGGGAGAAGAAAAGCGATCAAGCAGCCCTTGGCCTGTGTGGACTTCAGACTCGCTTCTCTGTAAAGATAAAAAAGGGGCGGAAATTCCCCCCTCACTAGACCTCAAAATCAGTCTGGGAGCTTGATGGGCAGAAGAATCAGCCAAGACAAAAGGAATCGTCATTTCACACCAGCGCACGATGAAGCTGTGCGACTCATTGCCACGAGGTTTGTTGAGGGCCAAACAGACAATAGCCTAAAAACAGATCAGACAAATTTATGGATATCAGGTCTATCAACAGCTCTTAGCAGCCATGATACTAAAATGGAACCGCTGAGTACTACATTCTGTGGGTATACCAACAGCTGGTTGCCTTCATGCCCTACTTCTGAACTTCCTGGGAACATCTGGCTGGAGACACAATGCTGGAGAAGGTGAGACTCTAGTATGCCACAGAGAAGACTAGAGAAGACAATGTTGCCCACTTTGGAAATTGACATACACCTTTGGCTTTCTGTCTTCTGGAGGTGCCACCCAGAAAATGGGTAAGATCAACCTGCCCATTCTACTATGGCGCTCGCTGCGTGGAATGGCCGGCCTGAAGAAGCAAGGAAGGCTTTCACGCTCCTCTCATTCTGTGGAAAGGCATTTTCATAAAAGAAATAGGGTGGCGGTTGATGGAATGACTCAGGAAGGTGTCTTCATAAAGGGAATAGGGTTGTTGTCTATTGCACCGGCTATTGCACAGTCTACTGCACAGACTATTGTACTTATTATCTTTTTGTACTGCACAGTTTTTTAATATTTGTAACCCACTTGTTATATTGTTTATGGTATGCCTTATACAGGTGTTTTAAAAGCACTGTTGTTCTAATTTTGTAATCCACCTGGAGCCTCAGTCAGAAAGGTGGCCTACAAGCAAACAAATGATAAAGACCCTATTCTCCGAGCCACGATCAACTCCAAACCGCCACAGATATCGGGAGGCAAACGTTTCTGAAGCCGGCAAGTGACCTTTCACTGTTTAGTGTTCTCACGTTACTGATGCACAAAGCATCATGATGCATTTGTTGGCAACACAAAGAGTCCTGCACCACATCCAAGAGCTCACAGATCCAGGACCTGCTGCAGCTACAGACAGCTGTGATCAAGCAGCCTCCTCCCCACATGTAAAAAAAAAAAGGTACTATAGGTTTCAGACGGACCACCTCTAAGGACACGGATCAAGATACATTCACCCAGGTGGCTGGGAACGTTCAACGATGTTCCCCCCTGTATTCCTGGCAAAGATGCTTACATCACACAAAGCCTGTTCAGAAGAGGAGGCTGTCGGCCCGAAATCAGCACAGATATCAAGAAGTCTGCCGGGTAGGAGGGAAGAGATGAGTAGGTGTTTAGTGTAGCTAAAATGCAAACAGGGCAGCTAGCGGCCTCTGGCTTACCTCTCTGTCTGGAAGCACATTTTAAAGTCGACATGTTTAATGGATTTGCAGTACAGCACCTTTCCTCCTGAATTTTTTTTTAAATAAAAAGCAGCCAAGCTATCTATGAAATCCTATAAAATGCATTTAAACTTTATGGCAGGCACACACACAAAATACACCCCCCCCCCAAAAAAAATCACAGAATTCATCTGGTAATTTCTATTTATTTGAGCCAGAGTCAATGTTTATACAGAATCTGCCAACAGAATAGAATATGCCTGTCACTCATCACATTAAACACGGTGATGCGTGCAAGCTTCATTTACTGAACCACATACCTAGAAAAGCAGGGGGGGGGTCCTTTCTTTTTGGTCTCCCCGCAGCGTGGCTGCAAACAGCCAGCCCCCTTTTTAATATCCTGCCTACCTACCGCACGGAAGCATTCTCTGAGAGACTTTCGTGAAAGGGTTTCACGATTCTGCAGATTGAGCCAACCCAGCACAACAAGGAAAATATGGTTTTAAATCTCTATCAGCACGCTGCTTCAGAACACAAAGAGCCTCCATGCTGCTCTCAAGTTCGTAAAGAAACACACAAACATCTACACAGACTCCCATTTGGATAGCAAGCATTTGCTGTGTCTACTCTTGGAATATAGGATGTGCATCTATTTAAGCTGGTGGTACTAACTGCATAGTATACAGAACGTGCAAATTGCAGAGTACTCTCTCTCTCTCTCTCTCTCTCTCTCTCACACACACACACACACACACACACTGAACGGATTGTGACCTGTCACTTTACTGCTGATGCATGCCAATATAAGTAAACTCGGTCTGCCGTAGTGTGCGTATGCACGCATACAGAGCCTTCTCAAGCAGGTTTACTTGGAAATAAGACCATATTGCTCACTGGGGCTTACCCCCGGAAGCAGCCCTTAGGAGAGAGCCCCCCCCCTCTATCCCTTGCCAGAGATCACATAAGAACATAAGAAAGGCCATGCTGGATCAGACCGTGGTCCATCAAGTCCGGCAGTCTGTTCACACAGTGGCCAACCAGGGGCCTCCAGGAAGCCCCCAAACAAGACGACTGCAGCAGCACCGTCCTGCCTGTGTCCCACGGCACTTAATATATTAGGCATGCTCCTTTGATACTGGAGAGAAATCTCCTAAATTGCACAAACATTAAGACGGCTGCCTTCAACACTGACTTCTCCAAAGCGGGGGGTGTGTTTGTGTGAGCCCTGTGCGTAATAAAAACCAAACAACCATAAGAACATAAGAACAGCCCTGCTGGATCAGACCAAGGCCCATTCAAGTTCAACAGTCTGTTCAGACAGAGGCCAACCAGGTGCCTCTAGGAAGCCCACAAACAAGACCTGCAGCAGCACCATCCTGCCTGTGTTTCACCATCCTGCCTGTGTTTCACAGCACCTCACATAATAGGCATGCTCATAAGAAAGGCCATGCTGGATCAGACCAAGGTCCATCAAGTCCAGCAGTCTGTTCACACAGCAGCCAACCAGGTGCCTGTAGGAAGCCCACAAACAACTGCAGCAGCACCGTCCTGCCTGTGTTCCACTGCTCCTCTGATCCTGGAGAGGATAGGTATGCATCATGACTAGTATCCATTTGGACTAGTAGCCATGGATAGCCCCCTCCTCCATTAACTTGTCCACTCCCCTCTTAAAGACTTCCAAGTTGGCAGCCATCACCACATCCTGGGGCAGGGAGTTCGACAACCTTGCTCGGTTTCCGCCCTCCTCTGAGTCTGACATTTGTTGGACTCGGAGTCCATCGGAGGCAGCATACTCTGCCGGAGCTTTAAGCAGTCAGCAGAAACGGCAAGGCTGCAAATGAAATTTTGCCAACCACATCAACCAATGAGGAAATTTCTTTGTGTGTCTCTGTGTGTGTGTGTGGTGGTGGTGGACTGCTAGCATCTGCCACCCCTGTTCCTAAACCTGTTTACTCAAAAGTAACCCCACCGATTTCAACGCAACGTCCCCATCCCTTCTGCTGGGCTTCTCGGATCTGCATCTCCCCACCCACAAACCCTGCCATCGATCGGAAAGGAAAACGTTGGTAAAAATACAAGGAAAAACACAAGGAAACCATCTCCATTTGGAAACGGCCGGGCGATCTAACGTTTCTATCCGAGATATATAAATTAGGAAAGGGGACGGAGGGGTGGGGGTGGCTAGACAAGGGCAGGAGGGGGGGGAGGTTTCTTTAAACCTTTTCTGTGAAAAGCAGCGGTGTCAGGTTAGCAGTTTTGGAAGGCAGCAACCAAAAAAGGGGGGTTGCATAGAGGCAAAGGGGGAGAAAGAAAGTTACACTCCTCTGCGTTTCAACAAAACCTTTTCATGGGGAGGTGCAGGCTGGAGGTGGGGGGGAGAAAGCCGGCCCCCCGCCACGGCACAGGGCGAATTCAGAAGCAACTCCCTTGTCTGTCCCCATCTATAATTGATGGGGAGTGTGAAATACAGCCCCCTTCTATCTTGCTGAGCTTGGCTACTACTGGGGGCTGGAGGCACCAGGCTGGCTCTGCCAAAGCCAACCACTAAATCAAGCCGGGGCCTGAGCTGGCAGGCGGAGGGTACCGCGCGCACAAAGAGAGGCAGGCACAGGACCGATCCGGATCCTTGGCAGGGGACCAATGCCTGCGCCCAGCCAGATATTCCACAGCCCCGAGAAAATGCAGCAGTTCATGAGATGAAGGATGCATCTGGAGAGGCTCTTCTCTCCTCCGACTCTCTCCGCTCCGGGACGGCTCTTTCCAAAGATGCTCCCGCCGAAAAGGATGTCTTGCCGTCCCCGAAGGACCACTTTGGGCGGCTTTGTGAAAAGGAGACGGTCTTTAGCGAATGGCGGCTATTTTGATTTTTTCTCCTTTTTTCACACCATTGTCATGACTTCCCCAGCTTAAAAAAAAAAGTTCCTCTGCTACTATGGGGGGGGGGCTCTGCCTACAGAAGGCAAGAAAGAAAGGAAGCCCCCCGCCAGCAACCCATGATTCTTGCAGACGGCTTGTCAGGAGGCCTGCCTGCAATTTTAAAAGCCCCCCCCCCCCCAAATCTCCAGGCCTCCTCATTAATTAACACTTTCCTTCCCGGCTGAGGACTGCTCCAGACCGCTTTGGGATATAATGGTGGAAGCCTCCACATGAACACAAGAAGCTGCCTTCTACTGAGCCAGACCCTGGGTCCATCAAAGTCAGTATTGTCTGCTCAGACCGGCAGCGGCTCTCCAGGGTCTCAGGCAGAGGTCTTTCACATCACCTAGTTGCCTAGTCCCTTTAAGTGGAGACGCCGGGGGTTGAACCCGGGACCTTCTGCATGCCAAGCAGAGGCTCCACCACTGGGCTACGGTCCTTCCCCAAGATAAAATATCCCAGGTCCATCAAAGTCAGTATTGTTTGCTCAGACCGGCAGCGGCTCTCCAGGGTCTCAGGCGGAGGTCTTTCCCATCACCTACTTGCCTGGACCCTTTAACTGGAGATGCTGCGGCTTGGACCCGGGACCTTCTGCATGCCAAGCAGGTGGTCTACAGCCGAGCCATCCCCACCCGCCCACCCCCCATCACCTGCTGGCATCCTCCTTCATCCCACCGCCAGGCGGATGGAATTGACAGGTGGGCCACCCCAATGGGGTTTTCTTGGGCCCCAGCCCCGATTTCTGCCCCACGTCGGGGACTCAAGGCAGCTTCCACTTCCAACGCACCGCTGCTGGTCCAACCGAGGCGCCCACCCTAGCAGGCACTCCGCGACTCCCCGAGGCAGGCGCCGAGCGCGGAGGGTCCTCTGAGCGCGTGCAGAGCGTCCAACCCGCGCTGGCCCTCCCCAAAAGCAATCTCGGAGGACGGTCGGCTGAGAAAAGGCGAACCCCCCCCCCCCCAATCCGGTTGACCTGCTTCGGATCCCCGCAACTGTAAACCTGCCCTCCTTGGGCGGGAGGTTCTCTGCCCCCCCCCCCCAATCCTCTCCGCTGCCGCGGGGGGGGGGACACAAGCCTCCGCGTACACGCACGACCCCCCAAAAAAACCCAATTCCACCAACCCCCCCCCTCCGCCAGCCTTTGAAAGACCGCAGCCGCCCCGTCCGATCCCCCTCTTGCAAACACAACCGTTGCGATCCACCTGGCACAAAAGCAACCTTCACCCCCGGCGCGTTCACACGTGCAGACGCGTGTCTTCGCCCCGACCGACTGACCGAAGAGCCGCCTCTGGATTCCCTCCGTCCCCTCCTCCTCCTCCTCCTCCCGGGCAGGGTCTGACCCGCCTCTCTGACCCCAAGGGGTCCGATCCATCCAAAGGGGTCCGATCCATCCAAAGGGGTCTGATCCAAAGGGGTCGCCGGAGGGGAAGGGCCGGAGAAGGGAAGGTCGCGGCGCGGCTCCTACCTCCGCCAAGGGATCCCGCAGAGGGGCGACGGGATCCGGGCTCAAGAGCCTCTCCGCCGCCGCGGCCGCCGCGCCGGACCGGGACGCGCCCGCAGCCCAGCCCAGCCATCGCCGGCCGCTCCGGCCAGCGCGCAGGGGGACAGGCCGCCAAGCTCCCTCCCTCCCCACCAGCAGGCGGCTGGAGGGAGCGCCGCCCCCTGCCCTCCCCTCCCCCTTTTCCCTCCCCCTTTCCCTCCCCCCTTCCCTCCTCCTCCTCCTCCGAGGGGCCGCCGCCACCCCAAACCTTTCCCCCGGCCCCTGCCTCCTTCCCGGGCCAGGGGGCGAGAAACGCACGGGAGGTTTGGCCTGGGGGTCGCCGCTCTCTAAATGCGCATTCCCCCCCCACCCCCAAGCTGGATTCTCAATACTCAACAATAAGCCCCCCCCCCCTGCAGAGTTTTGAGGATTCACATGGGGGGTTTGGACTTGGGGTCGCCGCTCTCTAAATGCACATTCCCCCCCCCCAGCCGGATTCATAAGCCCCCCCCCCCCGTGCAGAGTTTTGAGGATTCAGATGGGGGGTTTGGACTTGGGTTCACCGCTCTCTAAATGCACATTTCCCCCCCCCCAAGCTGGATTCTCAATACTCAACAATAAGCCCCCCCCCGTGCAGAGTTTTGAGGATTCAGATGGGGGGATTGGCCTTGGGTTCGCCACTCTCTAAATGCACATTCCCCCCCCCAGCCGGATTCATAAGCCCCCCCCCCCCCGTGCAGAGTTTTGAGGATTCAGATGGGGGGTTTGGCCTTGGGTTCGCCGCTCTCTAAATGCACATTCCCCCCCACCCCAAGCCAGATTCTCAGATCTCAACAATAACCCCCCCCCCCCCCCGCAGAGTTTTGAGGATTCAGATGGGGGAAAGGTGCATCTAGTGGCGAATCCAAGGCCAAACCTCTAGGGTTGCCAGGTCGCTCTTTGCCACCGGTGGGAGGTTTTGGGGGCAGAGCCTGAGGAGGGCGGGGTTTGGGGAGGGGAGGGACTTCCATGCCATAGAGTCCAATGGCCAAAGCGGCCCTTTTCTCCAGGGGAACTGATCTCTGTCGGCTGGAGATCAGTTGTAAAAGCAGGAGATCTCCAGCTAGTACCTGGAGGTTGGCAACCGTAAAAACCTCCCATGCGTTTTCACCGCCAGGGTCTGTTGCAGGCATCCCCCAGACCCACAACTATAAGACTATCATTTAATTTTTATTTTTAACATATTGTCTAATGTTTAAGGGGCCCCACTTCAATCCGCCACTGCCCGCTATTACAACTGATCTCCAGCCGATAGAGATCAGTTCCCCTGGAGAAAATGGCCGCTTTGGCAATTGGACTCTATGGCATTGAAGTCCCTCCCCTCCCCAAACCCTGCCCTCCTCAAGCTCCACCCCAAAAACCTCCCGCTGGTGGCGAAGAGGGACCTGGCAACCCTAAACAGATAGAGATCAGTTCCCCTGGAGAAAATGGCCGCTTTGGCAATTGGACTCTATGGCATTGAAGTCCCTCCCCTCCCCAAACCCTGCCCTTCTCAAGCTTCACCCCAAAAACTTCCCGCCGGTGGGGAAGAGGGAGCTGGCAACCCTAGACACTGTGGACTATCAGAAAAACAAATCAGTGGGTTCTGGATCAAATCAAGCCTGAACAGACCCTAGAAGCTAAAATGACTAAACTGAGGCTGTCGTATTTTGGTCACATTACGAGAAGACAAGAGTTGTTGGAAAAGACAATCATGCTGGGAAAAGTTGGAGGGAACAGGAAAAGAGGAAGACCCAACAAGAGATGGATTGACTCTAAGCTACGGCCTTCAATTTGCAAGATCTGAGCAAGGCTGTTAAGGATAGGACGTTTTGGAGGACGTGGATTCATAGGGTCGCCATGAGTGGGAAGCAACTTGACAGCACTTCACACACACACACCACGCTGTTGCTCGCTCACCAAATCCTCCTTCCTCCTCTGAACCAAAGTCCCTCGGCCTGGCTAGAAATCTGCACCGTCCCTTTCAGGGATAAGGCAGCACTTTGAGAAATCCTGGGGAGTTGGGGGTGGTGGGTGGTGGGTTGAAATGTCTTTGGGGCCCTGAGAGCAAGGCCCTTTCATGCCCACTCATATCTAGGGATGTATAAAACGAGGATCCGCTTTTGGAAATAAACGTCCCAAGAATGGGCTGTGATTTATTAAATTTCTGCTGAGTCGTGAATCATTGATGGGACAGGAGAGCATATCGAAATAAATGAAATCGCTTGGGAAATGGAGGGGGGAGTTTATCTGAGCTGGATTATTTGAGCTTGGGTTAACGGGGGAAAGACAGAACTTCGTTCGGAAAAGAGAAACCACCCTAGCAAAAACTGATGTTCACTGTCTGTCCGAGGCTGCTACGGTATGACACGAGAGTCGAGGGGAGTTCTTCAGCAGGGGTAGGGCCGCACCCCACAGTTTCTATCGGATCCCCCTCTTTATGGTTCACCAATCTTCACATTTGGAAAGGCGAACTGTTGAACCGGCTTCCGAAAGTGTTGTGAATCCATCCTTTTTTCTTTCCTTTTTTTTTGCAGAACTGGTTGGAATCTAATATTTACTCGGAAGGCGTATGTGTGGCCTGAGCCACTCCCCACCCCGCTAAACAGCTTTACGCAGACAAAAACTCCCTTTCATTTCAGCAGGAGCCTTGCTTGGAGAGCTGAAAACCGATGCGGAGGGGTGGGGGTGGAGGTAGAAGCATGGGGGGGGGGTTGGCGTGGAGAGGCCCCACAGAATGTTCTCTTCAGCGACTGCCAATGAACCCCCCCCCCCGGCGATGAGAATGCCCGTTTTTTGGCAGGCGGTCCTTTGGGCATTTCGCTCAGATGTTTCGGGGCGGCGAGACAGGGAAGACCACTATATCATGGCAGCCTTCTGTACGGCTGACATCCAACAGACCGGTTTTCTCATACCAGGAGCTTTCCCCTCTTGCCAAGCAGAAGGGCAGTTCTCTTCAGTTTTCTCCTGCCAGAGGACTGACCCTCACGATGCAGGGGTCCCAATGCCCCCCCCCCCAAGAAAGAGGCACCCACTGGTGGGATTGGCAAACCTTGAAGGTGTGGCAAATAAATAAAACACGTGAATCAAACCCTTGGTCCACAAAGTCAGTCTTGTCTACTCAGACCGACAGCGGCTCTCCAGGGTCTCAGGGGGAGGTCTTTCACATCGCCTACTTGCCTGGTCCCTTTAACTGGAGATGCCGGGGATTGAACCTGGGACCTTCTGCATGCTTACAAATGCTTTACCACTGACCCATGGCCTATCCCCATGAAGCTGCCTTATACTGAATCAGACCCTTAGTCCATCAAGGTCAGTATTGTCAACACAGACTGGCAGCAGCTCTCCAGGGTCTCAGGCAGAGGCCTTTCACATCACCCACTACCTGATCCTATTAACTGGAGATGCCGAGGATTGAACCTGGGACCTTTGGCATGCCAAGCAGATGTTCTACCACTGAGCCATGGCCTATCCTCATGAAGCTGCCTTATACTGAATCAGACCCTTGGTCCATCCAAGTCAGTATTGTCTACTCAGACCAGCAGTGGCTCTCCAGGGTCTCAGGCAGAGGTCTTTCTCATCACCTACTTGCCTGGTCCCTTTAACTGGAGATGCCGGGGATTGAACCTGGGACCTTCTGCATGCCAAGCAGAGGTTCTACCACTGAGCCACGGCCCCACCCTTATAAGCGACATGGGAAAGACATGGGGCTGCGAAAAACCCTTGGTGTTCAGAAGCAAGTCAGAAATGGAATTAGCCCACAGCCCTAAATCCATGCTCATGGAACCAAGAAATAAAGAGTCCAGTCTTCAGAACCCATGAAGCAACCTTAATGCTAAGTCACACACCTAAGTCCATTAAGGTCAGTATTGTTTACTCTGACTGACAGTAGCTATCCAGAAGGAGGTCTTTCCCATCTCCTACTTATTATTATTATTATTTGCCATCAAGTTGCAGCCAACGTAAGGTGACCCTGGGAGACTTGGGTTTGAATCCCCCATTTTTTCACAGAAGCTCGTTTGGGTGACCTTAGGACCAGTTGCACACCCTCAACCTCACCTACCACAACAGGGTTCTTGTGAGGATACAATGGAGACTAAGGGCGCAGAGTGGTAAGCTGCAGTACTGCAGTCCAAGCTCTGCTCACGACATGAGTTCAATCCCAGCAGAAGTCGGTTTCAGGTAGCCGGCTCAAGGTTGACTCAGCCTTCCGTCCTTCCGAGGTTGGTAAAATGAGTACCCAGCTTGCTGGGGGTAAAGGGAAGATGACTGGGGAAGGCAGGGGCAAACCACCCCATAAACAAAAGTCTGCCTAGAAAACGTCGGGATGTGACATCACCCCATGGATCAGGAATGACCCAGTGCTTGCACTGGGGACCTTTACCTTTAAAAGCACAGAGTGGTAAGCTGCAGTACTGCAGTCCAAGCTCTGCTCACAACCTGAGTTCGATCCCAACAGAAGTTGGTTTCAGGTAGCCGGCTCGAGGTTGACTCAGCCTTCCATCCTTCCGAGGTCGGCAAAATGAGTCCCCAGCTTGCTGGGGGTAAAGTGTAGACGACTGGGGAAGGCACTGGAAAAACCACCCCGCAAACAAAGTCTGCCTAGTAAACGTGGGGATGTGATGTCACCCCATAGGTCAGGAATGACCAGGTGCTTGCACAGGGGACTACCTTTACCTAAGAGAACAATGGGAGCAGCTTTGGGTCCCCATAGGGGAGAAATGCCGGGTATAAATGAAGAAAACAAATAAACTAAGTTGCAAACTGTAGTTTATGCACACACAAAGCGTCCAAAGTCCATAGAAACATTTAAATGCACACACATATATAAAGAGGAACAGTTTATTAAACTTTCTCTGAAAACCGAGATTTCTTCCAGCTTCTTAATCTATTATTTGCATGTGTTGAAGACAACTTTATTTTAAACACATTTTTCCTCCCAGGGAATGACAAGTGAGGGGAGGGCATTACCATAAGAAGGCCGGAATTGCTTGTCACACAAATGTATGCAGGGTTCTATTGGCATGATAAACCATCAGCAACATGGGCAGGAAAGCTTTGTAAATCCTCCCTGACATAACAGGCCGGCATTGTGTCAATAAGGGAGCAGATTAAAAGGGGATATTGTCGCGCTATTTAAGCTTTATCTTCGAATTATCCTGGAAGTTGTTGCTCATTGAAACTCTTAACTCCCCCCCCCTTTGGACAACTTTTAAAACCTAATGTTGTAAAAGAATTAAAAGAAACGGGTTATTAAAGGGTTGCTTTATCTTGGAAAAGCTTGACAAATGAGGGAATTGAAATTGTTATAGACTTTCTATTCCTGGGCTCCATCATCAACCGAAAGGGAGACCGCAGCCAAAAAATGAGGAGATTGAGACTGGGAAGGGCAGGCATGAAGGGGCTAACATTTTCAAACTCTTGATACATCGCTGGGAATACATAATGCAGTAACCCCCTAAGTTAATTCATGCCATCGTATTCCCTATTACTATGTATGGGTGTGAAAGCTGGACATTGAAGAAAGTTGATAGGAAGAAAGTAGATTCCTTTGAAATGTAGTGTTGGAGGAAAGTGTTACAGATACCGTGGACTGCCAAAAAAACCCAAATCAGTGGGTTATAGATCAAATCAAGCCTGAACTGACCCTAAAAGCTAAAATGACTAAACTAAGGCTGTTGTACTTTGGTCACCTTATGAGAAGACGAGAGTCACTAGAAAAGACAGTCATGCTAGGAAAAAGTTGAAGGCAGCAGGAAAAGAGGAAGACCCAACAAGAGATGGATGGACTCAATAAAGGAAGCCACAGCCCTCAATTTGCAAGATCTGAGCAAGGCTGTTAAAGAGGACATTTTGGAGCACAATGATTCAAAGGGTCACCATGAATCGGAAGCGGCTTGATGGCACTTAACACTCACACACACAGGCTTTCTCATGTGAGCGGCGACGAGGGGAAAAAGTCAGAACTGGACCTGTCTCTTGTTCAATTTGGCCATTTAGAGCCAGTGTGGTGTAGTGGTTAAGAGCAGTGGTTTGGAGCGGTCGACTCTGATCTGGAGAAGCGGGTTTGATTCCCCTCTCCTCCACATGAGCGGCGGAGGCTAATCTGGGGAACTGGATTTGTTTCCCTGCTCCTCCACATGAAGCCAGCTGGGCGACCTTGGGCTAGTCACACTCTCTCAGCCCCACCTACCTCACAGGGTGTCTGTTGTGGGGAGGGGAAGGGAGGGTGATTGCAAGCTGGTTTGAGTCTTCCTTAAGTGGTAGAGAAAGTCGGCATATAAAAACCAACTCTTCTTCTTAGTCCAAATAACTCCTGGGATGGACAGCAGCTGTACCCACCCATGCTAAATAAATGAATAAATTTAGCAAGGGTGGTATGAACACAGGAAGACTCTGGTACACACAGGAAGCATGATACCCTAATTTCTAGCGATGCCAGACCTCAGGTGGGACCTGGAGATCCCCTGGAATTGTTCCCCTGGAGAAAATGGAGGGTGGACTCTATGGCATTGCATTTTAGTCCTCCCCCAGGCTCCATCCCCAAATCTCCAGGAGTTTCCCAACCGGGATCTGGCAACCCTACTCCCCCCATTACCTGCTGGTGGCAAGGGGGGGCTGGCAACCCTACAAATTCTTTGATATGTGATAGAATATGTTGTGAGCATATAATGAAGTTTCCTAAGAACGGAGCTTCCCAAGTTCACGAACGTTTTGGATCAGGTGGAAACAGGTCTCACCAATTTCATCAACCCAAGGGGGAGATACGGCAAGAAATCTGGGCATGCTGACTCACTGGTTACCAGCGCTTTCTTGTCTGTCTGTCAGCGCTGACTCAGCACCCTAGAAGGATGACAGACACATTAAGGTACTTGGCTGGTCTACGGGTTGAGTCATATCCTGATTAATTGCAAGACAAGAGTAGACTGGTGTTGCAGATAGGAAAAATAAAAGCCTCTCCTCACAAGGTTTTGTGGAAATAATGCTGGCGTAATAACGCCCAAATCAAATCATTTCAGTTCTCTAAGATGTGACGCTTCACTCAGAATGGATCGCGCCTCTTGAAAACCTGGGGAAATTGGATAGCTGCCGGGGAGGGGAAGTGGCTCAGTGGTAAAGCATCTGCTTGGCATGCAGAAGGTCCCAGGTTCAATCCCCAGCGTCTTCAGTTAAAGGGACTAGGCAAGTAGGTGATGGGAAAGACCTCTGCCTGAGACCCTGGAGAGCTGCTGTCAGTCTGAGTAGACAATACTGACTTTGATGGACCAAGGGTCTGACTCAGTATAAGGCAGCTTCATGGGGATAGGCCATGGCTCAGTGGTAGAGCATCTGCTTGGCATGCAGAAGTTCCCAGATTCAATCCCCGGCATCTCCAGTTAAAAGGACTAGGCAAGTAGGTGATGTGAAAGACCCCTGCCTGAGACCCTGGAGAGCCGCTGCCGGTCTGAGTAGACAATACTGACTTTGTGGGCCAAGGCTCTGATTCAGGATAAGGCAGCTTCATGTGTTCCCTAGAATATTATGCCAATAAAGGTTCATGGTCCCCAGAAGATTGCAACGGTGTCCATCTTGGTTCCTTTGCCCATGTCAGGGCTTCTGGAACTTCAGCAAAACTACCACCCTTCCACCATGACATCTTCCCCCACAAAGCACTGCTTCGGTTCCAGTGGGTCTGAGCGCCGTGAAAATGCTTCACGCTATTTCCCCCCCAAAGCGTACACAATTCAAATGTAAATTGGAAGGTAACTAATTACCGTGTATCGTTAATACTTGTTTATCACACTAACAGCTTTGGAGTCACACTTGCAAAATGCGCATGAACAGACTTGCCATGAACTATGGTAATTATAACAATGAAATAGGATGTAATTATTAAGGCTGCATATAATTAGGGCTAAAAATTAGCATTCAAACTGGTATTTAGAGACTAATTTGCAACCCGCAAGCGGAGCTACTGGTAAATATCCATCTTGCCCTGATAATATTAGTTTAGCGCAGGCTGGAATCCCTCGATCGGTACGATCGTGCGGGGCTTGCTTTATTTGCCCCTCGGTGCGGCTGACCCGGTTGCGGAGAGGTGGATCTGAGAAGTGGTGGGCATTGTGATGAAAGACGGAAAACAGTTCCAGGGGAAAGAGCTCTTTGGCTTCCTCGGTTTATTAAACAAACCAGTTCGAACCTCCTTTTCTTCTCAGAAAGAGAAATACTAGAAGAAAGGGCCTAGGGACATTCAGGATCAGATGCTAACTGTTGCCTGGCGATCTACCATCTCCTCGCATGTTAACTGTTTGCTTCTGGGATCCTCCTCTAGTTCCTCCATGGATTTTGCATTCTGAATTACCGAGTCGTTTCCCCCATGCGGAGCAAATGCAATAAGAATTCTCTATTTTTATTTATTTTCCATTTGTTTTAACCATGCGCACACAGTCCGCAGCTTCTTTTTGCGCTTTTCAGTTCTAGGCATTTCCCTCCACCGTGTTACTTCTATGCTACCAACGCGCGAGCGATAGGAAAAAAACAACGCTACCAAAAGGTAATCTTGATGTTGTCTTAGGTATGACTGCATCGACATTCGACTGATGTGAAAGAGTGCACGCACCCGCTGGTAAAACACCAGACGGGAATTCTGAAGAACTCAGGAGCATGTCGAAACTACCTTTTAGCAATGTTTTCTACAAATGCACATGTGTGTCGGTAAAGCAGGTGGGGGGAAAAAGATGCAAATGAAGAAAAGGTCTGGAAGCTGCAGCAAGAGGCACATGATCCAAGTCAGGAATTAATTCTGGTTGTTTAAAAATGATCTAAAAGGGAGTGGAAGAAAGCAAGGCAGACATTCTAGGGGAGGGGCTGTGGCTCAGTGGTAGAGCATCTGCTTGGCATGCAGAAGGTCCCGGGTTCAATCCCTGGCATCTCCAGTTAAAGGGACTAGGCAAGTAGGTGATGTGATTAGACCCCTGCCTGAGACCCTGGAGAGCCGCTGCTGGTCTGAGTAGACAATACTGGTTTTGATGGACCAAAGCTCTGACTCAGTATAAGGCAGCTTCATGTGTTCATTGGGAGGGGCCGTGGCTCAGTGGTAGAACATCTGCTTGGCATGCAGAAGGTCCCAGGTTCAATCCTTGGCATCTCCAGTTAAAGGGACTAGGCAAATAGGTGACGTGAAAGACCCCTGCCTGAGACCCTGGAAAGCTGCTGCGGGTCTGAGTAGACAATACTGGTTTTGATGGACCAAAGCTCTGACTCAGTATAAGGCAGCTTCATGTGTTCATTGGGAGGGGCCGTGGCTCAGTGGTAGAACATCTGCTTGGCATGCAGAAGGTCCCAGGTTCAATCTCCAGTTAAAGGGACTAGGCAAATAGGTGACGCGAAAGACCCCTGCCTGAGACCCTGGAGAGCTGCTGCGGGTCTGAGTAGACAATACTGACTTTGATGGACCAAGGGTCTGATTCAGTATAAGGCAGCTAGAACATAAGAACATAAGAAAAGCCCTTCTGGATCAGACCAAGGCCCATCAAGTCCAGCAGTCTGTTCCCACAGTGGCCAACCAGGTGCCTCAAGGAAGCCCCCAAACAAGACGACTGCAGCAGCACCATCCTGCCTCCGTTCCACAGCACCTAAGATAATAGGCATGCTCCTGTGTGTTCATGTGTAGGGGGAGGACTAAGGAAACTCATTTATCCTGAATATTAACAGGGAGGGAGACAGAAGAGTTCCCTGCAAAAAGCACAGCCCTGTGAAATTCTCTTTCCCCTCAAACCTGTCTTTCTCCACTTTTTCAAACAATAAAACTTTTTTAAAACAAATTCTCCCCGTGTTTTTAGGGGATTCATAGGCACTTCCTTTCGTTTAACTTGATCAGATCGCAGTGCTGACTTATTTATATCTATACATTTATATCCCGCCTCTGTTTGTGAAAATATATGTGAGGAAATTTACAGTAACTCCCCCCATCAATAAAAGCATCAAAAGACATCAAAAGAAAGCACAAATCAGCAACAATAAAACACTTCAAATGAAAATAGGCTAAGTTCATAAATACCGTAGCAGCATAAGAAGAGCTTTTAAATCACAGCCTAATTCCCGACAGTCTCCTTCTCAGACTTGGATCTGAAAAGCTTATTTCCTTGAACCGTTATTAGGACTGCGATGCTATCCTAAGCAGCGTTACCCCCTTCCAAACCCATTGACCTCAGCAGAGTTAGAATGATTTAACTCCGCTTAGGATGGCACCATTAATCATTTAATTGGCTAGATCCAATGTTTACAATGCAAACCCTTCTGGTTGATTAAAAAGATGTTCCCAATTAATCGGGCCACAGATATTTTAAAAACATGTTTATTTTTAATTCCAGGACTTCCAAAAACCCCAGGTGGCAGGTGTTGCTGTACAAAAGGAATCTCCTCCCTTCCCCCATAAGTAAGTTGCCTGCTATGACAGATGCATGCGTCGTTTCAAAACAACATATGCTTTTCTCTTCGGAGAAATGGTTTGAACCAAACCCCAAAGTTTTGCACATTTGTTCAATTAATTTATTTATGCTTCTCGTGCCATTCAAGGCACACTCCCACCTTTCTGAGTCCGTCAAAGTCAATAGACTTAGAATATTGTAACTTTGCTTAGCTTAGCCGAGTTGATCAACTAAAAGGGACGGCAGCCCTGGTTATTATTGTGCAAAACAGCCCAAGTGCTGATTGACAGGGGTAGAAGAAGGCGGGTCTTCTCCCACAGCAACACAGCGACAGAGACCTTATTAACCACGTCCCCTATAAGGGCTTCTTTCTTCTGGGAACGGCTGGGGAGGGCATGGTGAATGGTTAAAAGCAGTGGTTTAGAGTGGTGGACTCTGGTCTGGAGAACTGGGTTTGATTCCCCACTCCTCCACATGAGCCGTGGACGCTAATCCGGTAAACTGGATTTGTTTCCCCACTCCTCCACATGAAGCCAGCTGGGTGACCTTGGTTTAGTCACAGCTCTCTCAGCCCCATCTACCTCACACGATGTCTGTTGTGGGGAGGGGAAGGGAAGGTGATTGTAAGCCAGTTTGATTCTCCCTTCTTCTTCGACTTCATCCTGTGATAGGCCCTCATCCAGTTCTTCAAAAATAAGGTACTAAGGATTGATAGGTGCCAAGATCGATAGTCCGAATGGGACTCACATGGTACAGGCAAATGCAAACAGGACCACACGATGCTTTTGCAACCCGCTGATGGTGTCCTGCTCCATGTTCATACAAACACATCTGCAGACTAACAAGAACTGCAGAAGGGATAGAAAAAAAGCTACACAAGAGGCACACTGGATGAAAATCCCACACAACGAAGGGCAAGATGCCAACTTGTACACACCTGGAGAAGCCCTCTTGCCTTGTTGGGTACGACTAGGGTTGCCAACCATGAGGTGGTGGCTGGAGATCTCCCACTATTACAACTGGCTGCTTTGGCAATTGGACTCTACGGCATTGAAGTCCCTCCCATCTCCAAACCCCACCCTCCTCAGGCTCTACCCCCAAAATCTCCAGGTATTTCACAACCCAGAGCTGGCAATCCCTTCAGGTGAGTCGTTGGTTTGAACATGATGAACCATAGGGTAGAACAGGGGTCTCCCATTCTGAGAACATGTCGTAGGCGCCACCACAAAACGGCTGCCAAGGGGGAGCAATGGCAGGGCCAGCCACAAAATGGCTGCCACGACCAATCACAAAACGTTGGGAGGTTCCAAGCCAAGCTTTCTCCTACAACGGAGACAGCTTTTTCCCAATGAATTCTTCTTTCAGACATAAAGGTGATGCCTCCTCGATTCTTCTGAAGAACCTCCTGCTCCAATGAAGGAAAGGAAAGCCAGGATCGGCTCTTTGTTTCAGGGAAGAACATGAGCTCCAGGAAACCCATGGGTGACCACCAAGGTGCCCACAGACAACTACGTTGGGAAATCACTGCCGTAAACTAAGCAAATCAGGTAGATGTACATACATTTTCAAACTGGGGCAGGGTCTTAGAAACACACCCGTACTTCCCAGAATGGTTCTGACCCCATTTCTTTGACCTACCTCCATCCGTACATCGAGGAAACCTCCTTGACCTTTCCCAGAAGGTCGGCTGCCTTGACCATAAAAGGAGCGAATGCATTTAATTTCCTCGTTCTGCTTCTTACGCCTTCAAAGTACCAGGGGTTTTGCAACGGCGTTAACGGGAGCTGGCGGGGAGGGAATCTGAGCAGACCAGGGCTGGGCTGATGCAACAGCCTCACTGATCGGTGGATGGAAAACGGTGCAGCTGTTGGGGTTCTTCACCTCCCGTCCTCGTCTGCTAACGTCACAGCCATTATCCTGTTTATAGCCAATTATATCAAATTCCCTTTGGAAGCAATAAGGATGGATCTTTAATCTGCCATCGGGGACTTCATCCCAGCTTCCTGTTCATGGCTCCTAATCTTTGGCGCTAAGGAGAAGATAAACTTGGGACTTGGGAGCTGCGGACAAGATGTTACAACCACTGCAAAGCGTAGTCGTTTGAGTTCCTTGAGCCCTTGGATTTGCAAAAGCGTATAAAGCTGCCTCCTGCCACTGAACACGGACAGGCCTCCTGCTTGGTACTTTAAAAGACATCCCTCAAGGGAAGTGAGTGGCTGAGGATCATCAGGGTAAATAGGAGGTGGCTCAAGTAAACACTAGAAGCGGATCCTCTAGGCTGATCCTCCATTAAGCGGGGGGTTGGACTAGATGGCCTGTATGGCCCCTTCCGTATCTATGATTCTATGAAGCGGCCATTTTCTCCAGGTGAACTGATCTCTACTGGCTGGAGATTGGTTGTAATAGCAGGAGATCTCCAGCTAGTACCTGGAGGTTATACCAAATATACACCAAAGTGCTGGCCAGTAAACTGAAAATAATATAACAGCACATTGCTCTTAATTCATAAAGGAACCTCTATTTATACCCTATACGGCAAACAAAAATATAGTATTAACATCACACTTAGTGAGTCACCCTAAGGTGTTCACACACACCTCAAATTATGACTATAACACTGAAAACAAACAACGCAGAAGTCCCTATGCCAAGTGTTCCAAAAGTTCGAAGTCCCTAAGGACTATCCAGGTAAAGTATACTTTAAAGTACAACCATGAACACCATCAATAGTAACAGACTGAAGTCTCTCTTCGTCTGGGATGACTTGCCGATTCTGAGCGAGATTCACATGAAAAAGTCGCCTCCGCCGCAGCGGGAAGGTAAATGTAAGAAAGAGCCGTGAAGATCACAAGGACCTGCTAGCCAGTACCACACGTGTCAATGCCTCCAGTACCTGGAGGTTGGCAGCCCTACCAGTGGGCCACCTAGTCTGGAGAGCAGGTGTGGTGCAGTGGTTAGAGGGTGGGAATTGGAACCGGGAGGATGGAACCAGAGAATCTGCAAAGTAACCATAAAGAACTATTTGGATACTTGACAACGGCGGCCAGATTAGTATTGGCAGCTCTTTGGAAACAAGAGGACATTCCCGATTTGGAAAAGTGGCAACAGAAAATGGAAGAATTTGCGGTGACGGCCAGATTAACCAACACGATGAAAGAAAAGCTGATGGAAGAAACACGGAAGAAATGGAAATGTTATTTTGAATATGTTAAATGGGAAGAATAGATTAAAATTTCATAAATAGCGATAATATAGATAATGATTAGGTTATATAGATACAGGATTTATTAAGTATATTGTATAACACTGAAATAATCTTATAAGAGGTATTAGATGTAAGAAGAAATCTATTCCCCGAAGGAATAGAATCTGTGTGATTGTAAATGTATGAATGTGTGTTTTTTTTCTTGTTAAAAAATTAATAAAATATCTTGGGGGGGAAAAAGGAATTGGAACCGGGAGTCCCAGGTGCAACTCCCCACTCTGCCATGGGAGCCTGAGGGTGATCGTGGGCCGGTCAAACGCCCTCGGCCTAACGTACCTCGCAAAATTGTTGTGAGGATTCAATGAAGGAGGGGGGAACGAAGGAAGCTTCAGGTCCCCGCTGGGGAGAAAGGCAGGGTATAAGCAAAGTAAGCGGATCTAGTCCAGCATTTTCACACAGGGGCTAATCAGGTGCCTCTGAAGGGCTGCAAAAACAGAGACCGGAAGCTTCAGCTTCCCAACTGTGCTGGACCCGCTACAATGCTTGCAGCCTCCACACAATGCAAACGTGTGTGTGTGTCTGGTTGCACCTACAGATATTCCCAGATTGTCACATAAACACACAAAGCTGCTGTGTATGGAGACAGACCACTTGGTCTATGAAGAAGATGAAGATGAAGATGATGATGATGATGAAGAAGAAGAGTTGGTTTTTATATGCCGACCTTTTGAGGAGAATCAAACCGGCTTACGATCACCTTCCCTTCCTCTCCCCACAACAGACACCTTGAGGGTAGGTGGGGATGAGAGAGTTTGGAGAGATCTGTGACTAGACCAAGGTGACCCAGCTGGCTTAATGTGTAGGAGCGGGGAAACCAACCCAGTCCTCCAGATTAGAGTCTGCTGCTCTTAACCTCTACACCATGCTGGCTCTCAAGCTCAGCGTTGTCCACTCTGGCTGGCAGCAGCTCTCCAGGGTCTCAGGCGGAGGTCTTTCACATCACCTACCTGCCTAGTCCCTTTAACTGGAGATGCCAGGGATTGAACCTGGGACCGTCTGCATGCCAAGCAGATGCTCTGCCACTGAGCCACGGCCCCTTCAAACTGAAAAAAATCCAGTTTGAAACCATTGCTATATCAAAATGACAGTGCAATATCTAACCCTGTGCGGATGCAGCCTCTCTCTGTGTGCATCTCTCTCTCTCCTTAAATAATTGAAACAAAAAGAAGTCTTCCCATATATCTAAATACACATAAATTAAATATGCATCTTTCAAGTCTCTGTTGAGACTTTCTGCGGCTGCATCTCTCGATATAACAGAGGAAGGAACTGACGGCCACCCTGTCTAAAAGAAAAGTGAATTGCACAGAGCTCCCAAGTACGTTCGGTGTCGGGTTGCTCCTGCCAAATCCGAATGCCGCAGGTGTTCGCAGAAACCCCGGGCCGCCCCTTCCCGATGGCAGTCGCTGTGTTACCTGCGTTCTCCGCAAAACCGAAGGATAGCAGAACGGCAGCTCGGCGGCTTAAAGAAAACTCTGCAGAAACGGTCACAATACAAGACAGGCCAAGAAGCAGCGTTTGCCACAACTTTTAGAGCTGGGGAGGGGGAGAGGTGGGGGATTTTCTCACAGCAGCCAGGCCCTGTGATGCAGCAATGGGGTCCATGCTGGGCAGGGTTGCCAGGTCCCTCTTCGCCATCGGCGGGAGGTTTTTGGGGTGGAGCCTGAAGAGGGTGGGGTTTGGGGAGGGGCTTCAGTGTCATAGAGTCCAAGTGCCCAAGCGGCCGTTTTCTCCAGGTGAACTGATCTCTATCGGCTATGGAATATAATTAATTATAATGTCTTTTTAAAAGTTTTGCACCGATCCTTTCATAAGACAGTCCACCAGTCTTCCCAGTATTTTGAAGAATTTTCTCCTGAATCGGGGGTCCATTCATGGAATTCTGAAATTCTGCCGTTCTTGCACTATCGCTATTTTGAGACCACCGTCTCTGTTGACCACCCTGAGTCAAGCAAAATATTCTAGCTATTGAAAAAATCTTTCATGTTTGTTATTTGACCGAGAAATGATCAGTAGCATTTTTGCTGTTCCTTATGTTATTATTTCTGTTATTATTTCTGTTGCAAAAGTATTTTGGTCACATCATGTGACTACATGAGTCACTGGAAAAGACAGTCATGCTAGGAAAAGTTGAGGGCAGCAGGAAAAGAGGAAGACCCAGCAAGAGATGGATTGGCTCAATAAAGGAAGCCACAGCCCTCAGTTTGCAAGATCTGAGCAAGGCTGTCAAAGAGAGGACGTTTTGGAGGGCAGAGATTCATAGGGTCGCCATGAGTCGGAAGCGACTTGACGGCACTTCACACACACACACAATTTCTACACATTGGACTGAAAAATGATCAGTAATATATGTGCATATTCCATTTCTGCTTATTTTTTTATTCAGATTGTAACTTAAATCTTAGGAGCCATAGCGTTATATTTATATTAATATATTGATGTTGCACCTGAGTGCATCTTTCTGTTTTTGAATGCTGGTTTATTTCCTTATTAAATGTCATTGAATGTGGGTCAATTTCAGAATAGTGTTTAATTTCAACACTATATAAATACAGAGCCCACCTGCTGCTTATTCTCTCAGTCAGTACCTGGAAGTTGGCAACCCTAGTTCTGGGGAACTGGGGGGAGCAGGAGATGGGGGGGAATTGAGCGGAAGGGCAAATTGCAGAGGGAGAAACCGCAATGTCCACGAGGGCTACAGATCTCTCACATACCCATTATGCACACTTTGCACAGGTTCCAGCACAGTCTGGGAACCTGGCCCCATGCAAAATTGCACCCAGAGACGTTTTTGCCTCTGCTGACCACAAGGCTGAGTCAGGAACTGCCCGCCGGGCCTTGGAGACTTGCCCGAAAGAGACAGGAGGAGGAAATGGCTCTCCGGGGGAAATCCTCAACACAGCACACACCCTTCGCTCCTCCTAGGGCCTTGTGCAACCAGTAGGAGTGCGCCGGAAGGAATCTCCCACTGAGGCAGGGGGCTGCAAACACCTCCCCAGCTGAGAAGTTCTGGAGTGAACATCTGGAGCCAGCATGGGGTAGTGGTTAAGACTACAGGGGTGGTTTGGAGTGGTGGACTCTGATCTGGAGAACCAGGTTTGATTCCCCACTCCTCCGCATGAGCGGCGGAGGCTAATCTGGTGAACCGGGCTGGTTTCCCCACTCCTCCACATGACGCCAGCCGGGTGACCTTGGGCTAGTCACAGCTCTCTCAGCCCCGCCTACCTCACAGGGTGTCTGTTGTGGGGAGGGGAAGGGAAGGTGACCGTAAGCCGGTTTGATTCTTCCTTAAGAGGTAGAGAAAGTCGGCAGATAAAAAAACCAACTCTTCTTCTTCTACTACTGAGTCTCTTTGAGCGATGGTCCTAAAAGAGGGTTTCTATAGGTATTTAAAAAAAGACATTAAACAAAGGCGAAAGGAAACAGATCTTATCCGCTTTGCAAGGCAGGCGCTCAACTGACGTCCCTCCCGGTTTTAAAAGCAAAGGTTTTCTCGGTGTGAAAAATCTCAGCCACGGGGCCATGGAGAGTACGGAGGCCAGGATAAACATCATGTAATCCCCCCCTACCCTGGACGCCAGTAAACAGAGCTGCAGTATAAAGGGACGAGTGTGAAAGGATGTATAGACCCCATCCAGTGTCTGGCAGAGAAAGGCCTCCTCGGTTCCTTGGTGGGGGGGAAGCGGCAGCTGCACCATCTCCGCACAAGAACGCGCTGGAACCGGCCGAGGCCGAAGCCCAGCTGCGGTGAATTAGCTCATTCTCCGAGGACTCGATCCTGGACCCGCCGAAGCCGGCGGCAAAGCCCCCATTAATTTCCTGAAACTCTTCGGATCCGGCAAACAAGGGTGGTCAAACTTTACAGCCCAGAGGAGAGCGTGTCCCTCCGCCAAAGTTTGACGGATGCAAACAGGACGGCTTGTTTGAAATTAAATGGGCAAGAGGCGCCCAAGTAAGGCACAAGCGACTTTCCATATTTCCCCCCTGGTGTTATGCCCGTCAAAGATTGGCTTGACGTCTTGCCATTTTAAACAGAACAAATAAGCCCGTGAGCCCCGACAAACAAAATGTTTATCCACCGAGGCGACATGTTGGTAGGTTCGTATTTCCATGCAGCATGCCAGGAAAATTCAGTTTCCATGGGAGCTGCTTGGGGTTGTATCAGCCAAAGAGAAGGAAGGACCATTGCATACATGAAAAAAAAATTCTACATGGGTTCCTTCTAGGGTTGCCGACCTCCAGGGACTGGGTGGAGATCTTCTGCTGTTGCAACTGATCTCCAGCCGATAGAGATCACTTCATCTGGAGAATCATAGAATCATAAAGTTGGAAGGGACCACCAGGGTCATCTAGTCCAACCCCCTGCGCAATGCAGGAAATTCACAACTACCTCCCCCCCACACCCCCAGTGACCCCTACTCCATGCCCAGAAGATGGCCAAGATGCCCTCCCTCTCATGATCTGCCTAAGGTCATAGAATCAGCACTGCTGACAGATGGCCATCTAAAGGTAAAAAAGGTAAAGGTCCCCTGTGCAAGCACCGGGTCATTCCTGACCCATGGGGTGACGTCACATCCCGACGTTTACTAAGCAGACTTTGTTTATGGGGTGGTTTGCCAGTGCCTTCCCCTGTCGTCTTCCCTTTACCCCCAGCAAGCTGGGTCCTCATTTGACCGACCTCGGAAGGATGGAAGGCGGAGTCGACCTTGAGCCGGCGACCTGAAACCAACTTCTGTTGGGATCGAACTCAGGTCGTGAGCAGAGCTTGGACTGCAGTACTGCAGCTTACCACCCTGCGCCACGGGGCTCCTGCGATGGGCATCTAGGCTCTGCTTAAAAACCTCCAGGGAAGGAGCACTTACCACCTCCCGAGAAAATGACCGCTTTGCACGTACACACACTCCTTTTTCAGAACATATGATCCACCCAGACTCCCACCCTTCCTCGTGAAACCAACAATGCACCGTTCGTAGGTCTCAAAAAACAACAGCAACAACGTGAAAAGGTACTAGGGAAAGCATTATTTTGCCTTAACGTTCGCACGCTGAAACCTGTGGTTAGTAGGACAGGCAATTACTCACTGAATATAAATACCACGAGATACATTTATCTGTAGATTAGTATCACGTTACCGGGGCTAGGATGACACAAAAGCCAACATGAATCAGCTTGGCTGGAAAGCTCAGGTTTCCACTCTTGCACACAAAAAAACCTCTCCAGGGATAACAAAGCAGGGGTGTTTCGTAGCGGTAAAGTTTTTGGTGTAGACTGGTTTGCAAACTTCTAAAAGAAATCTAAGGTGTATCTAAGGAGAGCCAGCGTGGTGTAGTGGTTAAGAGCAATGGACTCTGATCTGGAGAACCGGCTTTGATTCCCCGCTCCTCCACATGAGCGGCGGAGGCTCACCTGGAGAACTGGGTTGGTTTCCCCGCTCCTATGCACGAAGCCAGCTGGGTGACCTTGGGCTAGTCACAGCTCTTTTAGAGCTCTCTCAGCCCCACCTACCTCACAGGGTGTCTGTTGTGGGGAGGGGAAGGGAAGGGGATTGTAAGCCGGTTTGGTTCTTCCTTAAGTGGTAGAGAAGTCAGCATGTAAAAACCAACTCTTCTTCTTCCTCCCCTACAGGCATTTGCTTACAATACAGCTTCGAAATAAACTGCCCACCTGAACTATACATGGTATTCCAAGAAATCTGGCGTGTCCTGTATTGTTATATCTACTCCATCTCCAAAAGGACAACTCTGAGCAGGAAAGGATACAAAAAGATTGGGAATCTATTTCCCACCAGGAAAGATGTGTTTTGGGCTTTATTTTAAATAACAACAAGAACAACCCTGCCTAATGTAGGAATGGGTAGAAGTTTATAAAATTACACACAGGATGGAGAAAGTTGAGAGAGGGACAAAGAAACCTTTTCTTCCTATCCCACAATATGAGAATCCAGGGTCAACCCATGAAATTGATCAACCCATGAAATTGATGAGTAGGAGATTCCTCCAGGCAACATACAGTTCACATTACTACAAGCCAGCACTGGTGTCTATTGGTGTAAAAGACAAATTAACAGAGGACAGGTCTATCAATGGCTATGAGCGACGGAAGTTAAATAAAACCTCCACATAACAGGGGCAGTATACCTTTGAATAGTCAATGATAAAGGACAAACGGGGAAGGACGTCACTCTCTTCCAGTGAGCTCCCCAAGACACCAAGCCGGCCACGGCTGCAAGAAGAACGGCAAACCGGATGGATCTGGGACTGATCCAGCAAAGCAGGGGTTCCCAAACGTTTCAGGCCACCCCCCTTGGTTTCACAAACTCAACCCCAGCACCCCCTATCTGTCCTATAAAAAGCATTATTGAAAATAGGGGTTTGCATGACTCACTAAACAAGATAATAACAATGAAATTTCAAAACGGTAACACATCGATTCAAAACCAAATTAAAACTTTTTCGTTGAAATTTATTGCACAAAACTGAGGAACTTGATCCAGTGGTACCAGTTCTTCAAAGTCCGAAAAGAAATTCTGATGGTTTCCACCAAATGTGCATAGCTTGATCTATTGTGAATTAGTGAACAACACAGTTGAAGGGGACCACCTCTAGAGTCCCCCCTGCGGCCCCCTTCCTCTTAGTGCCCCCCCCAGGTAATCCCCCCCAGGGTGTTGTACTGCCCACTTTGGGAACCACTGCAGCAAAGGAATCCTTTAACACTACCAAAGAGATAAACAAGAATGTTATGTATATAGAAGCACCATCTAAAAAAACCTGGGAATTGGATGAGCCTGAGAGCATGTATCCAGGATGGATTTATTCTGCAATTTGCTTAGGTCCATCAAATCCAGCAGTCTGTTCACACAGTGGCCAACCAGGTGCCTCTAGGAAGCCCCCAAACAAGACGGCTGCAGCAGCATTTATCCTGCCTGTGCTCCACAGCGCCTAAGATAACAGGCCTGCTCCTCTGATCCTGGAGAGAATAGGCAGGCATCATGACTAGTATCCATTTTAACTAATAGCCATGAATACCCCTTTCCTCCATGAACATGTCCACTCCCCTCTTGAAGCCTTCCAAGTTGGCAGCTGTCAACACATCCTGGGGCAGGGAGTTCCACAATTTAACTATGCATTGCATGAAGAACATAAGAAACTTTTATCAGTTTTGAATCTCCCTCCCTCCAGCTTGGGCAGATGACCCCGCGTTCTAGTATTATGGGAGAGGGAGATACCCTATCGGTGCAATTCCAAGCAACTCTACCGACACTCCTACTCAGGTCTACTCATTGGGGGCTTACTCTCCAGGACGTGTTTGCCCTGTTTGGATTATGTTTTGTGAAGGGAAGGGATACAACGGGATACCCCTCCCTTTTTACTCCTGGTCAAGTGACCTTGGTCTACAAAGCAACTTACTCGAGCCCTTGGGAAAAAATGTCCGTACAGTGTTGCCTTTTGTTTCACTCTTCCGCCACTAGTTCTTAGGAGAAGAAAATAAGATAATTTAGCAATAATGCTGAGCAGGTTGTGCTTAACGTTTTATTAACGTCTTTTTTAAAAAAGACTAGTTACAAATGCAGCGTATCGAATATGATAAAGGAAAAAAAAAGAGCATGCAATCCAGAAAAGCCAGCAAGGTTACAGGGCAGGCAATTTTGGAAGCCGCTCGGATGCTTCACCCAGGATGAATGGGGAGGGGGGTGCCAAAGTACCCCCCCAAATTCATACAAAGTAGATTTTGGCTGCAGTGAGAATTGCCCCACGGCCCATGAGAAACGTCCTCCTGAGCCTCATTTATTACAGTCTGATTGTTGTAAGGCAAGACAGGGCAGGCCTCTTTGTTCAGGTTACGGAAACCCATCCCAGAGGTAAGGAGTAAAATAAAAAGCTGCTCCCTACCTTGGTTACAACAGGGATGATGCTGATAAATGTGAAGCCGGCGTGTTTTTGTGTCCGTGTGCTGTCGGGAAGGAGACAGTTTTGAAGAGATAACCCATTAAGGTCGGGACCGAACAAGTCTCGGGTGAGACTCAACGGACATGTGTTGCCTGTAAGATGGCTGCCGAATACAATCAAGGATGACACACGCAAAAAGAAACTGTCCGGGGCCGAGGGTTGCCAGGTGCCCGCTGGTGGCGGGCAAACCCCCGGCAATTTACCCCTCTGCCCGCTGACCACCTGAGGGTCGGCGGGCAAACGTGCGCGCGCGTGTAGATACCGCCTGCGTCGCTTCCGGTTTAGAACCGGACGTTCCGCCTCGCGAGGGGCCTTATACCTTTAGTTTGAGTGCCGCGCGTGGGTCAGTGTGCGCACACATGCACACATGCCCGATATCAGTAGATTAGCCTCCCGCCGGAGGAGAGAGGGGACCTGACAGCCCTACCAGGGCCTCTGAATCGGAGAAAGGGTATTTTGCTCATGCAAGCAAGTTCGCGGCAGTCTTGTATCGGTAAACACTCAGCAAAACTCATCAAACCAGAATAGGGTTGCCAACCTCCAGGCACCAGCCGGAGATCTCCTGCTATTACAACTGATCTCCAGCTGATAGGGATCAGTTCGCCTGGAGAAAATGGCAGCTTTGGACGAGCATAGCTTACTGCTGCACGTTGGAGTATCCTCCGGGGAACCAGTGAACTATTTTGATGATGTACTAGATAGAAAAATTACTTGGAAACATAAACTTGAATGGATTTGGGGCTGAAGAAAAGACCTTGAAACGGCCGTCCCCCATCTACTCCCGTGAACCTTTGTTCACAAGTGAACCTTTGGGATTGTTTAAGTGTGTACCTTATGGACTTTTCAAATTAACATTAGCAACAAGTATATACCAAGAAAGATTGCACTATTCTGTTGCACAGAGACTGCATCAAAACATTTTTTGTATATCCTGTATATATTTGTGAAGTGTTATTGTTTATGTACTCCACTTTTGTATGTGACTGTTAACTAAGCACAATATAAGAACTCTGTTACCTTTGTACATTTTATCTCCAGTGCTGTTTTCCAAACCTCCAGGTACTAGCTGGAGATCTCCTGCTATTACAACTGATCTCCAGCTGATAGGGATCAGTTCACCTGGAGAAAAGGGCCGCTTTGGCCATGGGAGTCTACGGCGTTGAAGTCCCTCCCCAGGCTCTGCCCCTAAAACCTCCCGCCGGCTGCCAAGAGGGACCTGGCAACCCTAAACCAGGATCAGGTAAAGATGATAAAATGCATTGACGAGACTCCCTGGAACACAAAATGCCGCCCAGACTATGGGCGAAAACGCATGGTCGCTTTATCCTCCTTTAATCCCTGTTTCAGCCAGGATTCAGCCAGGATCGAACACATGCGTTTCGCCTAATGTCCGTTTGATCCTGGCTAAAACAGGGATTAAAGGAGCATAAAGCGACCGTGCGTTTTCGCCCTATGAGTAATTGGCGACAACATGTAAATTTTGCCTCCTTGACTAAGAGCCCTGGGGTTGCCATACAAAATGTGTCCATCAGTGGATTCCTCGGCAGAGTAAGGGTGTAATTGAGTTTGGGATTGCACTAGAAGTGAAAGAGTCTGATTTGGGGGGGGGGGGCACTAGCAAATCTCTTAAATTAGCTTTAAAGATGACTCGCTGTTACCAGAAATGGATGGTTAACTTGGAAAAGTATTCCTGGTGCTTCCTCTTCCCGTTTCGGAACTGTTTTGAGATACGGCACCAGAGAAGAGCCGCAGAATAATTACCCATCTAAGAGCCCCGTGGCGCAGAGTGGTAAGGCGCACTACTGCGGTCCCAAGCTCTGCTCACGACCTGAGTTCGATCCCAACGGAAGTTGGTTTCAGGTAGCTCAAGGCTCAAGGATGACTCAGCCTTGCATCCTTCCCAGGTCGGTTAAATGAGGACCCAGCTTGCTGGGGGTAAAGGGAAGATGACTGGGGAAGGCACTGGCAAACAAAGTCTGCCTAATAAATGTCAGGATATGAAGTCACCCCATGGGTCAGGAATGACCTGGTGCTTGCACAGGGGACCTTTACCTTTTTAAATCATCATTGTTTCTGTTCACTTGCATTCACTTGAATTCACATGACCATTCTAGTGGAGTCTGGGCCAAACTTGAGTTTGTCTTCTACACAAACTCTGAACGTCTCTTGCAGCTAACTTATGGCAACCCCATAGGGTTTTCAAGGCAAGAGATGTTCGGGGGTGGTTTGCCATTGCCTGCCTCTGTGCAGGAATCCCGAATTTCCTAGGTGGTCCCCCATCCAAATACTAACCAGGGCTGACCCTGCTTAGCTACTGAAATCTGATGAGGTCAGGTAGTGGCGAAACCAATAGGAGTGTGTGTGTGGGGTGCGGAAGGGTTAAACCCGCTCTCCCCCTTCTTGTACGACTCCAAACCAAATTGTGTGCTGGCAAGCAGATTGTAGACGCATTTGTCTGTGCTTTTAGCAACGCTCTCTGGCAATTAAACTGCGGCGAGTGTTAGCTACCGTGATAGATCTCTCTCAGAGATCCTTTTCCAAAAATAAAAATAAATAAAAATAAATTGTAAACTTGCATTCTCCGTCAACCAGCAGCTTGGCGCAACACTTGGGAAGATGGTGCCGTAGCCACAGAAACATTCTGCAACATATCAGCATGCTCGTTCCAATGTCAAAGACGGTCCAGTTGGTGTAGTGGTTAAGAGCGGTGGTTTGGAGCAGTGGAGTCTGATCTGGAGAACTGGGTTTGATTCCTCACTCCTCCACATGAGCGGCGGAGGCTAATCTGGGGAACTGAATTTGTTTCCCCACTCCTGCACATGAAGCCAGCTGGGTGACCTTGGGCTAGTCACAGCTCTTTTGGAGCTCTCTCAGCCCCACCTACCTCCAAGGGTGTCTGCTGTGGGGAGGGGAAGGGAAGGGGATTGTAAGCCGGTGTGAGTCTCCCTTAAGTGGTAGAGAAAGTCGGCACATAAAAACCAGCTCTTCTTCTTCTTCTTCCTCTGCTCAGTTTGGGTCAGCCACAACACAGCCTGAGCGGTTCTGCCCGCATCTCTGCATGCTGTGTACAGCGGCAATTCCGCGTCGATGTCGCAACGCTCCAAAACATTTGCATGATATTTTGTGGCTCGACAGACTCACTGACAATATATATATATATATATATATTTAAAAAGCAAAGCTTCCGGAGATGTCAGGAATGTGCTGTTAGAACACGACAACACACAGAAGAAGTGGGAACGTGCACATGCCGACGGGGAGGGGAAGGGGGAGAGAGGGCTGTGGAAAGAGCCAAAGGGAATCAGATGGCAGGGAACGCTGGCAGGCGCCAGGCGCAGAAGCGCCACGCCAAGGGCATCCAGCCGAGCTTAAGAAATCTGCTCACATTCACAGATTGCGCTGGAATTATTAGCATCGCAAATTGTACGATAAGCGAGTGAACCATGCTGGAGGTTCCTGTGAAGGCTGCTGAAGACACAGGTACAGGATGGGAGAGAGCTGGCTTGACAACAGTACATGTGAAAGAGATCTGGGAGTCTTAGTGGACCACAAACTGAACATGAGTCAACAGTGTGATATGGCGGCTAAGAAGGCCAATGCAATCTGGGCTGCATCAATAGGAGTATTGTGTCTAGATCAAGGGAAGTAATACCACCACTGTATTCTGCATTGGTCAGACCTCACTTGGAATACTGTGTCCAGTTTTGGGCTCCACAATTTAAGAAGGATGTTGACAAGTTGGAGCGTGTCCAGAGGTGGGCGAGCAGAATCCACGCCCTATGAGGAGAGACTTAAGGAGCTGGGTTGGTTTAGTCTGGGGAAGAGAAGGTTGAGGGGTGACATGATAGCCATGTTTAAATATTTGGATGCCATGTTAATGAGGGAACTAGCTTGTTCTCTGTTGATTCAGAGTTAGGACATGGAGTAAATGTGGAAGACCTCTGCCTGAGAGCCGCTGCTGGTCTGAGTAGACAGTACTGACTTTGATGGACCTTGATGGTCTGATTCAGTATAAGGCAGCTTCATGAGTTCATGTGTTTCCCCACTCCTCCACATGAAGCCAGCTGGGTGACCTTGGGCTAGTCACAGTTCTCTTAGAGCTCTCTCAGCCTCACCTACCTAACAAGGGGTCTGTTGTGGGGAGAGGAAGGGAAGGAGATTGTAATCCAGTTTCATAAAATCATAGAGTTGGAAGGGATCACCAGTGATTCTCCTTAAAAGGTAGAGGAAGTCAGCATATAAAAACCAACTCTTCTTCTTCTTCTTCTTCTTCTTCTTCTTCTTCTTCTTCTTCTTCTTCTCTTCTTCTTCTTCTTCTTCTTCTTCTTCTCTCCTCCTCCTCCTCCTCCACCACCACCACGACTACTACTACTACTACTACTAGGGTGTTCATCCATCCAACTGGTATTTGCCCTAGGTAAGCATATAAGCGATGGGTTGTAAAGTTGCCAATACACATCAGTGTGTTATCAGCACAAAGACACACAGGATATACAAGAATATATGCTCAATGTCTTCCAAAAGCAACTTTCTTCTTCAGGGTTTGGGCAGTTCCTGCTCGATTGCACGAAGCCCGTTGATGGGCCAGAGACATCTGTGCAATATTTCTCCTCTTCTTTCGGGGATTGCGTGTCCCAACCCTGCTGTGTCGGCTTTTGGCAGATCCGAGAAAAACTTTGAGCAAGAGCGGCGGCGCCCTGCGCACTAAACCTCCGTCCCCGGAAACCATTCTGCCACCAGACATGTTGACATTGTTGGCCCCATACCCAGCTCCTTGTTTCTTGGGGCTGATGCACCGACTGTCTCTGGCACACCTCCCCGCTTGTCCATCTGTCAGCCTGGCATGTTGCCCTCGGCGGTGACATGCCTCGTCTTGATTGGGAAGAGGAGCCTCTTAATAGTGAGGTCGAGAAACTCGCCTTCTGTGGGAAGTGGATCGGAGCTGGTTATAGATTTTGGGGGCGCCTGGGCAGAGAGCTCCTGGAGGCCCTCCTCTGCCAACTCTGGCGGGTGTCTCCTTTCCTGCCCACCCACCTATGTGCCCCCTATCTGCCTGTGCATTCTTCACAAGCCGTCCTACTGCTCATGCTTACGGCTTGCCTGTATCACAGAATCAGAGTTGGAAGGGACTACCAGGGTCATCTAGTCCAACCCCCTGCACAATGTAGGGGATTCACAACTACCTCCCCCCCACACCCCCAGTGACCCCTACATGCCCAGAAGATGGCCAAAGTGCCCTCCCTCTCATCGTCTGCCTAAGGTCATCGCCTACTTGCCTAGTCCCTTTCACTGGAGATGCCGGGGATTGAACCTGGGACCTCCTGCATGCCAAGCAGAGGATCTACCACTTAGCCACGGCCCCTCCCCGGTTCACCAGACTGGAGTCCACCGCTCATGTGGACGAGTGGGGAATCAAACCCGGTTCTCCACATTAGAGTCCACCGCTCCAAACCACCGCTCTTAACCACTACACCAATCATATTCATTTGGGAAAGGCCTGTTGTGACTGCATGAAACCTGGTGGCTCAGTAGAGCAGCGTTTAAACGGTTCCTTCTATCTTTTATGTTGGTGTACTGGCTAACAGATTCCTAGGCGTAATTACCCAGAAAAGTCCTCTGCCTTTCGACCATTCACCTTCTGTGGTATAGTGGTTAAGAGCAGTGGTTTGGAGCAGTGGAGTCTGATCTGGAGAACCGGGTTTGATTCCCCGCTCCTCCACATGAGCGGCGGAGGTTAATCTGGTGAACTGGATTGGTTTCCCCACTCCTACACACGAAGTCATCTGGGTGACCTTGGGCATGTTACAGCTCTGTTCGAGCTCTCTCAGCCCCACCTATCTCACAGGGTGTCTGTTATGGGGAGGGGAAGGGAAGGTGATTTTAAGATGGTTTGAGTCTTCCTTAAGTGGTAGAGAAAGTTGGCATATAAAAACCAACTCTTCTTCTTCATCATCCCTCCATAGCTCTTGGTGCAGCTATCACAAGGAGTTAACATTTTTAAAAGGTGGCTAAATGCACACTGCTAGAAGGAAACGCCATTAGTTACACATTACCAGAACAAAAACTAAATTAAGCGGCAGCTCATTTCCTTTGTACCATCAATATTTTACTCAGCCGTAGCCTGGATGCTTGCAGTCGCAAAGAAGAATTAATCATTCATGTGCTAATGTACATTCATTATTTTTTTTTTAAAAAATCATCACTTAAGTAATCATTTTGCGCGCGCCGCTGAGACGTGCGATCCCGGTCTATAACAGTGCAGTAAAAAAAATAAATCAATCAATACAAATTAAATAAAATTTAAAGGTTGATATCTGAGAAATTGAGGCAATCGGGGGAAAGTCATCCATGCAATAAAATGGCAATTATATTAAAACACAACCTGCTTTGCCCCCCGCCCAATATCAGTGAACAGTCACCTGCGATAGGCTTTGCGGCTTAGTTTTGCATTGCTTCATACCCCAAATAACTTCCCGCAGCCTCTCCCTGGGTTTTCAAGGGCTTCGGACTGCTCTCCTTCTAGGGTTCCCAGGTCCCTTTGCCACCGGTGGGAAATTTTTGGGGCGGAGCCTGAGGAAGGTGGGGTTTGGGGAGGGACTTCAATGCCATAGAGTCCAATTGCCAGAGCGGCCATTTTCTCCAGGGGAACTGATCTCTGTCGGCTGGAGATCAGTTGTAATTGCGGGAGATCTCCAGCTATTACCTGGAGGTTGGCGACCCTAATTGCAGGAGATCTCCAGCTAGTACCTGGCAGTTGGCAACCCTATCTCCTTCTCCAGCTAAAGACACACCCTGGTGCTTTCCCGGGTTTGTCTTCCTCACCGAGAGATTGTTTACAGAGATGCGCCCTATGCTGCTAATGGTGTCATCCTACATTTATAAAGTCCTTTGCATTTCCCAAACAAAACATTAAATGCCTTCCTGTAATGCTGCTACATTTGGAGATAAACCCACACTCACTGGCCCGATGGGCAAAAAGAAGACTATCGGAGGCGGGAAAGGAGACAGGATGCTCGAACAGAAACCAGAAGGAGCCAACCCTTTTAAAGAAACCTTTCCTATGAGGAAAGGTTGAAGGAGCTGGGGATGTTTAGCCTGGAGAGGAGAAGACTGAGAGGGGATATGATAACCATCTTCAAGTACCTGAAGGGCTGCCATGTAGAGGATGGTGCTGAGTTGTTTTCTGTTGCCCCAGAAGGTCGGACAAGAACCAACAGGTTGAAATTAATTCAAAAGAGTTTCCGTCTAGACATTGGGAAGAACTTCCTAACAGTTATAGCGGTTCCACAGTGGAACAGGCTTTCTCGGGAGATGATGAGTTCTCCTTGCCTGGAGGTTTTTAAGCCCAGGCTAGATGGCCATCTATCAGCAATGCTGATTCTATGACCTTAGGCAGATCATGAGAGGGAGGGCATCTTGGCCATCTTCTGGGCATGGAGTAGGGGTCACTGGGGGTGTGTGTGTGTGTGGGGAGGTCGTTGTGAATGTCCTGCATTGTGCAGGGGGTTGGCCTAGATGACCCTGGTGGTCCCTTCCAACTCTATGATTCTACGATTCTAAGAAAAATGTCAAGGGGAGAGAGATCATAGCCAAGAAAATCATAGCCTAGAAGATCTAGCAAGAAGAAGAGTTGGTATTTATATGCCAATTTTCTCTACCTTTTAAGGAGAATCTCCTTCCCTTCCTCTTCTCACAACAGACACCTTGTGAGGTAGGTGAGGCTGAGAGAGCTCGAAGAGAACTGTGACTGGCCCAAGGTCACCCAGCTGGCTTCATGGGCAGGAGTGGGGAAACCAACCCGGTTCTCCAGATTAGAGTCCGTCGCTCATGTGGAGGAGTGGGGAATCAAACCCGGTTCTCCAGATTAGAGTCCACCGCTCCTAACCATTACACCACGCTAGCAGTCCTACACGGTGCGGCCACAACATTCTGCATGCGCTCTACACGTGGCAACACCCGCGGGACGGCCACCGAAGTCTATCACACCACCGAGATTCTGAAACTCTTGTCGCCTCCCTGCAACCCAATTGGATAATGCTACTTTATTTCAGCATCATTAAATGATAATGTAAGGTCACCATGAGCATGTGAAGCCATAAAAGGCTGCCGGATGACATGTCCACCAGACCTGAAAACCATTAATGATGAGAACTGCATTTACGATCACACATTAGGCAGGAAAATAATTACACATGAGCACAGACTTTTAAACAGAGAAGCTTAACCCTTCTCTCGATGGGCTGTTCACAACAGAGAATCTGCCAGAAATACAGCCAGGAGGACGTATGGCTGGAGCTAGTCTGCTGGCAAAGAAACCTCGGAGAGAGATATTTTGTGGGGTGGGATTTCCAAATTATCTATCATGTCTCCTTGGCGATTATAAGCTATTGTCCATATGGAATCTCCAAGTCCAGAGGCAATATACTTCTGAATTCTGGATGCTGGGAGAAAAAAATAAATTAGAAAAGCCATTGCATTTCGCCCTGGGCATTTATGAAACTTCCAAAAGGCATCCAGTTGGCCTTGGCTGGAAACAGATTATAACAGCAGGTTATAATCGGCTTCCTGAATGTGGAATGTGGACGTATACGCATCATAGTACTAGGAGTCATTCTGACCATGTTCACTAAGATATAAGGACTGTCTGCAAAATGGCACTGGATGGTGTTATGTTATTCCAACAACGAAGGGGGGGGGATTGTCTAGCTAATGAACAGCCCCTACTTTTTATACGTGTTCTACAGCTTGGAGGAGAGTGTTACGGATAATGTGGACTGCCCCCCCCCCCAAAAAAATAAATGGGTTATAGATTAAATCAGGCCTGAACTGACCTTAGAAGCTAAAATGACTCAACTGAGGCTATCGTATTTTGGCCACATTATGAGAAGACAAGCGTCGCTGGAAAAGACAATCATGCGAGGAAAAGTTGAGGGAGGCAGGAAAAGAGGAAGACCCAACAAGAGATGGTTGGACTCAATAAGGGAAGCCACGGCCCTCAATGTGCAAGATCTGAGCAAGGCGGTCAAAGATAGGACATTTTGGGGGACAGTGATTCGTAGGGTCGCCATGACTCGGGAGTGACTTGATGGCACTTAACACACACACACAGCTTGGACAGAATTGTTATATTTTATACTTTTAAATTTTGAAATTTATGGTGCGCGTATCTACAGTTTATACCACCAAGGAAGGCCTATTGGCTGAAACATGTTTGGTTTTAAGGATATTTTTTATTACTTCCAATGTATTAAAACTTTGTTTAATTTTTGCATGTAACCCATTGTCATTCTGTCCATTATTAGGCTTTTTTTGGTCAACCATTTTGGGCCTGTTGTTCTGGGTTGAAGTTTCCACCCCCCCTTTTGGTTGCAATCTCAAGAACAAATAAGATCTGGCAGTTATGTATATGATCGCCCTGAAGAAGACTTTTGGGCGAAACGCGCAGGGAAATTGCATTCTGAGTAATATTTTCTTTTAACCTATTTTGCATCATTGGCCTCAGCCTTATTTTTATCTCCCATATGCTGGTAGGAACCAAAAAGTTTTGTTTCCCTCCCTAGATATTTATTTTAGGGTCGAAGACCATCAGTGGCTCGCTGAGGGATCAGCCTTTTCCCATGTACGTATGTGCTCATCCCACCAACATTTCTGCCAAACAGGTTTTTGTAATGCTTTTTTTAAAAAAAAAACCCTACAAACTTTTTGATACATCATGAGGCACCATTAGATGTGGCGGCTGAACGCTTTCAAGGTCTAGGATGCTGACATCATACTTTATCATTAGCTTTTAAACATCTGACTACACCCAAGGACGCATCATTTCCTCCTCCTTACAAGGCCCTTAAGTAAAGCTTTGATGGATTTACTAGGTTTTACTACTTTATGACAGCCTGTTGTTTGTCTTGCACAGAGTTTTATAATGCACTCCTAAAGCGCTAATCTCAGTCACGTCAAAATCAAGACTAATAACTGGTGCAGGGCCTAGGAGTATCATCTGGGAGTCAGGAAATCCTGGGTTCAAATGCTGCGTTGGTAGGGTTGACAACCTCCAGGAACTAGCTGGAGATCTCCTGCTATTACAACTGGTCCCCTGCTGATAGAGATCGGTTCCCCTGGAGAAAACAGCCACTTTGGCAATTGGACTCTACGCCATTGAAGTCCCTCCCCAAACCCTGCCCTCCTCAGGTTCTGCCCCAAAAACCTCCCGCCAGTGGCAAAGAGGGACCTGGCAACCCTAACTGTAGCCTTTTGCACTAATATTTTCACGAGGAATCTCCAAAAAGCAAACAGGAACAATGATCTGAATAAAGATAGATACCAGAAAACAGGGGGCGTTTAAGGGCATATGAATAGCAGTCAGGCATGGTATAGCGTTTACAGTGTTGCACTAGGATTTGGGAAACTTGGGTTTGAATCTCCACTCTGCCGTGGAAACTCACTGGGTGATCTTGGGCCAGTCACTCTAACCTGCATCACAAGGTTGTTGTTATGGGGTAAAATAGAGGCGAGGGACCAGGCAACCCTACCGTTGATGGATCTCCCCCCTCCATGAACCGGTCTAACCCCCCTTTTAAAGCCACTACATCCACTGGCAGTTAATTTCACAGTTTAATTACAGGCTCAAGAAGCTTGGGGACCTCCTGGAGCAGGCAATACTGACCTTAATACCAATGCCCTGGAAGCTTGCTGGGTGACCTTGAGGCCATCCCATTGTCAGCTTGACCAACCTCACAGGGCAGTGCGGATAAAACGGAGGAGATGAGAACATTTTGGGTTCCCATTGGGAGAAAGGCAGGATTACCAGTGAAGTAAGTACATAATTAAATAAAAGAAAAACCAATACATTACATAGACCAGTGGGCTGAATTGGTACAAGGTGTGCCGCTCAATTAGACATTGCAGTGGGAAGACATTTACTTATTTTTTTTTTGTTTTGGTTTCGACAGAAAGCAACCGTGACCGAAGATAACACTAGACCCTAAATATTTCCTGCTCAGTACGGTCCCATCAAATCTGCCTTCGAGATTTCATGATGTTTTTAAGTATGCTACAACGGCAGCCAGAGTGGTTCTGGCAAGAACCTGGAAGCAAATGCAAATACCCGAAATAGAAGATTGGAAAGAAAAACTGCTAGACTACGCCAGTATGGCGAAAATGACTTTTATGCTGAACCCCAATCATAACCAACTTACAGAACAATTTGACGAAAAGTGGGAATCATTTTACATTTATATGACTTCCAGTTAATCAAATGATTGAAACACAGTGAACAGTATTAGAATAAGTAATAGGCAATGTTTTATCCAGTATGTTCTAACCATTTGTCATGTAACCCCTGGGTTTTCAAACGGTATAATACACTTTTATTATGTAATAGGTAGATAATCCGATTGACTGCCATACCTTAACAATTACATATTTAGATATATTTTATTTTACTTGATTAATATTCATGCTTGTCATAAGGTACTGTATTAGACTAAGTTTATTTTTCTATTGAATCTGCTTTATTGTTTTTGTATATTAAACGGCTTTTACCCTTCCCTTCTTTTCCCTTCTGTATCCCCCTAACTATAAAAATAAACCTTAAAAAAAGAAAGAAAAAAAAGAAAAGAAAGAAAGCAACCGTGACATTGTGAGATTAGTCCAGCAAGGGCTTCTGCTGTCCCAAGATCCCAGGATGCTATTTAGACAGATTTTCACTGTATCAGTCACCACTGGCTCTTGAACGCACTGGCATCGACGTATGCATTTAACACGTTTATCTGGAAAGCTATCGGGGAGCATCCCTAGATGGCCACGCGAACTAGGAGTAATGAAATCTGTAAGTAGCTGTTAGGAGTTGAACTCCAGACTGACACACGGCGCTTGTTTTTCAGTCCTCTAATAAACCCGCCCATTTTATCTCGAGTTGGCCCAACGCATTCCTTCCAAAGCCGATTCGCAGTGAGCGTGCAGTAGACTTTTTCTACTCCTTGTCTTACATCCAGCCAAGCCTTTGACCTTGTTACGGCGAGCAGGCTTATTTTCTTTGCTCAGGAAGTGTTATCAGCAATAATAGCAACCGCTGTTGACAGGGGAAAAAATTGTTACTTCAAAATAAAGTCCCAAGCCTATTTTGCGTGTAAGGAAATAAGGTCATCCTTCTTCTAGACTAATGATGTTGCCTAGATGAATGCGCAATCAAAGTTCACAGACCCACCGAAATAATGATTTATGGTTTCTGAAGAGCAGTCGTAATGTTCGAATACATTTCCTTGTTTTTTCCCCCTCTACTGTATTTTTTTTATGGAGATCCTCCACGGAGATCTTTCCCCTGTAGATAACTGTAAGGGGACTCTCCTCAGAGGAGGAAAAAAACATACACATCTGGGCTCGTTCCCAAAAACATCTACTCCTGAAGTTACAATAACACTTATGAAATACCTGCTTGAATTTCAAGCTTGCAAACAGGCACCACGGACCTTTTGCCAATTTTGCTTTCTTATCAGGTCCAGATGTGTTTAAGGGAGTTTTTTTTAGCCCTTTCTAGAAGTTACAATCACGTGCAACAAGCACTTACCAACTGTGCAATGACCCTCCGTATTGTGTGAACAGGGACGCTGTACTCTTCTCAGGAGAAAGACTGAGAGGGGATATGATAACTATATTCAAGTACTTGAAGGGCTGTCACATAGAGGAGGGTGCCGAGTTGTTCTCTGTTGGCCCAGAAGGTCGGACCAGAAGCAACGGGCTGAAATAAAATCAGAAGAGTTTCTGTCTAGACATTAGGAAGAACTTTCTAACAGTTAGAGCGGTTCCTCAGTTGACCAGGCTTCCTTGGGAGGTGGTGAGCTCTCCTTCCCTGGAGGTTTTGATGCAGAGGCTAGATGGCCATCTGTCAGCAATGCTGATTCTATGAACTTAGGCAGTTCATGAGGGGGAGGGCATCTTGGCCATCTTCTGGGCATGGAGTAGGGGTCACTGGGAGTGTCGGGGGGAGGTAGTTGTGAATTTCTTGCATTGTGCAGGGGGTTGAACTAGATGACCCTGGTGGTCCCTTCCAACTCTATGATTCTATGATTTTATGACATATTTACTATGCATGTACAGCTCTGGTATGTACAAACTGACCAGTGGACTTTTCAGGGTTCATGCTAATACATAATGAGGCTGTACGCATATGGTAAATAAATTCATTGATCTTGTTCACAACATGTGGTGACTCCACATATCGAAGGAGCCCAGAGAATGCATGCTCCTGATATGCAGGATTTGGAGGATCCTTGTACAGTTAGGGTTGCCAAGTTCTTTTTTGCCACTGGTGGGAGGTTTTGGGGGGTGGAGCCTGAGGAGGGTGGGGTTTGGGGAGGGGAGGGACTTCAAGGCCATAGAGTCCAACTGCTAAAGCAGCCTTTTTCTCCAGGTGAACTGATCTCTATCGGCTGGCGATCAATTGTAATAGCAGGAGATCTCTCCAGCTAGTACCTGGAGGTTGGCAACCCTATTGTACAGGTGACTACAATGTCTGGAAAGGGCCTTTAGAAGACCCATATCTTTGTCTTTAAAATGCTAATTGCAGAATTTGGGGGGAGGGGAGCAAGTCTGAAATTATGAGACCGAATGCGTTTGATGGATCAAACCCCCTCTGCCTTCTTTGCATGGCTCCAAGACCAACGGAGGCAGCGCGAGCTCGCAATTTGCGTTTCATAAGACAGATCAAGACACATGACCTTTGCCTCATCTCTCCAAGTCTTAACTGGTGACGCCGGGGATTGAATCTGGGCCTTTGGCATTCAGAGCAAGTGTTCTGCCGCTAAGCCACGGCCCCTTGGAGCAGAGTTCAGCCCAGAACAATGCACCCGCTGTTCTGCAGTCGTGAAGTAGACGTGGTTCAAGTTTGGAGGTGGGGGAGTCTGGTGAGATAATCACGTCCATTTCACTCCATGGCAAAAGAGGGGGGGTCACAGCTCAGCTTGTATTCTGAACCCGCGGATCGGGCTGGCCTTCGGATTGAAACATTTTAGATCGGGATGAACCCCTTGGCGCCTCCTGGCCGCAATTTCATTTGGACGACAGCGTGTACCAAAGCCACAAGGTCTGCTTTTCAGAGCCGGCTGATGCCCCAGAATCCTTGTCCCTCCCCTTATCTTTGGTCTGCGTACGCAAATTAAGTTGTGTGTGTACGTTGGTTAGGGTTGCCAGGTCCCTCTTTGCCACCGGTGGGAGGATTAGGGAGGTGGGGTTGGGGGCGGAGATCAGCGTCATCTACGCGACGACGTACGTCCGGCACCAACCGGGGCCGCGGATAAAAAAAAAGCAGCCCCAGACGACCACCCCAACGCATGAGCCTCGCGCAAAACAGCTGATTGGAAAAAACATCTGATCAGTGGCAAGGCTCTGGGAGGAGCAGGAGTTTGCCCTTGTTAGGGGCTTCCTAGAGGCACCTGGTTGGCCGCTGTGTGAACAGACTGCTGGATTTGATGGGCCTTGGTCTGATCCAGCAGGGCTTTCCTTATGTTCCTATGAGCATGCCTAATGTATTAGGTGGCGTGGAACGCAGGCAGGATGGTGCTGCTGGAGTCGTCTTGTTTGTGGCCTTCCTAGTGGCACCTGGTTGGCCGCTGTGTGAACAGACTGCTGGACTTGATGGGCCTTGGTCTGATCCAGCAGGGCTTTGCTTATGTTCTTATGGAGGATGGGGCTATCCATGGCTACTAGTCCAAATGGATACTAGTTATGATGCATACCTATTCTCTCCAGGATCAGAGGAGAAGGCCTATTATATGAGGTGCTGTGGAACACAGGCAGGATGCTGCTGCTGTCGTCTTGCTTGTGGACTTCCTTGAGGCACCTGGTTGGCCACTGTGGGAACAGACTGCTGGACTTGATGGCCCTTGGTCTGATCCAGGAGGGCTTTTCTTATGTTCTTATGAGCATGCCTATTATATGAGGTGCTGTGGAACACAGGCAGGATGCTGCTGCTGTCGTCTTGCTTGTGGACTTCCTTGAGGCACCTGGTTGGCCACTGTGGGAACAGACTGCTGGACTTGATGGCCCTTGGTCTGATCCAGGAGGGCTTTTCTTATGTTCTTATGAGCATGCCTATTATATGAGGTGCTGTGGGACACAGGCAGGATGGTGCTGCTGCAGTCGTCTTGTTTGTGGGCTTCCTAGAGGAACCTGATCAGCCCCTGTGTGAACAGACTGCTGGACTTGATGGGCCTTGGTCTGATCCAGCAGGGCCTTTCTTATGTTCTCATGCCCTTCCTACGTACCTGTTGAAACCAGAGGCCATTGTCCACGTGATCGGGGCAGACTGGCCTTTAAACAAGGCTCTTCAGTTGCCGTGGTTACTCTGAACTTACGCCTGTGTGATGGAAATAAGGCTGGATTGTGCCTTTCCACAAAGCGCATCAGCTTATTGGGACCAAATTCTTAGTGAACGAAAAACAAAGCTGAGGATGATGCACAGTGGGTAGCCGTGTTTGTCTGCCTGCAGTAGTAGAAAAGGGCAAGAGTCCAGTCGCACCTTAAAGACTAACAAACATATTTTCTGGTAGGGTATGAGCTTTCGTGAGCCACAGCTCACTTCTTCAGATACAGCTAGAATGTGAATCCATCTGTCTTTAAGTAGAGGAGAGTGAATTCAGACAAGCATCAGTATGTAAATGTTAACAGGATGTCAATGTGAATAGCAGGCGTGATGGGATTAGGTGTGGTATGCAGAAGAGTCTGTGATGTCCAGGGGAGAGATGGGTGTGGAGAAATCAGCATTGGTCATGAGCCATGAATGCAAGGTCTTTATTCAGCCCAGGTAAATGCATTGCCTTTAGTTTGAATATCAACTGTAAATCAGCAGTTTCTCTTTCCAATCTCCCTTTGAAATTCCTTTGTAAGAGAAAAGCTCATACCCCGCCAGAAAACATTTTTGTTAGTCTTTAAGGTGCTACTGGACTCTTGCCCTTTTCTACTAAAGCTGAGGATGGACAGGGGAAGAAATGTACAACGGGGTCCCAAACCAGGGCTTTCTGAATCTCAGCCTCTCGCGGATGAACAGTTCGGCCCTTGTGTTTCGTTTGTGTCGGTCGCACGCCGGACGCAACTTCTATTTTGTCGTTTTAAAAAAAAAAACTTACAGAAAATATTTAGGAGGTCGGCGCCAACAAACTGAATCCGGTATGTTCTCTAGATGGGAAATGTATCTGGAACGTAGTCTGGTTCATTATAAATAATCTGTCTCGCTTGGCAACCGCCGCAGCTTTTCGGAGGCGACCGGCCGCGAGTGGCGGCCGAGGCTGCTCCGTCAGCTGATTGTTATTTTACCTCGGGGCATATCGAGGCAGAGTTCAGCCTGTCCTCTGTCATGCTTTATTTCTCCTAAATTAGCTCTGAGAAATACATGATTAATATAGCAACCGCTCGGACGCCCTGCCGAGACCTCCGCGCCGTTTGCCCTCATTACCGGTAGGCCGGCAAATGGCCCGGCTGCGTAAAACGGCCTCGTCGGTGTGCCTCCCAGTCCAGAAGCGACCTTCCCTCGGAGTGGCTGCCGCTCGCGTCTCTGCCTTCTCTATTGACACAAGAAAGCCGAGCAGCAATTTCTCATCACGTCACTTTTTTGGGGAGGGAAAGGTCTGGAATACACTCCCCCTAATTCGCAAAAGACTGCCACTGAAAGTTATTAATCTTTGGAAACCTTCCCGGTCGCCGATATTCAGGCTCTTCAGAGGCCTGGGCCGTTTCCAGCTTTCGAGGCCTCGTGTCAGAATCAAAATTAAAAATGACGGCGCGTGATGTGAATTCGAACAAGTTGTCAACCGCTGAAAAATTAACGTATGTCTACATTCGAGGCCCCCTTTGAGCTCGAGGCCCTGGCCAAATGGCCTGTACTGGTCCTGCCAATATCCTGGTTTTTTTAAATTATCTTTTTTAAAGAATTGTAAAATTTTTAGGGTTGGCAGGTCCCTCTTTGCTACCAGTGGGAGGTTTTTGGGGAGGAGCCTGAGGAGGGCGCAGTTTGGGGAAGGGAGGGATTTCAATGCCATAGAGTCCAATTGCCAAAGTGGCAATTTTCTCCAGGGGAACTGATCTCTGTTGGCTGGAGATCAGCTGTAATAGTGGGAGATCTCCAGTGAGTACCTGGAGGTTGGCAACTCTACGGTTAGGGTATGTATTAAGTGCCGACGAATCACAGTTGACTTATGGCAACACCATAGGGCTTTCAAGGCAAGAGACAAATAGAGATGGTTCGCTATTGCCTGCCAGTAAGTAGCAACCCTGGACTTCCCTGGTGGTCTCCCATCCAACAGGCAGGGCTATCCCTGCTTAGCTTCCGAGATCTAATGAGATCAAGCTAGCCTGGACTTCAATGCCATAGAGTCCAATTGCCAAAGTGGCCATTTTCTCCAGGGGAACTGATCTCTGTCGGCTGGAGATCAGTTGTAATAGCAGGAGATCTCCAGCTAGCACCTGGAGGTTGGCAACCCTAAAACTGTCAACTTGTAAGTTAAGTCATGGTTACAATGCAGATTCTACAACTGACCCACAATGGAGGTGTACGCCTGGAACCATAGTTTGAAAAACCTCTTTTTACTTGATTTGTGACTTTGGCGAAATGTTATACTCATAGCAGAATAAAATGCATAACGGAGGAAAATGTCACAGATAACCATAATGCCCAGGATCACAAGAGATTCGGTGACCCTGTGCAGATGACACAAAACTCAGGACAATCAAGGGAAAGCAGGCAGAATCATGACCATTGGCTCTACCTCGCCCATGTGTTGATAGGGTTTTCTGATAGGGTTACTAACCTCCAGGTAGATCTCCTGGAGATCTCCTGATATTACAACTGATCTCCAGCCAATAGAGATCAGTTCACCTGGCAAAAATGGCTGCCTTGTCAATTGGACTCTATGGCATGGACATCCCTCCCCTCCCCAAACCCCTCCCTCCTCAGGCTCCGCCCCAAAAATCTCCCGCCGGTGGTGAAGAAGGACCTGGCAACCCTACCTTCTGAGCGGAGCAGGGTCGGCCTGCCCTATATGCAGAAGACTTGCAGTGCTATCCTAAGCAGTGTTAGGCCGGCGGAATTCAAAAGACTTAGAAGGGTATAGCTCTGCTTAGGACAGCACTGTTAATCGACACGTAGAGATCAGAACGTAGGGACTGCGGACGCCATCCTGGATCGCGCGCCATCTGCATAGGTTTTAGGTGTTCCCAAATGTCGGGACGCACGCAGAGAGATTTTGGACTCCTTCCTTGGCACAGAAGGCCTTACCATACTGTATCGCACAAACGGCTTTGGAAAGTCCCATCTAGCCATTTGCCAGGTGGTGCGAAGGGCTTCTGTCCACGAAACACAAGCTCAAAGCCCTCTCGGGTACCCATTACTAGCTGTGTATGCTCTTTGGACCACATCCAACACATAAACGTGCTATGCAATAAAACATAATTAATCGTGGGGGGGAACAACCCCTCAATTACACGAAATCCTCTCTTATTCATTAAGCATATAAAGCTAAACCTTCCCAACAAATAGAACACAAACTATGAAATACTGCTTGTCAGTTTTTCATTTGTAGACCATGCATTTCATTTTTTTTCCTGTTACCTTAGGGAATTAATCACCTTTTCTCTTAATGATTTTTTGATAGGGAGAGCAGTTCTGTTTTGCTCAGCTCACATTTCCTACTTGCACTGAAAAAAATCTCCAAAGAAACTGAAAAATCAAAAGAGAGGAGTCCAGAAATTTGACTGAGCAATATTTTTTCCTGTAATTTGGATTTGGCAGTAAATGCCAGCTATTCTGCTGTAAACACTAGCTTGGTCTTGCCTGCAGTGTAAATTGAGAAACCAAAAGGCTCATACAAAGGATAAAATCACTGATTAGAAAATACACAACTTCATCAAAAGATCGGAAAGATATGTGGCATAGAACTGCGACATCGGTCACCCCACTGATCGCCAGGGTTGATTCGGCTGATCTGGCTGGCTAGGCGGGTGTCCCCTCCTTCCCTCTCTGCTCCACCGCTCGGTGGAAGAGGACGACCATCCCAGATAGAAGGAGTGCACCGTTCTTCAGTCAAGGGTATACGATAGCTGCGATCCCCTGCTAGAACCTCCAAACAAACATACCAGGGTTGCGACACGGAGGCAGGCAACAGCAAACCACCTCTGAACATCTCTTGCCTTGAAAGCCCTGGAGAGTTGCCATTTCGGCTGCGATTTCTTGGCAAAATAATACACATACACACATTAATTTTCCCCTCCCATTTATACCCCACCTTTCTCTCCAATGGGGACCCAAACAGGCTTACACTGTTCTCAGTACCCCACTTTTTTATCTCACATTTCCCTTGGCACTAGACCACTTGTGAATTCTATGGACATCGAAGAAGTTGTCTGGTGGTGTTCATGTGTTTTTCTCAGTGCATTTTGTGCTTTTAGTGCTTGAGGCAAGAGAACGGTTGATCACGGGTTTCCATTCTTCTTAACACAGAAAGAGAGAAGGGGGAAAACCCAAACAGCATTGCACCTTTAAAAAAAAAAATGCTCACACATTTCAGAAAGGGTCAGGTTACCTGCAAAGATGATCCAGGCAGACCGTGTGAGAATTCCCCCAACCATCCCCCTTTCCCCACCCTTTATCTCCTGCAACCAAATCCTCTTGTGGTACTCAACACACATCTTTTTCTTCTTTTTTGGCAAGGTGCACAGGCCTGTCTTGTTACATGAGGAGGTTCAGACTTAAGGCATCACTCCCGGCAAACGACTTATAAGGTTCAAAATATCAGGTGCGGACAGACTGGCTGCTCACGACCTGCTGATTCAAAACGTTGCTTCGGCTCCCTCTGCCCCCCAGGGAACCAGGCCATGGAGAAGAATTCAGCGTTATTCATTTTAATCCTGTGCACAAATCCCAATGATAAAAATCCTTAATATTGCTCTTAAAACTATTTGCCCGATTCGCTCGTCCATTCTCAAGATAAAGATAATGATCTTCAAAAATGCATGAGATAACACCGTAAATCACTCTGCCTAGTTGGCGAGCCGCTAATCTGCAATTGCCCGCACCCTCTACTCTGTGCAAGATATTAGCCCACCTCTGCTTAGGGCTTCTGGCTCAGCAGAAGTCTTCAGTGCTGGTAGGGGCACAAGCATTTTTAAAGCAGGGCAGGACCCTTCCCAATTTTGGCAGATTCTGCTCCTACCCAAAAATGATATGACAGCACCTGGCATAGTTAAGTAGAGTTGCCAGGTCCCTCTTCGCCACTGGCGGGAAGTTTTAGGGGCGGAGCCTGAGGAGGGCGGGGTTTGGGGAGGGGAGGGACTGGAGGTTGGCAACCCTATGGTTAGGGTATGTGTTGAAAGGTAAAGGTCCCATGTGCAAGCACCGGGTCATTCCTGACCCATGGGGTGACGTCACATCCCGACATTTACTAGGCAGACTGTGTTTACAGGGTGGTTTGCCAGTGCCTTCCCCAGTCATCTTCCCTTTACCCCCAGCAAGCTGGGTACTCACTTTACTGACCTCAGAAGAATGGAAGGCTGAGTCAACCTTGAGCCGGCTACCTGAAACCAACTTCCGTTGGGATCGAACTCAGGTCGTGAGCAGAGCTTTTGACTGCAGTACTGCAGCTTACCACTCTGCGCCATGGGGCTCCTAGGGTATGTGTTAAGCACCGACAAATCACAGTTGACTTACGGCAACGCCATAGGGCTTTCAAGACAAGAGACAAACAGAGATGGTTCGCTATTGCCTGTTACTAAGTAGCAACCCTGGACTTTGCTGGTGGTCAACCATCCAACCAGGTTTTAAAATGCTTTAAGTGGATTTTATTCCAAGTTTTAAAACCATAATCTATTATATTATGTACTGCTGTAATGTATTTTTAATTGCATGTATTGCTGCCTTCCTGAGTCCAGCCCTGGTCGGGAAAGGGAGGTATAAAAGTCTAATAAAATAAAATGAATAAAATAAAAATAATGAGCAGAAGGGCGCCATTTTGATTTTTCAACTCAGGTACCAAACATGGTGGATGCTGGATGCAGAAAATGGAAAGAGAGCCTTTTAAAACCCTAAACAATATGGTGGTTCTTTGATTCAGTTTACAAATGCCGGAAAAAAAAAATTCAAACAACGTTCTCGGGTTCTGCTTGTGAAAACGCCCTTTATTCCAACCATTTGCAGTTGAATTTTCCCCTTCCTTCGATTCCTATGTAAGATATTTGCATTGTTGCGTTCCCTGCCCTGGGAGCTTGATGGCTGGGTTGGTGGCAGCTAAAATCGTTAAAAGCCACAAAGCAAAAACAAACAAAGCAGTTAAAAGAAAACATGCTCTGGGAATGCAACTGATGGCTGGAAACGAAAAACAAGACAAAAGGATTCTTTAATTAAGGCAAGCAACCAATCCATTTAGGAAACTGCGGTTGGCTCCCAGATATTGAAGGCAGGCAAGTTGGACTTGCCCAATGAATTATTTATTGTGTATTCTTCACGGTGCACTACCGGCCCGCCCACCATGTCAAACAAAGACACCGTAATGCAACATTTGCCCGGTACAAACCGGGGAGGGAGCTTAAAGCATTGTTAGTGCCAAATCTGCTAGTTCCTCCCATTCCCAAAATGATAGTCAGTCATTTTAACCTGTGTGTCGCCTTCGGGAGAATTAAGATGGAAACGGCGCACAATTCTAGTCATGTAATCCTGTTAGCGCAAAGTGATTCTCAATAGCTCTTGACGGTGCGTGGCAGGATTGGCTCAATGAATTAAAAACAAAACAATTCTGTTTTTTATGTACCTATGAGCACTTGTTGACAAGCTATTAAATTGTTTTAATAGCCTGCACTTATGAAGGTATATATCTTTGTAGTTAAAATCCAATACATTGTAAAATACCCTCCATATACCAAATATTAGGAGATCTATAATCAACAGAGTTTAGGACTCATACGAAATACAGCAACATAAATTACATAGCAGTTAGAAATGCCTGGTGTGACACTCTGGCTAAAGAGAATGGGATATTGGCCAACAGTGGTTATGGCCTGAATAATGAGATGTTCGAAAAGCAGAGTTGTGCACCATTTTGGGGGTATTTTTTGGGCTCGGGTTTAATAGACCCGAAATTTTTTGAAAAATCCAAACTCCCATACCGGTCTGGGCTTTTTTTTTTTTTTTTTTTGAAATTCTAAAATTTTCGGGTTTATTAAATCTGAGCCGGAAAAATTTCACACCGCCTCCAAACTTTAATTGGGTCTCGGAGGTGTCAGTCGGTCATGCATATTTATTGGGTCTCGGAGATGGCAGGTGGTGCAGAGGTGAATGCTGAGCCCGGCCAGCCAGCAGATAAGTGAGGGAAGAGGAAGGGGGGAGAGGGGATTCCTCCAGTGGCGTAGCCAGCGTGGTGTAGTGGTTAAGAGCAGTGGTTTGGAGTGGTGGACTCTGATCTGGAGAACCGGGATTGATTCCCCACTCCTCCACATGAGTGGTGGAGGCTAATCTGGTGAACGGGATTTGTTCCCCCCACTCCTCCACATGAAGCTAGCTGGGTGACCTTGGGCTAGTCACAGCTCTCTTAGAGCTCTCTTAGCCCTACCTACCTCACAGGGTGTCTGTTGTGGGGAGGGGAAGGGAAGGTGATTGTAAGCCAGTTTGATTCTTTCTTAAGTGGCAGAGAAAGTTGGCATATAAAACCAACTCTTCTTCTTCTTTTAAAATGGTGGCAGGGTTGAAACGGCCTGAACAATGCCGAAAAAAATTCAGCATCATTCAGGATCCACTCCTTAAGAATGTGGACAGGATGCCCGTAAAATCTGGGGCATGCACCTTTAAAATGCAGCAAGATGGAAAGAAGGAGGATCGCCAGCCGTTTCAACATTTCACAACTAAAACGTGCTTCATCTACATGTGTGGCATGGTGTAAAGGCAAGCAGTCACCTGCAAATTACCCGGCGCTGTGACAGCCACTGACTAAATACTGTTTTGCTTGGCAATTCACTGCCGTAACAGTAGCCTTGACAAAAAGCAAACTGCAATACTGTTAGCTTCTAATCCTTAAAAATAACTTACTTTAAGCAGCCTCTAACCCAGATCCCTATCTTGAGTCAGACAAAGCATAATTCTTTCAAGGGAATGATTTGTTTATACGAAAAGTCCCTAATGACTGTCTAGAAAAGCAAGAAGTAAATCTACCTTGATGGCTCTTGAACACTGAGGCTCCTTCTTGATGTTCAGAGGTTTAGTGTGCCAATCAAATGCACATGGGTATATAAAAATGGGGATGTGGAATGGTATAGATTAGGCCTATTTCATCGGATTTCACTAAGCAGGGTCAGTACTTGTACGGGAGACCTGAAAATAATCAACACATATTTACGACCCGTTCAGGACTAACTTGTGTAGAAGAAATTGGGTTGCCAACCTCCAGGTAGCACGTGGAGATCTCCCGCTATTACAATTGATCTCCAGACGACCAAGATCAGTTCCCCTGGAGAAAATGGCTGCTTTGGAGGGTGGACTCTATGGAATTGTACCATGCTCAGGTCCCTCCCCTCCCCCAAACCCTGCCCTCCCCAGGCTCCACCCCTAAAAACTAAGGGCTGTTTAGCTTGGAAAGAAGGCGGCTGAGGGGAGACATGATAGAGGTCTATAAATTATGCATGGTTTGGAGAGAGTGGACAGGGAGAAGCTTTTCTCCCTCTCCCATAATACTAAAATGCGGGGTCATCTGCTGAAGCTGGAGGGTGAGAGATTCAAAACAGACACAAGGAAGTATTTTTTTCACACAACACATAGTTCAATTGTGGAACTCCCTGCCCCAAAATGTGGTGATGGCTGCCAACTTGGAAGGCTTTAAGAGGGGAGTGGACATGTTCATGGAGGAAAGGGGTATCCACGGCTACTAGTCAAAATGGATACTGGTCATGATGCATACCTATTCTCTCCAGGATGAGATGAGCATGCCTATTAGGTGCTGGGGAACACAGGCAGGATGGTGCTGCTGCAGTCGTCTTGTTGGTGGGCTTCCTAGAGGCACCTGGTTGGCCACTGTGTGAACAGACTGCTGGACTTGAGGGGCCTTGGTCTGATCCAGCAGGGCTTTTCTTATGTTCTTATGTAAATTTCCAGGTATATCCCGACCCAAAGCTGGCAACCCTAAGCAGGAATGATGCCTCACTGCACCCAATCAACTAGAGCCTTTGCTGAGGAACATACAATAATTAAAATGCAATTAAACCTTTACTTGAATGATACAGCTCATACAGCCAATAAACAATGGATGCATCTCCCTGAAGATATTGTCAAGGCAGCTCTCTCCCCATAGATCACTTTAAACTATCAAAAAGCATCTGCATGATGCGATTCGAAAGACCTCTGCCTGAGAAACTGGAGAGCCGACGCCGGTCAGAGTAGACAGAACTGACCTCGACAGACCAGCGGTCTGACAAAACAGAAGGTATCTTCCCATTTTCACACGCTAGACTTTAAATCTGGGATTGCAGAAAGCTCAGTCAAGAAGATCTATATGTGCGCGCTTGGGTTCAATGTTACAACTTGTTCAGTAAGGCTGAACTGGGGGTACATCGGTGATTCCGCCTCCCCCCCCCCCGCCCCGTCCTTTCAAATGAACCCACTAACTGGGGGTCGTACAAGGGAAAGTGACAAACTGTTTTTCTGCCTTTGGGAGAGCTGTCAAACAGGCCTGCCTCAAGTGAGATCTTCATCCGAAGCCAGATGTTTCCACTGGTCATTCCGCTGCCCTCAGGCTGTACCCCTGAGTCTCCAGAGAGCTTTCAGGGGGGCGAGAGAATGGCTCGTATTTGCATATTAAAAGAGGCAAGCCCGCTCGGAGGCCTTCTTTGCCTCTCCGAGCGCAGTCCCATATGTGGAACTTTTCCTCTGCAGATGGCATAACGGCACATGCATGGGAATGCCTCCAAAAGCCGCGGCCCTTTCGTTTGTTCGACACACAACAGATTATCCCTGGTGTCCTATAATTCTCTTGTTAAGTGTCACTAAAACGTCTTGAATTCAGCAAAGACATCTGGTTGGCTGGTCAAAGGCTTCGAGGAAATTCAACTTCCAGAGCCGGGCATCGATTGAGACGCAGACCGCCGAATGCGGATCGCAGGGCTGTATAAATTAGCGTTTTGGTTTAAAGGCATTTGGGTTCTTCTTTGGGGACCGCGCCTCGGCCTCCAAGAGGATTCTTCTTTTGGCAAAGCAAGCGCAAATCAATAAACAGGCTATGGGACAGATGGGGGTGAGGAGGCAGGCCTTTGTGTTCAGAGGCGATGGCCATTCGCAGCGGCGGCAAGTGGAGACTCGGATGGCCGGGCAGCCCGTCTTGGAGCCTGGCCAAACTATCGGACCCATCTGCTTAATATGATATTTGAGTTGTTTTGGCAGGTCAGCATTCATTTGTAAAAAAAGATTCCAATAGACAAAAGGAAGAAGAGGAGGAAGTGGAGGGAAAGATTAAAAAAAAAAACCTTTTGATGATCTGACATGCTCCACTCTAAATTAGAAACTAATGAAAACAGACTGTATTTAGGGGATTTTAATATAAATTAAGTCAATGGTGACATCTTCCAAACAGCACACTCGGAATCAGTCTGTAATAACAGACTAACAGATGTTGGCACTTTTATTATTAATTATACATTTCATTATCATATGATTATTGTCAAACATCGTTTGACAGCGGAAGTACCATCCATGAATCATACACATTTGCTATCAAAGCCGCTGTCCGTGCCTGAATTTTTAATGCGTCAACTTCAATAAATTAATGCAGCATGTTTTGAGGTTGTTTTTTTTATATCTGGCAGCCTCCAATCAAGAATATTTATATGCCTTTGTTACGCGGAGAGAACACGATCTAAATAATTAGAGGATTTTTTTTTAAATCCAGGAAATTGGCAGCTGACATATTTGAAGAAGAGGGGCTGTAACTCAGAGGTAAGTTCTTTGCCTTGCATGTGGACGGTCTGGGATTCAAATCCTGGCATCCACTGGGTAACATCTTGCCTGCTGCCCGACATTTCTGCTGTGTTTCTGACTCTTTCTTGTTTGTACGTACAAAGCCTGGGCGTGGTTAGGAAAATAAGTCCTTCCTATATTTTATTTGGGAGTGAAGGAGGCATGGTATAGCCCGATTTTGTCAGATCTCGGAAGCTATGCAGGGTCGGCCATAGTTAGTATTCAGATGGGAGACCACCAAAGAATACCAGGGTTGCTATGTAGCGGAAAGCAATGGCAAACTTGCAACTGAACGTCTCTTGCCTTGAAAACCCTATGGGGTCACCGTATGTTGGCTGTGACTTGATGGCAAAAAAAGATGGATCTATATCAGGGAGAAAAGTGGGGTAATAAAGTATCAAAACAAATGAATAGCTGGAGCCGCAAGTCTGGAAGAGGTTTCTGCCGGAGATCTTTTGAAGTAGCTGCCAGCCAGATTCGATGAAACCAGATGAAGGAACAAGGGTCTGGCAGGACAGAGGATAGAGGGGTTAGGTACAACGGTTGAATAACTAACTAATTAATTAATCAATTGAACTAGTGGCAGGAAGCAAACTACCAAACGCACATTCCACCCAAAGGAGGGGCCCGTACTAACCCACATGGTTACGAAACAGCTCTGCTGGCAATTCACCGAGAATGCAAGTCGGCATTGCGTCGAAATGGAATCCAGGAACGCAGCGCTTGAGCGATAGCCACAGGGTGAGTAAATTTCACTTCCAATATTTCCCCTTCCACCCTCCAAAACTTAGAGGCCCGCCTCTTCAAGCCAAGGGCGTCTTCAAATCATATTACGTGTAGCCGTAAAATTTCAGTATCAGCAGTTTTCGCGGGAAGTACAATAAATACATCTAAAAGAACACTGGCTACATGGGACAAAATTTGCCCAGTGTGTCAAATTCGGGTAGATCCAAACTCTCCAAGTCAAATATTGATACATTTATCCGTGTAATTATTCAGGGTTTAGAGCTGTCGGGCTTGTTTCTTTGTATAGCAGTTGCTAAGTCAGCGTAATCCCTCTCATTCAATAACGGCACCACGAAAGACGTTCATCTCCAGGCATCTTTCATCTGAAATCATCCAGTGGCACATGGAAGACGTTTTGGAGGGGGGGTTGTTTCTTTGTTTCCTATTTGATTCACAATTGAGGGTTACGGATTTAGTGATAAAGAAAATCGTATCTGACATAGTCAAAAACCATCACCTTGTTACTCACGTCTGGGACACCCTTTGTTCCGCAAGGCACTGAAAATTCAAGTATTAGTAATTTGGTGGTCTTCGCAAGTCTCCTCACATGGGCTCCCCACTGCAGAATTATGCTTTTCCAGTTAGTGTCTTGTGTCATTTTCCTTGCTTGCAGCCAACCATTCCTGTTCCTTCTCTGCCATCGCTCACAAGAAAAGCCATTTTAATTTCGTTTTCTAAGCCTTATGTTCTTTAAAGTACTTATAATCCATGACTGGAAAATATCCATTACCCGAGAACTGTGATTGTAACTGTAGATTACTCTTGGTTGACTCACAGAAAATTGTTTAGTGCCAAAAAAGAAAAAGAAAAAAGGATGTTGGATTTTTAGACAAGAACCCATCTGTAAAAACTAGCACTGGGGTGGGGGTGGGGGCTCCTATGAGCCAAACCTCTGTTTCTTGGGGGGAGGGGAAATCACAACTACGGCACAAAGAAATTTTATTCTATGGTAGCCCTCCACCATCAACTAAAAGGGAGACTGCAGCCAAAAAATCAGGAGGAGATTGAGACTAGGAAGGGCAGCCATGAAGGAGCTAGAAAAGATTTTGAAGTGTAAGGATGTGTCACTGGCCACCAAGATTAGATTAATTCATGTCATCATATTCCCTATTACTGTGTATGGGTGTGAAAGCTGGACATTGAAGAAAGCTGATAGGAAGAAAATAGATTTCTCTGAAATGTGGTGTTGGAGGAGAGGGTTACGGATACAGTGGACTGCCAAAAAAACAAAGTGGGTTATAGATCAAATCAAGCCTGAACTGACCCTAGAAGCTAAAATGACTAAACTGAGGCTATCGTATTTTGGTCACATTATGAGAAGACAAGAGTCACTGGAAAAGACCAGTCATGATAGGAAAAGTTGAGAGCAGCAGGAAAAGAGGAAGACCCAACAAGAGATGGATGGACTCAATAAAGGAAGCCACAGCCTTCAGTTTGCAAGATCCGAGCAAGGCTGTCAAATATAGGACATTTTGGAGGACGTTGATTCATACGGT